>NC_136905.1:27577062-28125626 GCF_949606895.1 Notothenia rossii
ATGTTATGTGCCATTGGAGGTTCCGCTGGAAGTCCTGTCAACCTCATGTCCTGTCCCATTGGGGGTCCCGCCGACTACTCTTCTGCTGGGGGTCCTGCCAACCCTATGCCCTGTGCCGTTGGAGGCCCCGCCGACTACTCTTCTGCCGGGGGTCCTGCCAACCCTATGTCCTGTGCTGTTGGAGGTTCCGCTGGAGGTCTTCTGCCGGGGGTCCTGCCAACCCTATGTTATGTGCCATTGGAGGTTCCGCTGGAGGTCCTGTCAACCTCATGTCCTGTCCCGTTGGGGGTCCCGCCGACTACTCTTCTGCCGGGGGTCCTGCCAACCCTATGCCCTGTGCCGTTGGAAGCCCCGCCGACTACTCTTCTGCCGGGGGTCCTGCCAACCCTATGTCCTGTGCTGTTGGAGGTTCCGCTGGAGGTCCTGCCAACTCCATGTCCTGTCCCGTTGGGGGTCCCGCCGACTACTCTTCTGCCGATTGTCCTGCCAACCCTATGTTCTGTGCCGTTGGAGGTTCCGCTGGAGGTCCTGCCAACTCCATTTCCTGTCCCGTTGGGGGTCCCGCCGACTACTCTTCTGCCGGGGGTCCTGCCAACCCTATGTCCTGTGCCGTTGGAGGCCCCACCGACTACTCTTCTGCCGGGGGTCCTGCCAACCCTATGTTCTGTGCCGTTGGAGGTTCCGCTGGAGGTCCTACCAACTCCATGTCCTGTCGAGTTGGGGGTCCCGCCGACTACTCTTCTGCCGGGGGTCCTGCCAACCCTATGTCCTGTGCCGTTGGAGGCCCCGCCGACTACTCTTTTGCAGGGGGTCCTGCCAACCCTATGTCCTGTCTTCGCCCTCGAGCCCGGCCCCATGAATCTTCCAGCCGCTGCCTTCGCCCTCATGCTCGGCCCCCTGAGTTCTCCCGCTGTGGCCTTCGCCCCTTTATGGACTCTGCCTTGCCCCCGGGCCGTCTGCCCGAGACCCCCACCATGGACTCTGCCTTGCCCCCGGGCCGTCCGCCCGAGAACCCCTCAATGAACTATGCCTTTCCTGGGCTGTTGATCCAGACCCGTCCTCCAGACGGAGTTTGTGTGGCTAGTTTTGGGGTTATTTTGCTGTTCTGTCCTCCCTGTCGTTAGTTTCCCTGGTGTGTCTAATTGTCTCATTGTGTTCACCTGTTGCCCTTGTGTTTCTCCTCCCCTGCCCGGCTGTTTCTCATCTTGTGATTACCCCTCCCTGTATTTAGTCTTGTCTCTTCCTGTGTTCAGTGTTGGTTCGTTATTTGTCGTTCATGTCTCCCTCCATGTTGGTCACAGTCACCTTTGTTTGGATGCTACCTCGTACCTGTTTTTGGATTCTTGTTTTGCGTTTGCTTTTGTTTCCTTTTGAAACCTGCTTCCTCCTCAATCTGCATTTGGGTCCTATTTTTCCCCAACCCTAACAAAAACGGAGCTGCAACGGATCTGATACAAATTTGAAATATCTCTGACGTCGGAAACGAGGAGCTCTGCCTATATGGGCAACTCTCCACCTATCAGGAGGAGACAGCCACGGCCTTTGCCGTTCAAAAGCGCTGGAGACGTTGTAGTACATATGCCAGGCCTGTAGGTGGCGCTGTAGTCTTTCACAGAAGCAGCGAAGAAGACTTCTCACAGATTCAGCCCTTGCAAAAACAGGGCTAAAAAAGAGCAAATAGAGCGAAATGAGGCATGGCTAAAATGCATGATCTGTTTGGTATTTTGAAAAAAAACTTGTTTTATATAGGTTTGGCCCTATTATTCAAATATAGCATGATAGGTCCACTTTAAATTGTGGGTAGGGTAGATAGCCCCCATTGTTCTGTGACCTGTTAATCATCAAACCGGGGGTCCTATTTCATCATGTGTTCATTTGTATCTGAAGTTGTACCCATGGATGTATAAAGAATAGTTCTACCACAAAGTTATTCTCCTTGGGGACTTCCGGCAACAATCTTGATTCTGATTGGCCAGAAGACTCGAAAAAACATCAGCAAAGATGTTTTATTGAGAGGATGATCACTACGTGATAGAAGTTCTCAAAACTGTTTATGGTCTCCGGTACATTCAGTCCAACGCCTATTGCATGCACAGCGTTAGCAAATCGGGCCTTCAAAATAAAAGTTTGACTTTTTTCCAAAAAATAAATAAAAATATGAACAACGATTTCCATTTTTTTTTCTTCACTAACACATCTGCGACCCAGTCAAAACGGGTCCGCGACCCACTTTTGAGTCGCGAACCACCAGTTGAGAACCAATGCTCTATGGGCCCCATGGCTGCAGATTGCTATGAGGATGATTGGAGAATTTTGTTCTTGAGTCAGGGCATGTTGGCTTCATGCGCCACTGGGCTACTCCAGTAAGAATGAACCAGGGCCCCGCCACCAATCCTGTATCCAGTTTTCTTTATACATCTATGTGTAGAGCTCATCCTGGTCTGCTAGACAAACCAGTTATTATTGGAGGAGACCAAACAAATGAATATTGAGATCATGTCATTGGTCTGTATAACCATTGATCACATGTTACATTACATTACATTGCATTTAGCTGACACTTTTATCCAAAGCGACTTACAATAAGTGCGTTCGACCAACAAAATACAAACTTGAAGAAAACAGAATCATATAAGTACAGTGCATCAGGTTTCATAGAGCTAAAACATTTCAAGTGCTACTCAACTGGTTTTAGATAAGCCAGTCCTTTATTAGTATATAAGTGCTTTGTTAATAATACTATCGCTCAAAGTAGAGTACATGTGTACAAACAATGAGATAAAATGTTTGATGTGATGGTTAAGGTTTTGAGTTAAGTTGCTCTGGAAGAATGTTTACCACAGTGTTTTCCGTCCAATAAACAGTGACTTACCTTGACATTGTTCATTTTGCCTTGTTCCTTTTAAATTGGTTCCAGACCAGTATAGTCAAAGGATAAATACTTTACAAACGCTGAGCGTGTTGAGAAGTTGGATTCATATGGAACATATTGTTGTTGTTATGAGCAATGGATGCTGTCCAACTGCCTACAGAGTGAAAATGAACAGGATCATATGGTCAAAAAACCACAGCGCTGTTACTAAAATCAATGTCTCTCTCCCTCTATCTCGACAGAAATACACAAGCACACGAGACGAATCGTGCACATTATCAAATTGATGCACACAATAACACCCAGCAGACATAAACACACACAGATCAGCCCCACTCACTCACATGCACGCATAATTAATACTGATATAAATCAACTGCCCAATTTTTAGTTGGAGCGCGTAACCAAAATTCCTCAAAATGATCTGCAGTAATTTACGGCGTGTTTTCCACCGAGGGGAGTGATACCGGGTTCTAGGCTGTAAACGTTGCTGTGCCATGTTTATTTTCATTTCATTTTGTTCTGCCTCTACTAACACTTTACCTTGGTGATTTAAGGAGGCTTAGAGTAGTTTTGGAATGCAACCAAAGTGTGTGTGTGTGTGTGTGTGTGTGTGTGTGTGTGTGTGTTTGTGTGTGTGTGTGTGTGTGTGTGTGTGTGTGTGTGTGTGTGTGTGTGTGTGTTTGTTTGTGTGTTTGTTTGTGTGAGAGAGAGAGTGCATGTCCTAAGTATTAGGCTACTGAATCCTCTTCTGTCTTAGTTCTTGACTCTTTTCTGCAGTATGTTATGTAATAAAGAAATAGCTTCATTTGTACACTGTGCACCTGCAAGCATTTGGGGCTTCATCTAAATATAATAATTTGTATTTTATTTGTATTTGTATTTATTTATAGAAGGACCATGCATACAAAAACATTAATATCAGCAAAGAGAAAATATGCCAGATTATAGCTAATAGCTAATTTCCATCTGTGGTTCTCAGGCAGGTTCATAACAATCAATAAACAAATAATAACATTGCATGATCTCTATCAGTCAAACAATTTAAAAACCTGATTTAAGTACAGCTCAATAAATTAATACACAGTAAACTTGAAATACACTTACATGATCTCGGTCACTTGAATAATTATAAAGCCTGATTTGAATACAGGTTACGAACATAGTACTTAGTACACTTCAAATACACTTAAATAAAAATATCTAAGATATAGTATGACAATACAGTTCAAATAAAAAAAAACTCAGATTACAGTGTAATTAATGTTGGCATGACTGGTTGCTTAATATCATTTTTTTTGCACCATAAGAAAACGAGTTAAATTCAGTACAGGTTTTAAGTTCAACTGGAAGAGCATTCCAGTGCTTGATGGCCGTAAACGAAAATGCTGATCGTCCAAAGGCAGTGCGCCTCAGAGGGATGGTTAGATCTGCATTTAATGCAGATCTGGAGTTTCTGCAACTCTGCTCACGGCATTTAAATCTTCTTTAATTTCCTTGAGTCATTAAACCTTCTCTAGAAAGAGTAAACACTTTAGTATGTTCAGATGTCGCCAACAGACTATCCTATTTATAACTGATTATTGTCAAGTGTTGGATAAATAGTTTCTCTACAGAAGCTCATAATGTATTCTGTGTAAACTGAATATACTGTATCTATCAGATAGCTGTGCTAATGCTCACCTGCCAGTTGTTATAAAGGCTTTCTATTGCTTAAAGTTTCTTTCTTTTTTTTGTATTGCACCCATACCACCTGGGCTATTCCTACGTATGTATGTCAAGGTCTACAATAATACAAATGCATTCTTCTAATATTGAGAGAAAGTGTGGACTTTTGAGAAAAAAATATTTTCTATGGATTTTTGAAGCCATTGTTTACTTTTGCTGTCCTGACAATAACTTTATGGAGCAATATGACAAATATATAATGTAATCCTTCGATTAGGCTCAGTATTCTCCCTATATAGCTGGGCACGGTAGGTTTTGGCACACGTTACACAAAAAAGGAGGAAATAGGGTCTTTGTTCAACACAATTTTGAACTGGAGGATTGATTCACATTGGGTCCTTCAAAGATTATATACAGCTGCATGACGCTGTATTGCTTGTAGAATTGACTCAAAATGAACTACAGTATGTGTTCATGTTATTGAGGGTTTATTTTTCAAGCGATTATGAAACATGAAAAGTAAATGTAATCATTCATAGCTGAAATGTGTTGCTTTATATCCTGTGATAAGCAATAAAGATTTAGAGAAGCCATGGCGTCTGACTGACTTGCAGCCTGCTCGGAGCTCAAACACATAGTCTGAAGGACCTTTTCTTGGTTCAACAGGTAAAAGAAAGAGTTCATTAATCTCACACATACTGTACGCTGCCAGCTGCCACTCAGTCAGTTAGTAATTGTCGCTCATCAGTCAGCCAGTCCATCCTTCATTCTGTCAGCCATGTTAGCCTGCCTGTCAACACGGAGCTAGCCCATCAGCTAGCCAGTTAACCAAACAATCGAAAAAAAGAAAGCCAAGCAGCCAGTCAGTCAAATCAGATGCCATCATGGGGGTTAAGACTAGTTTTCCTTAAGGAAATCTGATTAAGCACGAAATAGAAAGCGGGAGAAACAAGAGGCCGCATGTGTGGAATACACACGCAAGCAAATGTGTGTGAGTGAATGAAGGAAGATATGTATCTGTGTGTGCATGCAGGCAGATCCCGGAGTTATTTTCTGTAATACCCCCAGTTTCATTTCAGGTTTGGTTCGGGTCCAGGTGGTTGGCTTTAATGTAGTCCAGATGGGCGACGCAGAGAGGAGAGTGGCCAGATTTTTTCCAGAGTTTCGGTCGAATCAGAGCTTTGCTAATAAAAGCAGAGGAGATTTTCACAGTTCCGCAGACAAAACCTCGCATTCAAATTCTCCAGGGGGAACGGAGAGCGAGCGAGACCGCAATGTTATACTTTGTTTTTATTAAAGGGGTGATTGACAGCTTGGAGGGAATTTTCCAGCATTAAACCAGGGGTCTTATTGGAGAGGACAGAGCGGAGAGCACGGGGACCTGGCGAAGCAAAGCAACGCTCTGGCAAGCTGCTACTGACTGAAGGCTTGGCTTCCCCTCTCATTCTCTCTTTCTAACCATCTCCTTATTTCTCTCTGGTCTATCTATAACCGAGGAATAGATTGTTGCAGTCTGTACCTGCTTATCCTCCTCGCCCGACCCTTAACTCCTAGTTCACTCTTTCACTTCTTCTGTTTTCTTGTTTTATTTATTAAAATTTTTTCCGAGTACTTGTCTTCTGCTTAATAAGTGTGTCTAGGGTACTTGGAATTCTTACTGTGGGAAGGGCAGCATGTGTTCATTGCTGGATCTGTACATGCCTGCTTAGAGGCTAATAAAACCTAAAGTGCCTCCTGATTCACTGGGCCTGTAAAAGGATGAAACACTTGCAGCACTCTGCAGCCCTACGCGTGCCTTCATGCATGCACCAAAGGCACCACAGGGTGTGTCCCAACCTCCATCTATCTCAATATCCATCTATCAGCAGCCCAGATCAAGAAGAAAAGCCTGCATAGGTCACCCAGTGTTTCTCACAGATGACAACTTAATACAGGAATGGAGGAAGAGCTCACCTGCAGTTACCAGATATACTGTTTTCTTTTGGTTGCTAATATTTCATGCGTCTCCATTGATTGTCAGCTGGCGGTCACTGAGCCTGTACTTGGTTATGGTTTGGCTCTGTTTTCCATCCCTGACAGCAAAGAGCTGTTATGTCAAATGTAAATCTCTTTAGCACTGTCTTATATTTCAATGTATGTTAAATATGAATTCCTTTTTCTCAAATAGCTCTGGTGCTATCCATGTACAGTATACAGTAGATAGAGTTGGTTAGTGTTTTGTGTTTGGAGTATTAAGTGTGCAGTAAATTATACTTCATCTAACCGCACAGTTACTAAGCCGGGCCTGGTTTTGGTTTGGCTCAGGAGAAGATTGGGTGCCTTTTGGTTTTTACTTGCAAATATTAACTTGTGGGACCCCTGTCCAGATTTCATATGTGAAACATATAGCAACATCATAGCAGCCAAAGTCAACATCAACGTTCTGAGAATTAACGTTTATTCAATCAATCACCTGACCCTAATGTGATTAGCGCTTATTTTTCTACAATTTCCTGTTTCTTCAGCAATTTCCTTATGGTACCATTGTCCCCTTTCTATGACTCACAAGACTGCAAATCAGGCATTATGTCTCTACATCATGAGCGGCAATAATAAAAAGCTCAAAACACACGCCGTTCATGTTTAATAGCATTATTCTACCGCCATGCTCTTCATGTTCACCATCTTTATTTTGTTCGCATGCTAACTTTAGCTAATGAGCACTACATTCGATTTTAAATGCCAGTAGATGCAAGGTGAAATGATCAACAAAGTGATTACAATTAATCATGAGGTGGGCAAGACTGTCCAAACCAACTTGTACCAACAGTTGTTAAGACGTTTCTCTTCAACAACTTGGTGGACCACACCAACATTTCCCCCCATTGGTTTACGCTGCTACTGCGGCTGGAGGGGCATATATCTGACCCTGCACCTACCTTTGATCTGCATTCACATGATAGGCAAATGTGTCTTTGCTCACCACATGGTTAGGCGCAAAGCTCTGCGGTAAAAAACAGCAAGTTGTGTTTAGTTTCTATGGTTAACTCCTCTGCTAGCTTGCGCTGCTTCATCCAGCTCTCTTCTGATTGGTTGCGCTGCACATTGAAAGGTCAGCGGCAAACAAGTTCAAAGTCAAAGTAACTTGAACTTTTGGGGCCCACAAAAATGTAGGGCAGTACGACGCATGGCTCTCTCCATAGAAACACAACGGCAACTTCAGCGCAGAGCTGTTTTATGTGTTCTATGAATGCAGCTTAAGGCTCTGATCCTACGTTCTCCCCTTTAAACAGTTCATAGTATAGTATAGGACAACAGTTTTGGTGTCTTGGTAATTTTGTCTCTGCTCATAGGTTGTTCATTTTTTCGGACAGACATGGCAGTCAGTGTGAGATCCCAGTGAGACTTCTACGGGGAAAACCAGAGGAAGAACAATGGTGAGACACAACGGGGAAACAATCACTGGTTCTCAGAACATCAGCTTATACCTGGCAAGTTCACCCTCAACCACAAGCTTTAGTGCTTTGATAGGTGTCTGGCAAGTGGAGCTGTGGACAAATGGACACATTCAGGAGACCAATATACAAGCTTACAACATAAAGTATGAGAAGCTCTCTGCTGTCATTGTGTATACCTGGTAGATGTTTTTAATAATGATTACACTATAGACTATAGTGATTGGCACATCTTCCAAGAATAAACTCCTATATACATTGATACGTGTTTGAGCACTGCAGCATTATAATTGTATGTAGTTATCTTGGACAAAACAGCCTATGCTTCCATGGTGGTATCCTCATGAGCAGGAAATGTCTTTTTAACAACCAATTAAAGGTGAGCCAGGCTGCTAGCTTAGAAGAGGAATGTTTACACAGAGGAGCTCTCTGAAGAAGAGGAAGGGGGAGAAAGATTCATCATGGTGGAGACAAGGGAGAGATAGAAAGAGAGTGGAGGTAGGAAGAAAGCTGGAGAGCAGAACGAGGTAGAGTCCAGGATTTGGCACTTTCACAGGTGTGCACGACAGGGGGTTTGAGGAGGAAGGAGTTTGTGTACATTTGTATTTGTGTGTATGCGCAGGAGTGTGTGGAGCTGCCAAACTGGCCACCTGTCTTTCCCTCGTTGTAGTTTTAGTGTTTCCTTTCATCCGGCCCTCTGCAGCACAGCTCCCACTTGGAGCAGTTAGCCTCCTGCCGTGTGCGACTGTGTGTGTGTGTGTGTGTGTGTGTGTGTGTGTGTGTGTGTGTGTGTGTGTGTGTGTGTGTGTGTGTTTGCGTAGCCCAGGTCCCGGTTGGGTTGGAAAGACTAATGTTCCTAAAGGCGCATTTCACTCTTTGCTCCACGTTTTTATATCTTTGTTCTTCATGTTTTATTGAGACAGTTCGAGTGGAGGCAGGAAGTTGGCCAAAAGGCGCGCGGAGCAGGAGAGGACACCAGAGGAAACTCCTGCTCCAATGTCAACAGGAGGTCATGCTTCAGGAAAAGCACTGCTACCTATCCATCTTTAATTAATAGACCCTATTCAGCTGGGTACCATCTGAGCACAAAAACATGGATGAGTTGGAAAAAAAACAGGAAGTGCTCCTGTCTCCTCCACTGAATCTCATGTTATGACAGTTGAAAAATGTGGACATCATTGTTAATGGTTTGAAAAGTAAGTCCAAGAGCCTGTCTTATGTTTGGGAAAAAATTAAGATAAATCATTACTTATTTGTAAAAAACCTGTGGTGGTTACTAAAAACAGATTTGTTTTAATGCTTTATATTCAGTTTTTTACTAACCAATGAATGAGTCTGTATTGGAGGGTGGGGCTTAGGTAAATACACTTTGAAGCCAAGCAGTTACAAGTTGAACAAGGATTTGATCATTCCTCCCTTATAGCCAGTTGAAAGCTGCATTAATGACTATGTTCCCATTAAAAGAATAAGCAGAGAGTTGCTTTAAGCTCAAAAAAGCAGTGCTGCACGATCCACCAAGCACACAATGCTTGCTGGTGATGTGGGGCATTAAGAAATGAAAGAGACAGCTATTTCAATAAGATATTGGGGGAGACCAAAACAGAGCAAACAGATACATATTGAACAAACCTTTGTCGGTAGGCGCCAAACAAATCATTTGTTTCTGCTGGATGTGTTAATAACTGACAAGAAGTTGATAATATGTCAATGTTGAGTTTATTCCTTTTTTCACTGTCCCCTAGTGGCTAACAAAAAATAAAAACAAACTGCTTTTGACCATAAGCTGCCTGCTTTAATTATCCATTACTTTTTACAACATTGCATTTTGGCATTTTGCACTCCACTCAGACTCTTTACATTCATGCAACCAAAGACGTTCAAATGTTATGGCCAAAACTACTCAGACTTCAAACAGAACAAAATGCCTCCAATAATATCCAAAATAGCTTCAAAAATAATGAACAGAGTGTTGAGTCTATATAATGATACATTAATTAATGTTATACTGCCAGCTGTTTGTTGGTACCTTGACTCTAAACTACAGCTGCTAGCTTGTTGCAAACACACAAGCAGCAGCCCTCTAACTGACCGCTGACCACTGGCCACAACATAACATGTCACTTCCTTTCTACTACTTCATTATCTCAATGTCATTCAATTAAAAAAAGTAACTGAGTGTCACAACTTTGTACATAGTATACTTGATTCACAAACTTTAAAATCAAGTAGCCTAATTTGTATTTAGAAACCTTAGCCTGCACGGCTACCAGGCTCCATATTATCCATTTTCAATGTGCATAGTGACAGATGGAGTAAAGATGGGGAACAGAGAACATGAATAACAGTTTCCAATAAAATTACAGTGGAAAAATGTAAATTACCTTTAGAGATGTATTCTCATCCCTGCAAGCTCCTCTGTGCAACAGGAAAATCAATTAGTGGGATAATTATTGTTATTGTTGAGCTCACCAGAGAGCATAAAGCCGTTATGTGATATATTTTTCTTTCAGAAGGGATTACAATAGATCACAATTTTGTGTTTTGGTCCTTCACTTTGTTCTGCCAGCTTTCCATTTCCTCCAAAAAATGTTCAATTTCTCTAAAACATCCCCAGGCTAAATCTGCCAGCCTTTCTGGCCCTGTACCACCTTAACGCAGCTTTTTATTACATCGGCTATCAGTATTCACAAGATTTCCATGGGGGCATCTTCGTCAGAGACCATTATATAGATAATAGGAACCAGTCGATCGTCCAACCTCCGGTTCACCTTGTTCCAAAACCGCCTACTTAAACACTCCGCAGCAGTCTGCCCTCTCAGCTGATCTGTTTTCATCAATGTGAAATACAGAGATCATTAGACAACTAAGCTATATCACAGATCCTCCTGCTTAGTGTGTGCGCTCAGAAGTGTGTGACTGCACGTGCATGCATTAGTCCATCTATCTGTGCATATGGAAGTTCATAGACTTATGAGTGTGTAAATGGTGATCTGTGTGTGTGTGTGTGTGCTAAATTATACGTAGGCGTAGGGGGAACCTGATCTGGTCTGTGTGGGAGGAACCAGTTCCTTTCCCCCCTCACTGCTGCTCAGACAGACGGCCTGCTAGAGAGATCAGACTCTCAGACTAACTGGACCAGAAGTCATTAGGACACACTAGACACACAGCGCTTTTTTCAAAGCTTCCTTTTAAAAAACCTCCAGCAGTAAGATTATCTACGTCTCATCGGCTCATAATAGTACTAAGATCTTTTAAACAAGTCGCACGACGCTTTTCAAACCTTTGTCCCAGGAACCAGCGAGCAGCAGGGACCACTTACTCTCAAACTGTGCCCTGAGATTTAGTCTTTTGTTTCCCTGGGAGGAAAAACCTGCTCTGGCACTTGAATTTAAAGGGCATTAAATGCATAAATGATAGAATTGCATTTTGTCTTTGGCATGAGCCATTCTCCAGGAAGGATTACGCAACAATCTGCCATTCTTGCTAGAGTTTAAGAAGCACGCTATCAAGTGTGAAACTATTATTCTTTCTGTAATCCCAATTTTAAAGCTACACCTTTGCCTCCTTACTCACGTTCTACGTTATTAACTTATTTCATTTAAATACGTTTCCTTTGCATGACATCACTGAGTAAAAGTCAGACACATTTACTTGAAAAGTGACTGCATATGTCGGCAGTCGTTTATAGTTTTGAGTGTTTGTGTGATCGCACACACAAAAAATCTTCTTTGTTTTTCAAGGCAGCTTCCACTAAAAGAACTTTGTTTTGGCACGGCGATCAAGTGGCGTTTGATTTTCTTGTTGGTTATTTTTCTTGAGCGGGCACTTTGAGCGGGCACATTGTAGGAAAAAGCACCATTATTGGCACCTCTGTCGCAGAAACAGCTTGTTAGCATTGTTAAAAAAATAATTTGGAAACACCAAGACGGTGCAGCAACGGGGTTAGCCTCCATTAAATAAACGGCTCATTTACATTTCACTTAATGGTGGGAAATGGTTTGAGAAATACTGCTATTATGTGGTTTAAAAAAGCCAAACTAGGACACCGTAGACTGGGTAAAGACTGCCTGAATAGGGCTTAAATCTCTTAAGCCCTTTTTGTAATAAAATCTAATAACTATGAAAAAAATTGTAGAAAAATACCATTATTTCTCTCGCATCAGTAATAGTCAACTTTGCTTTCTCTAAAACTCGATATGCTGGTTTTGCTGCCAAAGAGACAGGTAAAATCACTGCATGTGCTATTTTGCTGTCTTTAAAAAATGATTACGAATGACATAACACAGAGAAAACTTATCTCTAGACAGGAATAACAAAGATTTTGGTCTTTGAGATGTGTATGTGCGACAATACAAATAAAAAAGAAAGAAGAACATTCCTCTTTGCTAATGCCCTGATCATTTTCCTAGGGAGGGCAGTGGACAGATTTTGAGAAAAGGATTAGAGAAATGCGCAAAGAGAAGGATGGAAAGAGTGTAAAATGTAGTCAGGAAAATAAATAAGACGAACAAGAATGAAGATTAGATGCATTGATAGTTAGAAATGAAAGGGGAAAACGAGTCAAGGAGAGGGTAGGTGGTGCGTGGCTAAACAGGCTGGAAAGCCATCACCAGCCAGACTCTGGCCAGTGGCACTCCAGGGAAAAGAGAGGAAGAGCAGAGGAGGAAAGAGAGAACGAGCATGTGGAAAGGTAAAGGAGAGGACAGCGAGGGGACACGGGCAGATGTCCAAACAGCCGTACCTGCAGATTCCATTCTGCTCCCCTTTCTTTTTTCTTCTTCTTCTTTCCTCTGCTCCTCAATCCCCGCCTCATCTTCAAAACCCGGCCCTTCTCTGTCTGGTCTGATCTCTGTGCCCCAGAAGAGAAGAAAGACAGCAAGAAAGGAGAGCGTAGGGAAAGAACGAAAAAGACAGAAAAGTCAAAGTTAGGCTGATGTTAGCTACAGGTTTACTGAAACTGAAACTTATGCTCGCTGCTCTGTTTCTTTTGAGAAGGAAAGTATTTGAGACTTCAATATTTCTCCTCTAAATCCATTTATGGCCAAAATTAATGAAACCCTTTTATTAGTTCAATGGAAACTCTTATATTGGTTGGAGCTGGGCAGGGTTTGAAAAGACAAAAATAACATCAACATGAAATCTAGTCCCAGATATACAAACAATTTATTGGTCATCTTGAGTTATCTTCCAGCATTAGACATTTCCAGAGATGATTATCAGAAATAACCAATACCACAAAATTCCAGCATGGCGTTTTAGGATGCCATAAATTGTGTCATTAGCCAATGTTCTTGCACCTTTATACATTATTTGTAATGAATGTCAATATTGGTTAAATAACATACTTTCATTATATAATGTTATGTCACATAAATATACATTTATATTTCAGTTTACACATTAATAACACACAGAACATAAGAAAGACAAACTTGTTTTCATCAAAAGCTGTGTTTTTCAATCATGTGCCATTAGTTCCTTAGAACAAAGAGTCACGGAGTCTCTGAACAATACAGTAAAAAGTTTCTTATACATGTTGAAATGCAGGTCAGGGTCTTTGATAAGCATGTGAACGACCTTTAAAAGTACTGTTTCAGAAATGTTTTTGAAAACACCTGACAAAAAGTAAAATGTTCTTGTAAAGTGATATAAAAAGTAAGAAAAAGCTTGGTAAAGTTCCTTGAAAAGTCCTGGAAGTGCTGAAGAAGTCCTTCAAAAGTCTTTGAAATGCATCAAAAGTCTTCAAGTTGCATTAACGTCGCTGCATTTCATCCGTGTATGGTTTGTGTCTCCATTGTTAACTTCTGATGGCCGACTTCCTGTCTCTGTCTTTGTTCTGGAAAAAAAACAGAGACACCAAAATCAATCTACAGGAATAGTACATCTTAGCAAAGCAATTAGACTAGAAAATAAATGGGGAAAAGGGGTTAGTGGCTTGTTGTAATGTATCAACTTTACTGTGGTTGATGAAATAAGTGAACCTTGACTGCACACACATTGTGTATAGTAGTTGATTATAGCCTGAAGAGTGACATCATGAGTCGATGATATGCTTCTCATTTATCTGTGGTATCAGAACAGAGAGAGCTTTTGATTTCCTGGCTGGTGAGGAGACTTTCTCTATCCGGCCAGGAAAAATAACATCACATTTTCCCTCCTCACCTAACCTCTGCTCCGCTCCCTTCTCAGGCCATCTACCGCTCGCTTTTCTAGCTGCAGTCGAGAGATTTCATCGCTGAGTGATATGCAACACGCGCCATCCCGGTCCTAATTACTTTTCAGGGCTGACGTTAGATTTGAAGGCTGTAAAATGATCGTAGGCCTTTAAAACAGGAAGTGTGGTTGATTTTCATGGACAAAAATGTAGAAAAACAACATACTGTATATAAGTAAAAGTACATAAAGGTGCCGGGTGAAAGTTTTGACTAGAGTATGTGTGAGCTTCTCTGCACCCCTGTCCTCCCCTGACTTTTCTTTCCCCTTCTCATATCGTCTAACTCTCCCCTTCCTCTCATCAGCCGAACACCTGTTACACATTTCCTCCCAGACCGTGCACAAGGTGTAGGTGTTTGGAAAAAATCTGTTTGACTGACATCAACAAAGGTGGGTAGGTTTTTGGAAGGGTATCAGGCGGTAATGCGAGAGTGAGATCATAAGATCTGGACAGGAATCAGTCCTCCCACTGATGGAGGGGAGCCATCCCTCCCCCAGCTGCAACAGAGGACCACTGCTATCATCTACACATGGAGCATTACCACTCCGTTTGTTCGTTGACTATAAACCACAATGTATTGCAACCACTTGACTTGTTACTAGGTTTTTTGTACATTTTCATTAACAAATCCACCATATACTGATACAGAACGTAGCAGGAAAATTATTCTCGACAATGTACTGTACTTTATAGGTTTTCCTAAATATCTGCAGAAGCAGGATTCAACAGTTTTATAGTTGTGTTTACATTTTAACTGTTTAGCTGATTACTGGGAAGTCCAAAACTGCCATAAAATAAATATATGAATGTAACTTTTAGGCAATAGTATATATATACCCCATCATGCAATACAATAACTAGTTAACAATAGATGGGTTATCACAAGTGCCAAAATCATCAATCACAGACTGCAAAACAAGTTTGATTAAATTAAGGCTGCTGTCTGGATTGCCTAAAATTACTTCAATCCAACGTTTCCATCTGACACATGAAATCGTCTCTCTTAGAAGCGAATGTATTTCACACAGCCTGGGAAACATTCGGCCTCCCCAAGGCATTGTTGTTATTTAGCTTTCTTCAAACACAAACTATAAAACAAACAGCTGTATGAGTGCGGCCGTGCTCTCCGGTGTTTACTGGGAGGTGCCTTGGAACATTGATGGCATTTATCAGTGGAAGTTAAAGTGCTTGAGGCAGGTAAGAAAAAGTGGCAACATGAAATAATCTTAATCAAAAACTTTTCATGCATTACAATTGGATTATTCACCAAATGAGTGGAATTGGTAGGAATCGGCTGGATGTGGAAGCACAGCTGTATCTGGTGAAGGCGGTTAAGCTGGAGTGTTCAGTCAAAACAAGGGGGGGGGCTTTAAAGCTGGCCTGGTAGTCAAAACAACCTCCTGAAGACTAATATGGCATCGTCGGATGACATCCCCGCTCCCTGTTTCTCTATTTCTCCAAACACCCACCCACACACACAGACATACCACTGAGCTCCCGCGGGGGTGATTTGTCCAACGCTAATATGATTACCTGATGATGTTTACTTTAGATGCAATATGATGATATTACCACCCTGGAACAATATTATTGTTTTATCAAGGTGAAAGGAGCTTGTCTAAACTTTAATAAGAGGATAGAAAACTCTCTTCACGGCTTCTTATCAACTCTACAATTCAAACTTTAATACAGTTCTTCCGTAACTCAATCGGGGCTGTTCCTCTACCTATAGCTGCAGATTTTCCACACTTTCTATCCCTCTTTTTTCCTGCGTTAAGCCTTTCTGTCAAATACAAACATCTAATTTAGTCTCTGGCTGCATTAAAAGAAGGATGACTGGTTGGAAAAAATAATTCCACTTGGGTACCGGCCCGACAATCGTATAAGGAGATCGGTATTCATCCATGAAAAGTAATAACTTTAGTTTATCGAGTGAAAATATGTGAATATGTGTCAGTACCCTCAAGTGTCTCATAGAAGCTGTAATTACCCTCATAAATGATCATCGATTAGAGGACCGGAGACATACGTTAAAATGGAGCAATAAATAGCACGTCGGCTTCTGAATTAAGTTAACTAACACACCCAATAAGCCACAGCCTGCCATTATGTGGCTTGGATGCAGCAGACATGTACTTCGTGCTCACTGTGGTTCAGTAATAAGCATCCTCAGGGCTTCTGAAAAACACTTGATTTATCCTAGATTGCCTAATCAGACCAGCGAGCCACACATGCATTTAATAGTCCCCACGTTTTAATAATCTGTCATAATGGCTGTCTTCATTCTGCAGCATTACAAGCAGCACTTAAACATCACTGCTTCGATGAGCACCCTGCAAAAGCCAATATGTCATTAATTCAGTAGATATTGTTCTTAGAAATGGCACAATTAGAACCGTCAATTCTCTGCCTTTCTCTGTTATAGATTTGTTTTAGATTCTGTCTTAGGCTGGCTCAGATTTCCCTAGTTTTGTTTTAATTTGCTCCGTGAGCAGCCCTCTCCCTGGAGACCTAATGACAACGGAATGATAGTTTTGCTAATAGATTTTGTTAGTTATCTGACACGACTTCTTCTGTTGGCGTTAAATTAGGATTTAACTGCTTCCATCTGTGCTGAAAATATACAGACAGGTCCATGCATGACTGCACAGTCTCACACACACACACACCAAACGTGGTTAAGAATATATTTGCCTGCAGAATATTAGCTACCTTTGACGCACCTCATTAGCATAGCTTGATATGAGAAGCAAACAGGCAAAGCTCACACTTATGAGGCACACAACATTAACTCAAGTCAACACTGGCATTATCAGCAAATGAGGGTGATTTAGTTTTCATGTAGGACCTCGAAACGTCTACTTCAGGCACACAAGTGACGCAATGCTTTTTTCCAGTGAAAACAGACTAATAACCAAAGGACTGTGAAAACCACAGTCATTAGGGTGCTGCTGCACACGTCTTAGTCCTGTATTTAAGCTCTCTTAAGGTGCACGCTTCATTTGATCTCTATAAGGGCGCAAAGTGTAGTTTCAGCACAGTCTAAAACCAACTGTCTAAACTGCAGGATAAATAGCCAAGTTGATTATAATGTTGAGTCGCTGGCTATTTATCTGCCTCTGCTTCTCTCCTTCTCCATCACTCTTTCCACAACTTCCTACACACCATTAGTACAGAACGTGTTGAAAGCACAGTCGTGATAAAGCGCTATTTAAGTGAGTAATCATACATGAGGTTTTTTTTTGTGTTGTAGTGTCTAGAAAGAAGCAAAGACTTGCCGTCTGGCTGAAAAGAAAAAAAGCATTGGAGGTAGAATGAAATGGTTTTGATAAAAATCTCAGTGAGTGTGGTGCACTGTATGTGAGCGTGTCAGTGTTTATATGGTGTGTGTATGTGTCATATGTGTGAGTGTGTGTAAGCAGCGAGGGCGTTTCACAGAGAGTGGTTTCCAGGCTTCTTTAACATCACCATCAAAGCCCAACGTCAATGTGTTTCTAATAGCGGCAGCTGAATTAAACACTGGCTGTACAGGCCTCAGCAGAGGATAAATCATTTACAGAACAATTAGCTCATTTGTTGCTCCGCTCTGCACTGCCAATGACTTCCAGACACTGAGAGCAAGCCAGCGAGTTTGTGTGTGTGTGTGTGGGTGTAGGTGTGCAAGTTTGTGTGTGTATGCACATAGACTTAAATATCTCATTTTATGTCACTCAAATTCGTTTAAAAAAAACAAAAAAAACACAGGCTCACACTTTCTTTGTGATCAACACACTTTTCCACATTCACACACACTTAAATAGAGATAAGTCAGTTTCCAATTGTACAGTTTGACTGCCACTGTCTCTCCATACACCCAGCTTTCCAACCACCCACACAAATCATCACATAAAAGTTTTACTGCGGCCCAGATGTAAATTAGAACTGTTTGCGATATTAAGAGCCGCATTCATCATGTATGTTTGCTGTTTGGCTAAATCTACACGTTTCTTTTTAATTTCTCGAAATTCCAATTAAATAAGATTCCTTCAAGTTCAGGGTTGTGCCTTAAAACGCTCGTAAACTCTACTAAACGTAACCATCTCAAAGCAACAATGGTCTATTTACGGCAACCGCACTATAAGTATCATAGCAGTTTTATTTTTTTCCAGATTCTTATTCGGTTTCCAAACTTATAAAGTCTCTTTTAATTTGTCAAAGAAGCTTTTAAAATGTTTATATATTGGAAAATGTTTGCGATTGTCATATCCAACTTTTAAAGGGAAAAGCTCAGCATGATTGCTGTTACTGGCAGATGAATCTCAGTTTCTGTTTACGTTTGCCATTGAATTGAGTTGACCCTCTCACTGTTTCGTGCCAAACTAAATAACTCACAGTTGCAGACGAAGCCGTAAAAATGCTTCAAGCACAATCGACTAAGGACAACAAAGCAGACAGATTAACACTTTTTAAAAAAAGCATTATTGTTTTCCTTTTGTATTTAGGAATTACTGAATAAACACCATCTTAATATCGTTTTGAATACTGCTCATATGCTGGCTTCACCTATAGCCTGGATAAATTAAGTAGAGCTGCGTATTCTCAGCTGCATTTTAAGGTCATTTAACATGTGGCAGATAAACTGGAGATAATAACACGCAGTGATTAAAGCGGCAGTGATCGTGCAGGTTTGCTGCTGTAGGATGAATCCCGGCACCTGACAGGTCGCTGACCATTTGAAGCAGAGAGGCCTTGAACAGGACATCTGCATCAATCAAGCCGACAGCGCAGGGATTTAAGGATCCCCTTGCTCCATCCTCAACTCTGCACATCTCATTTACAGATGTACAGCCATCAGGAGTATCCCGTATTTTTGAACTTCATTTATCAAAGGCATCAGTATGTGAAGGCTGCGCGCCGGTGTGTCCGTGCCTAACGGCTGGTGCTCCACCCCAAAGCAGTTTTTTGGAAAAAATCAAAAATGTCTCAGGATATATGTGAGCGGCAAAGGAATAGCTTGGCTACTGGTCAAAAGATACTGAAAGGAAATTACTTAAGTGTTTAGCAGTTGTGTGGAGGAATAGATTTGCACTAGGATCTATGATAATTGCAATCAGCAACACAGATTTTCCAAAAGTCTTACTGGGAAAGAAAGAACAACTATGTATTTCTTTGCTTTAGGCTCATGCTAAGAAGATCTTCACTGTTCTCTAATTACCTCTCAACATCTCAAGAAACAGTGTCACTGTCCAAAGAAAACCAAGCATTGTGTTTCTGGACTGTTCAGATACACTGACTGAAATAGCTCATTTACAGGTAGAGGTTGAAGCAAATACTTCTTAACTTCCCAAGATTAATAGACAATTAAAAAGCCATTGGATTACATGAAAAGGTTTCATGTAAATGTAGGCAGTCGTTGTTTTTGTTATCCTGGTGATAAACACACATACAATCCAAGAACCGAAAACGTAACCCCTTAGGAAATAAATCATACGTCCTTCGTCTAAATCTCTCTGAATCATGTGCGTAAAGTGACACAGATGATGAAATCACATTAGCATTCCACTGAATATGTAAGCTGCAATAGTTAAGCTCTCTCCATGCAGTAGTCATTTCTAACAAGTATGTTTGTTTTGAAACAGTTATACTGTATACATACATAATAAGAGGAAATGAGTGTACACTTTTCTCACTTTCACCCTCTTCCACATTGGAAATGAGCATAATTGAAGCAGCTGCTCTAAGCAGAGCTGACAGCTGTGATGAACCTCAATGACCATAAAAACATACAAAGAGAGAACTCAGGACACAAAGTTTTTTGTCCTCGATTTGTCTCGTTTTACCTCCACAATCGTTTCCTCTCTGCAATCACCAGCACTGATTCTGCCCTTTAGCCCACTTAAACACTGTACAGCCACTTTTCCAGGGAAAATTAAATTCTCTCAGGTCCTGCCAATCAGAGTTAACCATTCATATTCCAGATGAAAGGAGAAGTCTGGTGAAATTCTATATCTTTGTTGTTGGAGCAAAACCAACAATGAATGAGTGATACCTGATATACAGTTAGTTAGTCCTGTTAGAATTATTGTTTAAAAACTATGAAAAACATCAATAATGCTGCATTCATGCAAATTAAAACAGTGGGACAAAAATAGTTCCCAATTGGAAAAACTCACATTGACACCTCAGACATTTGGCAAAACATTTTGGTAGAGTTCTTGCTGAGTTGACATCAGAAACCTGGTGGATAATCTCATGTAATTTCTAATATGTTTTCAGGTTGAATCCAAGTTGCAGTTAACATACATTGACCACATATTCTTTTAAGTGTCCATATTGTTTCCACATTATGAATTATAGATCATGACCGCTCTGAATTCCTAAAAATGACTTTCCATTTCAGGCTATGGGCCCCCTAAATAGATAGTAAATGCACCAAAGGCCACACTGCTGCACTGGCTGACGTTTACTTTCATTGTGATCCGCACTGTAGTTCATTTTGAATCTATTTCATATAAACCATCTTGCTGCTGTGAAGTCTAACTAGGGCACCACATGTGTATTAGTCCACCGCTGAAACAGTCCCCAACAAGTCATTCTTTAGTCCTGTTTAAGACACATCTTCTGAAAAATACAGTTTCCAGGATAGAGTTTTTTACGAAGCCATTGAAAACAAAACATATACTACACTTATGTGTCAGCTGTATCCAGCAGGGAGGATTATTATTTGAAGTGATACAGTGAAATAAAGTTCATTTGAATGTACACTAGGACTAAGTTAACATTTCTTTGCACATTATATATTTCCCAAACTCATTGCATTTCTCCTTTTCTGTGATTGACGTTAACTTATTTAGGTAAACAAATGGAGGGATAATCAAGATTCACCTCAGCACCACACTACATTAAAACATTTAAAGTGTGAAGAATAGTGCGGTATTACTGAGGTAATGAGAAACAGTGACAGACTTTTGACACGAGAACGTTTCCAAATAGTTTTTTTTACCCAGCATGCATTTGCAGGTCAGTCATGCCGATCTGCAGCAGTGAGTTGACAGCAGCAGATAGTATTACAGCTCCTACTGACAGCTCTGACCTCCACCCGGCTGATCGATACGCAGAGAACTTTAGGGAGGGGTGGGGGACAAGAGTCGAGGAGGAAAAACTGGAACAGAATGGAAAGGACGAAGAGAATAACAATAAAGAATTACGGATGAATTGAAGCGAGAAAAGAAAAGAGAGTAAGACTGATTTCAGGCTGGTTATCTCCCAGCCGAGGGTGTCTGGGTTTCAGACGCTGAGGACGTCTTGGTTTTCACTCACAAAGGTTCAGAGGGGGGGCGGGGGGAGACGCACACTGCTGAGACTCAGGTTATCCCCCAGCTAAAGGGTCTCTGGGTTTAGACACTGAGGAGGGTATTAGCTTTCACACACTGCTGGGGTAACGGGGGAGTCTGCCAGATGTCAGCTCCTTACCCATAAATCCTACTAAATGGGCAGCCGCTAGGTTAGAGGAGGGGGGGGGGTGGTGGAGTGGACGTCACCTCTCTATCATCTCCTGCACAGACAGCCTGTGTTTGTTGAAGACAGGACTGCAGTCGTTTCATTTCATACAGCTGATAGGAATTATTCATTCCCTGTTATTCCTCATCAGACTGACAATTTTTTATGCTGATGGTGTCCTTGATTATGTCTATTTCCTGTGTGGAATCAATCAAATTTTTGTTTAAATATAGGAAGTTCTCCTTTTCTATATTTCTATCAAGGCGTAGATTCACAGTGCAGCAGGCATCTGACTCATAGTACATTTTCATTTTTTTTTAATTGTGCCGTCCACCTAAAATGAACGTTTTTGTGATTTTTTTAAGCCGTTTATTCCTACGGCTTTGTCATTGCTTTGCGTGAATCTTCTTGACACTTGCAAATATAATATTTGCAAGTATATAATATAAATATATATATATTTTTATGTGATATCCATATTCAATGGCACAAGCTTTTGGCTAGTTACAAATCTCAGTTCAGTTTTTCAGCATTTATAATTAAAGCCTCCTTATTTTCAATCTGACGTCAATACATTCTTGAAATTATACACATGGTTTTGGACGGATTATACGGGCTCCCAGTCATAAATCTCCCTCGCTGCATAAATTATCTTGTAAACTTTAAAATTCATATTTCTAAAAAAGAAAGAAAATAACAGCAATTGTGATTTTAAACTGCTTCGTACGTAACCGTGAAAAAGGCAAAAACAATCACCTCGACCAAAGTGTCCACTGAGTGTCAGAAAGCACCTTGAACTTTAGAACCACCTGCTCGGGTGAAACCAACGCCCAACAGGACAATGATATGCAGTCCTTCACCCCAAAAGAGGACTTTAAAGAGGTTCTGCTTTTAATGTCCCTCAGGGCCAATCTGGTTTATAGGCTCAGTCACTGATCTCAGGTCAGCTTTAAACACCAAATTGACCCTAAAGCACTGCACGGTTTCCCCCCCAAAAAAGCTTCACTCTACTGAGGGGCCCGATTACTCTTTACTCTAATATTTTTTTATTCTGCTAAAAAGCATTTCAAGTGCTTTGTTTAAAGTGTTTGAAAATAACTAATACAATTTAATATTATAATAGTTTGTATGAGAGTTTAAGTCACTGAAAAATTTCAAATATTGTTATCATCTTTGTATGATAATTATAAGACAGTTTTGTTAATTTGATCTTTAATATTTGTATTTATAATTAGTATCTGCTCACCATTTTCCTCTGGTTGCTGAGGCAGAAAGTACAGATGTGTTTTGGCTGAGCTGATTGGTCAGATCCTCGGCTGGGGGAGGAGTTAACGTGGAAGAACGGCGGTGAGGGAGTGTGGCACGGCTGTCCGTCAATAAGCCCCTCGCCCATGAGTAAGACGGTCCCCAGGTGACTGATGTAGCTGCTAGCCAGACGCAGCGTCTCGATCTTTGACAGCTTCCTAATCATCAATATAAAAAAGACATTTAGGTTATTAACTATAACATTACATTTTTTTTAAAGTGTACAATAATTAAAAAAAGAAATAATGCATTACAGTATTTCAAAAATAATGGGAAACTACTGATGCTGGAGTGAGATGTGTGAGATGGTACTTCCTGGACACAAAATCTTTGACAAATTTATTATAGGTAATATTCTCTTGTCATAAATGCAGTGCTGCCTCAAATACAGAACAGGCTTTTCCCAACAATAATGAAATAGGGTTTACATTGAAATGCTTTCCAGAACTACATCAGGGACTATTTATTTTTGTTTCAAGATGGAATAGATTTATATATCAGACAAAAATCTCCTGACTCTTGTTGCTCAGTACCTGTCTGCAGGCTCGGTGGGGATGAGTGTGCGCAGCGCTGTGAATGCCGTGTTGACAGAATTGGTGCGATCCCTCTCCCGTGCGTTGGCTGCAGTCCTCTGGCGACCCTCCCCAAGGGGGGGAGACCCCGGGGGGATGAGCCTCCCCATCATGGCCTCTACATCTACCGCTCCGATTCCCCCACACAGCTTCCTCTTCCTGTTCACCTTGATGTGAAAGGCAGATGGCGAAGAGGACAGGCGGTAGTTGGAGGAACGCTCCTCAGATCCCGACCCTTCGCTCCCGTTCTCTTCGTCGTCTTCGGAGAGGAGGGCGATGTCGCCGTACAGGAAGCGGCCCGCGGGAGGCGCACTGCGCAGCATGGCGAATGTCATCTTCTCAGAAACAATGCTCGGTCGGCTACCGGTCAATCCTCGAGACACTTGTTGAGGTTGAAGTTGTGGCGTTTGTTATCGGAAGTTGCTTGGCAAATGTTCTGTTGATGCTGCTTACCCTTGCTTCTCTGCAAAATGAGTTTAGCCAGGTGATTCAGATGTATTGGTTTATAAGGTCAGCGAGTTGATCCTTAGTCAGTGGTCAAGAGCAGCTTTACGTCAGAGCGGCAGTTTTCTCCCTTGGTTTATACAAAAATAACTTCACATACCAAATGTCAGTTCTTAGTTCTGTAAATCCTGAGGAAGAAATGATACGTTCAAGTCAAATGGTTGCTGATTTTGTCCTCTTTTTCTTCTTTAACCCTCTTTCTTGGTCCTTTGTTTCTATATCTGTCTGTGTCAATCCCAATGGCAAAGAACTACTCCCAGTCTGTGGCAGCAGTTTTACCGTCTCTTGCTCTCTATTGGCCTCTCTCTCCAAGTCCTTCTCTGTCCCTGCCTCTTTGCTCCACGTGTGCCTGTTGTCTGAGTGTTTCCGTCTGCCCCTGGTCTTATAGCTAGTGGGAGGGCCGGAGGACTCCTCTGCTCCTCCCTCTGAGTGCTGAGGGTCCCTGGGCTGCTGTCTAGAAGCAGGCCAGAGAGACCGGAGGAAAGAGGCTAACCATCAGCAGGAGTTTGTTTTGGCTGCACGATGATTTGTTTCAGGGGGAATCGACACTAAAACAGAACTTGCATCATCCTTTTGCTCAGGGGGTTTGGAGACCATAGTGACCACAAAGACTTTTAAAACACATTTTCCTATTAGTATGAATATTATATACATTACATTTCTTGGAAGGCAACTAAAAATGGAAAATAAACTTCCTCTTTCTGTCATCTGACAATAGTAATAGAGTTATAATACTTGAATGTGCTGTCATCAATATCAAATGTCCTAACCAAAGAAGTTTTTTAAAATATTCTTTCTGCAAGGACAAAAGACAAGAAACTTATTTAACTTGGCTTGAGGTCAATTGCTCGCATAAACTAAAATTATCCAATATACTGTAATTCCGTAATCCAAACATGTTTTTCTAGCAAACAGTCTTGTCCAAACTTTTTTCTGGACTCCTCAGACTTATTAGAGTATAGGAGCATATTCATGAAACAAAGGTTTGAGAGCACAAAATAAAAGCTGACGCGATCTTGTCTACAATTAAATAATTTCGAAATTCGCTCTCTGATTTCTACAGCTGTTTTAGAAGCTTCGGAGCACTTGAGGTCACAAAAGGTCGCAATAGGTCCCTCGCCAACAATCTTTGACAAGCGAGCTGCAGCAGAACACACCCACATCTGGAGGGACAGAGGTCTGCATAATCTGTTGATCCAACTGATCCCCTTATCGCCGTCTGATTTATTCAAGCAGTGTGTCGGATTGGCACCACGCCTATTCTAAAAATGTTGAAATTCTCGATTCAGCCACAGCCTATAACAAATTATTGAAATCATTACAAATAATTAAAATGAATGAGATTTCAATACTTCTCACTTAACAAACTGAATTTGACTTTAGTCTTCAGTTGTCAATATACTTCCATAACAGAGCAGACTCCCACCAAGAGGTGAGACTGGGACTTTGGTTTGCACGATCGGATGTTTTGTTAAACTACTTTCTTGACAGCAAGAAGCTGAGAAGCTTGATTAGTGTAGAAAGAGTTTGCCTCCATGTGTCTTATTTTCTTCCCTGGGCCTCCACGTCTGGGCCGAGTTTGTCCCTGGACAGCAGGCGGCGTGGCGGGCGGCCGCAGCGTTAGATGGTTCAGTCTGGGCTTGTGGTTAGAGCAGGGAACTGAGTTCATTCAGCCATGGCTGAAGACTTTTATCTGTACAAGCTGTGACGCTGGAGGGTCTGCAAGTCGTTTGCCCTCAAGGGATTCAGACTTTTGGGTGGAGTGTTTTGGTGATGAAGGGGAGGCTCAGGGGTTTATAGTAGGGGAGCTGCTACTTTACTCACTAACACTCCCTTTAACAATCTGTCTTCTTCTTGAAGAGAAGAAAAGACGAGAACAGACAGCGAAGGGAGCAAAGACAGAGGGGGAATAAAAAAAAAAAAAGGAGTGGGAGAAAACTAATGAAAGACAGAAGAGATTGAAAGAGATCCATCTATCTAGCTACAAATACAGATGCAATACGTGTACAAAAGGCATAGAGGTGATGTAGCAGTTTGGAACATTCTCCCTCTGATTTGACCAAAGCTATTGCACAGCCTTTATCAAACTTTAATCTGCTTTGGGGTCTTTGGGGTTTTATTAGCCATGATTGTGCAACTTAACTCTTCCATGGAACTGGCTGACCTTATCGTTTTGTTTCCTGCTTCAACTGTGCAGTGGTTAAAGGTTGACAACCTATGTAAAACTCAACTATGAAGTGTGTAATCCTCAGTAGTGCATTATTGAAAACCCTAAACCCAACTGCCATTTCTGGTATGCCTCTTTTGTGTAGATTGGCAACTGTAAACTGCTGCTGAAAACTAATAGCACAATGAATAATCTGTCAGAGTTGCACAATGTTACAGTCAGCATTCATCACTCTTCTCTCTCCTTCCTTACTTTCTGTTTCTATCTCTACCCTTCAATCACAGTCGTAGTTTTTATGCTGTGGTATTGACTGTATGAAGTGAGGCCAGTGCTGGTTTCAGTGGTGGATTACAGTTCATACATGAAGTGCTGGGAGCAGTCAGGACTCAGGATGGAGGTATACTGAATGTTTCCTATAATATAACAAGATAAACCAGGAAGCATTACTGTACAGTAGGTGTTGGCACTCTATAACCCCCTCAACCCAATCAAACTAAAGCTGCATTCAATAATCACCATTTGGTTTTGGTAATCGCGTCGCCATACTGGACATCCAAATTTACAATACATTGCCTTCACTAGAAAACAACTGCTATAAAACTTACGGACCAAGTATGAAATGGAAAACTCACATTTTATAGTTTGTTTTATAGTTTTCCACTCTCCTGCAGTTCTCATTGGACACATCCGGTCACTCGATATCAAATGTGTTTGAAAAAAAAAGTCGCCTGGCCGTCAACTCTGAACATCTGAGACGCAGACTGCATCTACATTACCTCAAGTCACTCACAAAAGAGCCATGCCTTCATGCAACCGGTGCCCTCTGCAGTGACCTCTACTGTAGATCAGATTCCCACACCTGGGCTCCACCTCAGTTATTGTACCAGATTCAACAGCCCATATCACTGCTGTTACAGTAGTGTTACATTTGAAAATAACAAAACCCTGAATCAAAGTGTACCCAAAATAACAAAATCACAGAAGAAAAACAAACGTTGTCTTTTGAGCACCAACACTGCAAAAAAATCCTGCCAGCATGTTGTAAACAAAGGGGTTTGGTTCTGTGGTGAGATTCAGCAGAAAAGTCTGGGACATCCTCTGATGCTCTGCTCAGCTTGGAGTGTAAAGAGTTAAGGTAGAGTCAGCGATTCTGGAGAAAAGAAAATGGGTTTATATTTGAACTCAAAACCTAAACAACTTCCCCCCTTTAGATTATACTATCCCTCTCATATCCATTGCCTTTACCCAGTCCTACGCACAACGGCAGCACACATTTATTTTGTGCAACCTTTTGTTTCCGATAAAAGGAAAGTTGAAAATGATAAATATATTTTATGTTATAGTATATTTTTATTACACTTTTAATATTGATATAAAGAAGAGAATGGCAACAACACGTAGATTCAAACCTAGATACCCGATTAATGACTGTGTTTAGACTGGCTGTACATATATTCGTGAGGGCCCACTCTGGAGGAGGGTTTCCAAACCATTCCCTCACTGTGGTCCGTCATTACATGCATTAGCATGATCTTCCTCTCATTTGCATCTCCCAGGAGTTTGTGGCTGGTCTAACACAGTATCCATTTCTCTCTGAATTGTGGCCCGCAGGCCAGAAAACATTTGACTGAGTATAATGTAGACATTATGTCTTTTCATAATCACACATGGCTGCATTTCGCCAGAAGAATGTTGTTTGAAAAGGAAATACATTACAGCACAGTAATGGTTACATTTGCATAAAACTACATAAAGTGTTGACCTAAGTCCACTGCACAGATTTTGGATTTTACATTTATAACCATGCTTGTTGTGCCTTACATAGAGAACACTGGTTGTCAGTTAGACACTTTTATGAAGCTTCTACTTAATATGAATCTAAAATATGAAATCTAAATGTTTAAACCAAACCCACACACCCTTGCTAAAAAGTTTTCCAATTTGAACAACACCATTTACCTTTACGTGATAAAAGCAATCAAAACATATCTCAAAAATATGCCTTAAATTCGACCTTTCTGTGTCGTCTTGTTTGCTATCTTACCTGTTGTTGTATGACAGATGAAAGTGTCTGTGAATTTCAGATGTCTCTAAGAACCACAAGGCTTCACCGAGAGGAAGGGACGTCTGCACTCCCGTCACTGAGGCTAACAGTAAGCTAGCTGCTGAAAGTAAGTAAGCATACGTCCGAGCTGGAAACTGCTGCTTGTTCATTACTCTATAACAGAGGTGGGTACTCGAGTCACATGGCTTGACTCGAGTCGCATATTTTTTGACTTGAGACTTGCTTGACTAACATTGATAAAAGACTTGACTTGACTTGACTTTGACTTGGTATTCATGACTTGAGACTTGACTTAAGCTTGAGGTAGATGACTTGAAAGGACTTGACTGTTTAAAATGAAATATTTGCGTTTGTTTTGGTAGTGAGATATTACGTTTAGTTTTTTTCGAAAAACGTGATTATAGCGCCATGCGCGCAAACCTGGCAACCCACTAGAAGACAGGAGTCTCAGCTAACATGGCAGCGGCTGGCTTTACTCCACAAATAGTCAAGTTTGGATTCAAGGATTATGTCGTCGATGACGGTAATAAGAAGAGAGCAGCGGTATGCAGGGTCTGCAGCATAAAGATCAGTGACACGACCACCACAACATCCAACTTCATTCGTCACTACAAAAAAAAACACAGAGAAAGGTGCGTGCATGTGTTGTGTTAGCTACGTTAGACTTGGTTTCAAATCGGTTAAAAACGGCAAATGAACACTAGAACCGCCAAGGGTCAGGGATTCATTTTTGACTAACCCTGATACTGACGGGCTGTCAGAGGAGAGAGAGAGAGGGAAAGAGATGCCTTGTTTATTTCCCCTGTGTTATTATCAGAAGTTACTGTAAACTTTTGAATAATGTAGTTCATCTACTTTTAGTAGTTTGTTTAAATGTTTTTATTATGTTGTTTTTGTTTGTAGAAGTGCATCATTCCTTGATTTATTGTAAAATGAATCTGAACTTTTTGATCTGTTATGATGATAAACTGAAGCAATTTCTAAATTAACCCAATTAACTGAGTTTTAAATCGTCCTACTTAGTTTATAAGGAAATTATGAAGAGGAACAAATTAAATGATTTGAAAATGATATCTATGTAGGTGCTGAGGCTGTTGGCGGTTCTAGTGTTAACAGAAATGTATGTGTAATGGAAAATGCCATATATGATTTTCTTACCTGGAATTCTGCCTTTTTGAACAGACGTTTGATTGAGTCCTTCCTAGCTATATATTGTCTGCAGTTCTAGGGTTAATATTAATCTAATATGATTGTCATCGGTCTAAATTAGATTTCAAATGAAGTATGTAATGAAGATTATAGTGTGGGTTGAATCCATTTTCATAACTACTGTCTTTTAACTGATGCGGAACTGGGCTTGTTCATCAGAATTTCGTATGACTTGACTTGCTTGACCTGAGCAATGACTTGACTTGCTTGACTCTCACCACAGTGACTTGGACTTGCTTGATACTTGTAGGTCAAGACTTGAGACTTGCCCATGACTTGCACATGTAGGACTTACTCCCACCTCTGCTCTATAATACACGATCGTAATATTAGGATGATAAGATTTGTGAAGAGATAGAGAACACTAATTGCTTTTTGAATTTGAATAATAAGTCGAGTAACACCGTTTAAATCTACAATAACACCGGTTTCTGCCACAGGTGGGCAGCAGAACATGTAATGAACACATTATCTTTTAAAGGCCAGGGCTGCACATACAGTTGCAAGAAAAAGTATGTGAACCCTTTGGAATTACCTGGATTTCTGCATAAGTTGGTCATAAAATGGAGGAAGCCACTGCTGTCCAGAAAAAACATTGCTGCACGTTTGAAGTTTTCAAAAGAGCACCTGGATGTTCCAAAAATATTCTGTGGACAGATTAAACCAAAGTTGAGTTGTTTGGAAGGAACACACAATGCTATGTGTGGAGAAAAAAAGGCACAGCACACCAACATCAAAACCTCATCCCAACTGTGAAGTATGGTGGAGGGAGCATCATGGTTTGGAGCTGCTTAGCTGCCTCAGGGCCTGGACAGATTGCCATCATCGACGGAAAATGAATTCTCAAGTTTATCAAGACATTTTGCTGGAGAACTTAAGGCCATCTGTCCACCAATTGAAGCTCAACAGAAGATGGGTGATGCAACAGGACAACGACCCAAAGCACAGAAGTAAATCAACAACAGAATGGCTTCAACAGAAGAAAATACGCCTTCTGGAGTGGCCCAGTCAGAGTCCTGACCTCAACCCAATTGAGATGCTGTGGCATGAGCTCAAGAGAGCGATTCACACCAGACATTCCAAGAATATTGCTGAACTGAAACAGGTTTGTAAAGAGGAATGGTCCAAAATTCCTCCTGACCGTTGTGTAGGTCTGATATGCAACTATAGGAAACGTTTGGTTGAGGTTATTGCTGCCAAAGAAGGGTCAACCAGTTATTAAATCCCAGGGTTCACATACTTTTTCCACCCTGCACTGTGAATGTTTACATGGTGTGTTCAATAAAAACATTAAAAACATATCATTGTTTGTGTGGTTTTAGCTATATAAATAGAAGAGTTGCGACAGCGGAAGTCCAAAATGCTTGATCGTCACGTGGTTCAGGGAGACTCAATAGTTCTCCGGAAGTTCATGGCGGGCCATTTGAATCACGATTTGAATGCATAAATAACAGGATAGAAATGCAATTTTTGGTAATTAGTGGTCAATAAAGGTTTTGATTTGCAATATTTATACAACATATCGATATGTGTATGTAGTTACATCAATGTTTTGTTTTTTTTTTAAAGTAAAATTTGCTAATATTTGAGGATTAAGATAAAAAAGTACTTTATTGATAACAATTGGGGAAATGTTTACGCTGCAGCAGCAAAAGACAAGGCATTGTACATTAGACACTTAAAAGACTAGAATTAAACAATCGAAAATTTAAAAATCTTAAATAGAAATAACATAGCATTACAAAGGGTAGAAAATATACATTGATAATGTGAACAGCTATCTCACCTGTTAACATATACATATTAGGCTAACGTTGCCTTGGTTAAAGAGCCTGTTGTTTATTGCTTTGAATTCTTTAAAACAAATACTATCCTCTTAAACTTGTATGGTAGTCAGGAGCATCAAATCCTAATGTTTATTGATATATTTAGAGGGAGGGAAGGAAGGTTTCAAAATTCTGATAAGATACATTTCTACCATTTCTTTAATTCATGGTGGTTTCAGTAATCCCATGGTAATTGAGGACATTAGTCATCTAAATGACTAATGTAATCTTTGTGACTTTCAGAAAGGACAGGAGACTGACAGGTGCCTATCAATGATGGTCAACTGACAGCACAATGAGTCAAAGGGCTAGCAGCAGCAGCAGCATGATGATGTTAAATGTGTTGTGTTAGGAACATCCATTGTAAATAAATGGAATTCAATACACATTGAATAGCATGCATGCAGTTTGTCTGTGCCTTTTCCTCTGTGTTGTCCTGGCATATAGTCTCCCCCATGGTTTGCTGTGCTGCCTGGGGATGCTCCAATCGCTCAGAGAAAGGAGTATGAATGTACGGCTTCCCCACTGACACAGAGAGGAGGAAAGAATGGCTGGCTCAAGTCAGCAGGAGCAATTTAACTATCACAAAAGACAACAACAGAAACAAAATATGTGAGGTAATCATATTTTTCACAAAACGAAGACCACACCATTGGGAAGCTTAAAGTGTGTTTAATCAAAAATAAGGAACAGGGAGAGGCTTGCAAAACTCTGGGAGTTGAGACTCAGGTGCAGGGTGAGGGTCTCATTGCAGGTCTTCAGGCTCCATTGAATCCCCCTGAGGTTCTTGTGCTGAAAGAGGGAGACAAAGACAGCAGAAAGGGTTGGATACATCTATATAGCAACCTATAGGATGGGAAATTGCTGACCTATTTGAAACTTACCTTGTGTCCCCTGTTTCTCTCCCTTTGCGATCAATCCGACATCAGCTGAGCTGCAACATAATACAGACACACAAGGACATAATATGACTGCTAAAAACACTCACCCATAAGTTATGTTTTTGTTTACTGTTTGGAAGTCTCAAATATGCACTCTAAATCCATATCAATAGCGATGTATCACAAAAATAGTTCTCTTCCTTATTATTGTGTAACGTTAACTATAATATACTAGCTTGAACTCCAATATGGATATCCTCATTTCCCCACCTCCACCCACTACAATCACATGCCCCAATGTTATATTTAACTAATATTTAACTCCCTCCACCCCGGATAAAAGCACGTTAAGAAGCCCCTTTTCTCTAATTCCACAATGTTGGGTTGAAATAACATTAGGAGAACGGATTAATAGGCTGTTCATGGTTAACGTGTGTTGCTAACTTTATCCGGTATCCTAGCCTAATCTGTTATCTGTAAACATTCCCTAGATGTATTGATTTAGGGATAATCCACTAACATCCTTTAATACACATGTTAATTTGACCCGCCATTGCTGTAAAAAAACAGGTCCATTGGAGTGAACGGAGATGTCGTAACTCTTCTATTATATGGCTCTGATAGATACATGTGAGCTAATTAGAGCTGGAGTTGTTTAACTCACCCTCCCTCACAGGTGCAACGAAACAGAAGGCCCAGAGAGACGTTAATCTGGCTCGACTCTTACACATCAGAGTACTAATTATGGATGTTTGGTGAACACAGTACACCTGTGTGGGTGTGTTCAAATAGTACAGTTGTTAGCAGTACTTGTGATGGGCATTACAACTATTTGAATGGCTCTGTTCCTGTTTTTTAAGTCATGTTTAAAAAAGGTAGTTAATTAGCATATCATATGTTGTGCTGGTCAACAGAGCTTTCTTCTCGACCCCTCTCTCTCTCTCTGTTTGCTTGTATGTACATACTGTATGTCTCTCTGCTTATGGCTGTATTTTGGCATTTGTCCGTTTCAAAGAACCATTTAAAAAAATGGGTAGGCTATGTAACATCATTCTTTATTTACACATCCAGCAGATAGAGAGCACAAAAAATGCTGCTTTGAAAGCGTTGACACTGAACCAAACAATTCGGACACCAAAATATTCACTGTATGGCTAACAATAATGCTCGCCCATTTGCCGAGGAAAATGTAAATGCTTCGTCTTACAGGTAAATCTTACTAATGATTTGCTCGATTGGTCAACAAAAATAATCAATCTATATTTGAGTTGGTGTGCAAGCAAGCATTTTGGTTATCCTGGAAACAGGAGTTTCATTTTGTGTTTGAGGATGTAGGTAAAACTACTAATATTTATTAGACCGTTTTTTTCTCTTTTTTCCTTATGTAACATTGAAAAGAGTATATTAAATATAGCAGCTTTAAAATAAGTCACCTAGAGCAGACCAAAGAGCCATGAGTCCATCTGAATTGAGACGTAACTCCAGAAGGTCTGCTGTCATTTGCACCAGGTTTAATATGAAATTACACACTCTCAAGTCTCTCTTTTTACTTTATTCCTTTTCACAATGATGAACGCACAGACCCTGAGAATAATAATCATATTAGTGCATTTTTCAGTTGAGGGCTGTTCTCCTTTAAGGACACAGCAGCAGCAGCAGCAGCAGCAGCAGCAGCAGCAGCAGCGGCAGCGGTGGCGGCAGCAGCACAGTAGTAGAGCACCATCTGATAGTCATTACCCCTCCCCTCTCCTCCTCCCTCCTTTCTCCTCCTCTCCTCCTCCCGCTTGATACTCTTCTCTCAGCTCAGACGTAGTATTCATTAGTCTGATGAAAAACACCCACCAACCTCGCTCACACACACACACAAACCCACAATTATTACACACACACGCAGTCCCAACCCAGCTGAACCGCTCTGGCGTGGGTCAGGGACCTGTCAAAACTCGGAAGCAGGTCTGGACCCGATACGGTACCAGAGCAGGCTTCTAGAGGGGGAGAGTGACTCCAAGGACCTGAGCTATTTAACGTAGTCCTTGGACGCTCGTTTCTGGCCTGCTCTGAAAGTGATAGAGAGGATAGAGGGAAGACTTTCTAGATTTGTTATGGTGCTGCTGAGCCGATGCCTGGAGAGGGTCATTATCCAAAAATTATTGTCAGAAAGCAGGACTGCAGGAAGAAGAATAGGAAATGGAAGAAAGGAAGGTGGGAGGGTGGAAAGCAGAAGGGAAAGGGGGAAGGAGATGGTAGGGAGACGGAGGAAGAAAAGTAGGATGGAAAGGAAGGAAATGAAGGAGAAGACGAAGGGGAGAGGGCTGGCGGCGGCCTGCCAACGCTCCAGACTGCATGCTGTATTGCATGGGGAAAATGGTCGGAAGTGCTCGCCCCCCCAACTTGCACCCCCGCCACCACCACCACCAGCCCCAATTTCAGGCTCATTCAGCCTCAACTCCAGCCACACTCTACTGTGTTTCCCAAGAGTGCCAGACTCTACAGCTGGCCCTATTAAAACCGAGAGAGGCAGAGAGACAGAAAAAAGACGGGGAAGGAAAGAGAGGTCACACAACTGGAAGACATCAGTTGAAACCGTGCTCGCTCTCTTAGTTTTTTCCGTTCATATCCCGTTTTATGATAGAGTTTCTCACAAACACGCTCGTGGTGCACCGGGTTCAAACACATAGTAAAAAAGCTATTGTTTGATTCGACATCCCTCAGAACGCTGTAAAACAATGAAAGAAATGCTGGGAAATTAAAGTCTGGGTGACTTTTATCTCGTTTGTCTGAGTGCGTCTGAAGGCTGTCGTCATACATCTGAGCCCCGCTGCATGAGGGTGTCTCTGCTAGTTTGTTTGAATCTTGTCATATTTGTGAACACTGGGGGGCAATAAAGTCAACTTTGAGGGATGGAAGTCTGTTTCCAATCCTTTATCTGGTGTTCATTTATCATTTTCTTTTTTTTCTGCTGCAGCTTGTCTGAGTTGATGTTAAACCTTGAGCTTTTTTTTTTTTTTGACAATGATGCTCTGTGCTTTAGAATAACACAATTACACAAATTCACACCGACGCTGAGTATTTCCGAAGAACAGCTGCTGGCCACTGATCCGCTCCACTGGGGCAGCTGAGGGTGGAGTACATCGCTCGAGGCCATCTCACCTCCGTTAACATATCGAGAGTCAGGAAAGCTTTACAGTCATCTATTGTCTGGGCATTCAAAAGGGAAGCAAATTGAGTTGTAAAAATAGAAGAAAAAAAATAGAAATACATTTTAGAACCCAAACACAGAAGAATAGAATCAAACGTTACAACTGAACATTACAAAAGTGGAAGAAAAAAGCTGTCAAATTGTTTCAATGAAAGTTGATGTCATGGTTCCTTGTCATCAATTTGATTATAATAATAATTGGTTATCAATCATGTATATGCAAAAAGACGAAACCAACCAATCACAGCTCTTGCCTCCTCCAGAACTCTGTTGCTATTATATCCCCAGCACAAAGTTATATGTAAGCCATAGGGTAGCTATACCTGCATACGTTCTGTAGCTACACCATAGTATCTTAACACACACATATCTTTAAAGGTTTAATTTACTTAAATATTCAAGCCTGAATTGAGAATGCTTCTGTATTCACTCACTCATCTCACTGTTATGTGATGTTAATTACGAGCAAAGTGTGCTTAATTCCATAGCCAGACCACTCCCCACCCTCTGTCACCTTAAACATTTTATTCCACCGTGTGAAAGATCTGGTTCATGTCAGCACTGTAAAAGAATCAAGGCACCACTCCCTTTTCTGCAGCCAATCAGACCCTGAGCAGCTGACACCTCTCTTCCGATGAGTATTAGATATGACTCCTGTTGAATAAATGTTGTAATAAAATGAAAGGCACTTAACAAAGGTAAAGGGATTGGTTGGAGTTGACCAAGTACCAGTAAGCAGGCACTGCTGGTCAAATGTGAGATGTTTGCGTTGTAGAAGTAAAAACTATAAGAGCACTCAAAGGCCCCATCTTTAACAAAAGTGAAAGACAATGCATGTAGTGGCCATTGGAATTAAGGGCTTATTTCTTGACCCATGCTGCAGCCCTCCACCAATTTTCATGAAAATTGAGGCAGTATTTTTTCCATAATCCTGCTGACAAACAGAAAAATGGAAGGAAGTAGCAATTTCGAAAGCTTTCTATTAACATTACTATAAGCCATATCCTCAAGAGAAACTGCTAAAAGTCTTTGTTATAACTAAATCAGTTCCATACAGACAGCTGCAGCTGGACTACAGTCGTTTCATGATTATTAATAAGCAGCATTTAAAGATCTGAACTATGATTACTGGGCTCAAAAAAGTAGATATTTTTCTCTCTGGAGTTATTGTGGACATAAAAGCAGCTCCCCAGACTCTGCCCTCAAAGACTGCGGCCGGTAGCAGCTCTACCTCTCTGTAGCGGAGGAGTTGTGGCGCGGTAGTAGCAGACTAAAAGAAAAATCTGCTGTGATGTCATCGCTGCTAATGAGGTGGCAGGAACAATATGACCACCTGACGCACCCACCAGCTCACCTCTCTCTCCGTATTTATAACTTTTTTTCTCACACCCAACCACTTTCCCACTCACTTCTTCTTCTCCCCTCCCTCTGCCCCCATCTCTGCCTACCGCCTTTTCCCCGGACTTTGCGTTTACCCGACGGGCCATATCAGATTATCCAGACTGATATGTTGTACCTTGGCTGCAGGGTGAGCTTCCACAAACAACTAAAAAAGTAATTAAATGCCGTTCACTTTTATGTATCTGAAGCTTTCATTTCCAATCTGGTCTCCTTAAGTAACAATGAACCAATCGTATCAGGGTTGATTATAATACACAGACACCGATTTAGCATCAATAAAGGTACGATGTTCAATACCCGACCAAATGCTCCAAAGAAACATTACCCTCTACTACTGTGTCCATACAATCTGAATGAATATGAATATTACGCAGTGAAGCAGGATTGAATTTTAAGCTTTTTTGCACAAAGAAGAAGTAATCACCAATCACGTTGTGTGGGTCAGGTTTTGAGTTGCTACTATACTAATGAGGATTATGAAACGACAACACTCCTGCTCCTTTGTCTGAACAAAAACAGCAACTCTATTACTCTGTTCAACCTTGACAAAGCCCAGATCCACTCCTTGAAAAGCCACAAGAAAAGCCCTTGACATGTAATATTTTCAGGCAAAAATGTTTTCCTTTTACGTGTTGTTGTCTGCAGTCGGTAAAGGTCTTTGATTTGCTTTCTTGTGCAGAATAAAATATTGAGATCTATACAAATCTCAAGGCTATATCTTAAAGGCATATTTTCAAGTTCATATTTGTATTTGTTCCCTCTACTGTGACATGTTTACATGCTTTACTGTTCAAAAAGGGGATTTCTCATGTTTTCTGTTGATTAGTCAACTGCTCAGAAATGCCCCCATTTGGCGTCACGTACCACGTGTTGGAGCGCTAGCCAATAGAAAGGCAAGTACTCACTATGTTACAGAAGTAAACAAAGGACTGGAGGGAACTTTGGGATTTTAGCCTTTGCAGACCATTTGCATGCACAAAAACCAACCAATCTAAAAAACCCAAATAGCATAATAGGGCTCCTATTATTGCTTGCTTTTTGCAAGCTCCAGCACACTTAGCTAAGCTTAGCATAAACAGGACTCCAGATTGTCAAGTGGGACTAAATATTTTCACTGGTTGCACACTGCGCAACCCTTTAACTCTTTGAAAACTAAAATGGTGGTGTAACACAACAAATATAATAAAGTATAAAATACGTTTTATTGCCAGGTCAATTCCAAACATTTCATACTTCATACTGCTTTTTATGACTGTCCTACTGTGGTCCAGCAGTGGAGCAAAGTTCACAGAACTAAACCTTAAGGAGTGAAAAACAATCCTGCTTTAAAACTGTCACTTATATTATTGGGCAACAGGGGGTTGAAGGACGTTTTAGATTGTGCTGTTCCATTATGTCAGGGTCAACTTCAGATTTACACCTGTTGTGCTGATAAGGATTTTTTATCTTGCATTTCATACTTAAGTACTCTACATATACAGTAATTGAAAATAAAAACCGGCATTTAATCAAAAAAATACTTACTGTTTATACATTGTATTGTTTCTCAAAGACAGGAGAGGGGCCCTGGGAGGTGCGAGGGTAAAGTTCAGAGGTATGTAGAGAATGGAAGAAGTGAGGAGAAGAGTTAATTTGTTGAACTTGTTAAGGGAGTCTCAGGGTTGAAGTGAAAGCTGTGTCAACCCCTTTGTGTTAAGTGTGAGTGTATGTGTGTGTTTGATGTTACAGTCTTGTAAAGCAGCAGCTGGAGAGGGCTGTCCCCTGAGAACCACCGCAGCCGGCTAGTAAACCACACACGCACACGCACACACACACACACACACACACACACACACACACACACACACACACACACACACACACACACACACACACACACACACACACACACACACACACACAGACACACACAGATGCAGTCTTTAATAAAGCTATTGCTCTGGAAACAGACCAGACCCGGGCCAATCTGAAGCTCTTTTAAGGCGAGAGTGACACGGTCACGCTCACATTTGTACAGATTCATGTCCTCTCAACCTGTAAGAAAAAAACCCAGAAGAACCTCATTATTCTGACCTTAAAACCTATAAACCACCAGCTTCCCTATCAGAAAATAGAAAAAATATGACATAAGTAGCAGATATATTGAAATGAAAGTCTCATTACGGGTTATAACTATTTTCTCGGCATATGCGGCCGTACTGTTAAATTATAACTGTACTGTAAAACGGCCCCATCCAGATGTGGACTCAGTAATACAAGCCACAGCAGGGGGGCACACCTAGTGAGCCGGTAGCTCAGTGAAACTCATTAGAAAGGTGGAACACCTGCAAGACCCTTTGCAAGACCAGACTGAGGTATATTTTTTCATCAGGTGTATTATTTGTGTTTAACCCCAAGTATTAGGTTTGAACAACAGGAGCAGAATAGCAGTTTAATTATGATTTGTCTTCCTGATTACCTTTTTTTTTTACTTTTTAGTGTTTTTTTGCCCTAAAAGAAATAAGAGACAGGTGCAAAGACTCAAGCAACAAGTTTCTCTGTTTATGGTGAGTCTCTGTTTAGGCACACATTAGCTGTAGACAGCCCTCTAAATTAGTCTGCACCACAAGAATCTCCACATTTACAGAAAACCACTGTTCTTTGCACATTCACATGTCATGAAATATCCCTTTTCCCCCCCTTGATTGTAGGAATTATATTGGATGACATCATGCTGCAGCTGACGGGGAGCAAACACTCCTATTTTAGAGCTGTGGACCGTTTCCAGGGAGATGATATAACGCAGTCCAGATGAGTCCCTCTAAGGATTGTCTCATTATCACACACGCCACAGCTGCACGACCACTGTGTGTATGAGTAAGTGTGTTTATATGTGCATGTGTGCTGCTCGTGTGTATGTGTCTGTGACCATTTAAACTCTGCTTGCAGTCAATTACCAGAAAATGACTTGTGTGGACCTCTTTCCCTCGAAAAATATAATAATTACAGGGTTTGGGTTAAGGTTAGGATTGGGTTTGGGATTGCAGGAAAGTCTTGGACTGAGCTTGTTCCATGTGGACGACGTGAATCAGGGGCGTAGCCAGAGGGCTGCCTGCAGGGCGGGGCTGAACACCATCCAAATCCGATTGCTCCCGCTTCCTCACCCAACGTTTGTAGTATATCTTTGGATATTTTGGGCTTCCAATTTAAAAGATTGCATGGTTGTAAGTCAGGTCACCTTGCCAACAGCAAGAGCTAAGTACAAATATTTTTTCAAAATATAGCAGCCCATAAAATAGTGGAAATTCTATTTTGACACTTGCTCAACCAAACAAAGGTTTTTTTTTTCCCACAAAGATGTAATTCTGACAGTCCTTTCAGTGATTACATTAGTGATTTAAAGCCTGTTTCCATTCAAACACTGCTTGTTTAGCATTTCATTTAGCTCCAAAGTGGTAACCACTATCATTGTGATGTTTCAGATGGGCCAAACTGCACCCACTATGTTGTAAAAGTAAAATGAAAACAACATGAAGCTATAAAACTGAACGACACGTTACATTTTGATCAAAACCAAAAAGATGTTAAAGGTTTAGGGAACCAAACCTTGTAATTTTTTTAAGAAAGTGGTTTTCGTTGTTAAAGTGAAAGTGAAACTTAACATTGTGAAAATAAATACAACCTCACATCAGTTTCACATAAGACTAGAACACACTCTTTATACTACACTACCTGAATTCAATACTGAATGTAGTCCTGCAAAGCTCTTTTTATAGCTGCATGGTTGTGTAATTTGTCTATTTGCAAAGTGAATGCTATTGGCAGACTCTTTAAACTGTTTATTTGCTTATATCCTTAACTTTTTTTTTTTTTTTGAGAGATCCCTACACGGTAAATAATATCCTTTATCCTTTATGTATCTATTAGCTCCATATGCAAAACTGCAAATGTTTTTTTTTTATTCCAAAAGGAAATAAAAAATGTTTTATCTCACATATTCTGCAAATTTGGATATACCTTTTTTTTACAACAATAACTTCATCCAGTTGTAACGTTCATTTAGGTTTGTTGCCTAGGAAGTTCTAAAGCTTTAAATGTGACACCGTTAACAATCTGTCTTTGCAGCCTAACATTTCTCAAATGATGCATTGGGACTTTAAAATGATACATTGTTAGCTTAAAAGCAATGTGTATAACCAGTCTTGTACAATCTTCAGAGGTATAAAGAAGGATGAAGAGGAACAGGAGGAGGAGGTAAGAGAAGGAGCGTTTCCGACAGTAGCCCCGACCTGACAGGTTCCCTCATATCCGACTTCATACAGTCCCAAACAGGGAATCTGCACATGGTAAAACCATCACGCACATGCACATGCACACACACACACACACACACACACACACACACACACACACACACACACACACACACACACACACACACACACACACACACACACACACACACACACACACACACACACACACTGTCTCCCTCTCTATTACACATACAAAAAACACACATGTTCTTTCTCAGTCTCAACCAGGAAATGGCTTTACTCAAGAAATACACACAGAGACAGACAGACAGACAGACAGACAGACGGACGGTTTATTTGTGTGTCTGTGTGTGTGTAGCTGTTTGTGGGTGTATTTATCCTATCCTAGATATTCCTACTCAGTTCAATAATCTCAGCAGACAAAAAGTTAGTGCGGTTGATTGATGAACTAAATAAAAGGATTACATAATGATTACAAGTGTGTTAAGTTGAATGTTTATTGCCAATGAAAGCAAATAAAACACATTTTGGGAAAAGATTGCTTCGTGCAGCGTTAAATTATAAGATCGATTCCACCTACATATCTATGACGTAACTGAACTACATTTATATAGTGCTTAATACAGTCTTTTTGACCACTCAAAGCACTTTACATTCTACAAATCATCATTCACCCATTCACACCCCATTCGTACAGACTACTAGAGCAATGTGCCAGTTGCTCAAGTAAGCTAACAAACAAACACATTAACACACTGTTGGCCACGCCATCGGGAGCAACTAGGGGTTTATTTTTCTTGCCCAAGGACACATCGCCATGTTGACTGCAGGGGCTGCGATCGAAGCCTCAACCATTCGATTGAAAGAAGCACTCCTTAACAAAAAGTGAAGCTACCACAAGCAGTCGCTTTTCTTAGCTTAGCATAACAACTGAAAACAGGCAAACAGCTAGCATGGCTCTGTACAAAATAAAAAAAACTATTCCCAAGCACCTCTATGTTTAGTAACAAATTGCGCTGATTTGGTTACAAATATCAATGTGTACACAGGACACATTTTCACATTTTGGTTTTGGCGGAGGTTATGAGATAGACTATTTCAGCATTTCAAGCACTGGTTGCCCTTTCTGAATGGTGGAATTTGGATGGGATTTGCAAAAAAAGTCAAGTTACGCTACGATACTTTTTTAGCCCACACAACATCACCAAATCATCTAACCAGCTCAGGTAAAATATACGCCAATTTTCAGAATTGCCATTAACACAATGAATAACACAAATGTTTTCCCAACCCCAACTGTAACCGGCTGAGGGATTGTCACTTCACAGCTTTTTCTTTTGATTATCACAGTCAAAGGTACACTGCATTTTATTTGATGGCCTCAAAAGCAGCCTCAACTGCTCAATTAGCCTCTCAGTGCACTGTTGAACACAAGAGAGAGGTATTACTCAACCTAACATTAAGTATAAACCTCAATGTATTCTTATATCACTAACCAAACATTTTTCCTTTACTCGTCTAGCCTGGTTAACTGAGAACTTGATCAGTTAGATTGGTTGGACGAGGCTCAACAAAATATGTAATTTTGTCTGCTGCCACTAGACGGGGTGAGAGATTCTGGGGTGGGGGGGGGGGGGTAGTCAAACGCCTGCCCATAATAACCACCAGACATGACTCATTCAGCGTGGAATACCACAGCAGCCACAGACAGGTCTCTGGCAGACAAGCAGCAGAAATCTGACCCTGCAGCACGGTTTGTGAATGGGGCAAGAATGAGCAAAACCAGGGTACATTTAATAGATCTCCAATAAGTTTCAAAGATTTAAGAGTTTTAAAGATTCATCAAGTGTTTGGTTTGGCTTGTTTATGAAAGTCAAGTGTATAAATCGCTAAAGATATTACAGTTAAACAAAAAAGAATCCCATCTCTTTTTTCTCTTTTTCTTTTTCTTTCTTTTTATTTAATCCCCATTGGTTTGATGATTCTCTTGGCTTATATCCTGCTCATCAAGTCATCATGCGGAGCTCCTAAAAGACAGCACAGGAACAACATATCACCTTGTCAGATATGATTGTAGCTCTGATCATCGTCGTGCTTGCCCAGACTTCTCCCGTGGAGAGCACCACTCAATTTGAAGACTAACACATGTTGGACAGTCCAATCATTATTTGCTTTTGTGGAGTCTGTCCAAGGCTCGAGGGCCCGCAGAGCCAAAAGTCTAATCTGTGGGCATAGAGGAATAACACAGAAATAACATATTGTACAACTTAAAGTATGGCAGGGGAGCAAACTGTGAGCGGTCACATTACATGAAAACAGCAGGCAGGAAGTGTTTTGCAACAGCGGAAAATCTTCAGGTCCAGTCTGACCACCAGACGGTCACACTTCATCTGGCCCTGAGGCTGCGGTCAGTGGACGGATACCTTCCCTACCGTTAGGGTTGGATACGCTGTCATACATGTGTCTATTGCTCCCTCTCACACTTTTTTCCATCTCTTTTCTCTCTACTTTTACGAACCCATCACACATTTTAAAACAATTCCCCCTCATTTTTAGTACTTTCTTCCTACTTTTTCTCCCTACTTCCGCCGTTTCATATACAGTCTTTCTCCGGCTTTCTTTCCAACCTTACCTCGTGTTTTTGTCCCCCCCACCTTCTCCTACCTTCCCCTTTAAACCTTTTCCTTCCTCCCTCTCTCACCCTCTTTCTCTTTCTGTTTGTGGTCAGTCACACTTAATCTAGCTCCATCCATCTGTTTCTCTTCATTCATTTAGTCCGGTCTGCTTTCGATTAAGATTACATCAGGCTTTGACCTATTAGTGTGCCGTGATCCTTTTGAAGTCATTCTGTGGTTACAGGTTAAGCTCAAAGCCCACCACTCTTCTTACTCAACATAATATACACAGTATTTGGAGGGGGAAGGTTCTTAAAACTTCTCAGCCAGAGACCAAAATTACTCTTTTTTTTTTCTCAAGGATCCAGGATCATTAAATCATACAAACTTTTCCTGTCATGTGGAGACCCACTAGAGGAGGGCCTGCGACCCATTTTGGTTCCCAACCCATAATCCAACCTAGCAATCTGTGAACTGGAATATAATGTGCATTGAACTATATATCCTTAGAATTTTGATTACATTTTGAAAGGTTACTTTCCCAACCAGAGAGTGTTTCCTATTAGGGTTGCTGTTTAAGGTCCAGCTCAAATTCTACATTTAACATAACGCAGACCCCATTAAACTAAATTGAATTTTTTTAGACAGCGGCCTGATTGCCTAATGGTTAAAAGCATAATGTACCACTTTATTGGAATATCCACTGTTTTTTTTCCAGCAGGGAACCTGTGTTCCACGTCATACCCCTCTCTTGTCTTTTGATTGCCCAATGAACAAAGCCGAAAATGCCAGAACACAACCTTAAAGTGGTAGTTTGGGAGTTCAGAAGTGAAAAATGGCAATTATTAAGGAAGAAATCAGTTCAGGCTACGGTTGGTTGTTTTTGGTGGTGCTTACTTAGCTTATATTTAACTGCACACAAGAAGTGTTGAGCAATTATATACTTTACATACCTATTTTACTATCTATTATTGGGTTTTATCATGCTTCTGAGATGCATTGTGTTGCAACATTCTAAGAGATCTACCTGCCTTCTGTTTTTATTTCAGTTGGTGTTGCTGATATTGGCGTTGATAAATCCTGAGATTAAATATTGTATCTTTTATGAGGAGGAAGGTTAGTCGCTAATAATGGGGTATTCTAAATAAGAAACATTTAAATAGATGTCGGTCAGAATGCCCATGGTTTGTAGAAACAGTCACTTCCATCACAGGAGAAAATAATGTACTTGTGTGGAAGGGGAGGTCAGAAAAATGTATATATTTGCCAAAATAATAGCCTAAAGAAAGCCCCAATAAACTCAATATCAGTTTAAATGTACACAACATTTCAAATATTTTCACTACTTTACCTTGCTTTTGGGAAGCCCATTCTGTTGAAAAAGCTGGTATCTATGCTCTGTCTTGACAAAGCCACCAGTGCTGCTCTGTTTCCCCCCGATATGGGGCGTGCCAACCGCCATCCGCTGTAGGTAATACACTGACCATTTATAAGCAGCTCATACTGTACAACCTACACTTTAAACACTCTTTTCTTTGAAAACTATCCCTTTCATTTAAAAGGTTATTTTGAAGGACTTAATAACTAATTAAAAAAAGATATATATATATATATATTCCTGGTGTTCTTATTTATCTTTATTTAACATATAAAGAGGATATAGGCCTTCATCTCTGAAACCTTAAAGTTAACCCTCGTCCCTTCTCTGACTTGGATGCCTATGAACAGAGATTGACTGAGAAGTTAAACTGTACATCATCATTACTCCTGGGTCAGAGCTGGGGTAAGTAGCCAATTGGCCGAGTCGGGATGCTAAACTGACATCTATTGGCCAAGATGTGGCAGGGTAGGATGTTAAAGTCATTTAGACTCATCAGGCTAAGTGGACACAGTTGACTGAGAGGTCTCAAACTTCCTCACGTCTGTTTGTGGGTAGCTAGCTTTCCGTGCCAACGATTCTCAATTAGAGCAGTAGATGAGAGGACATCTGGGCTGCTGGGTCTATGTCTGCTTCGCTTATGTATGTTAATGTACGCCAACAGGCCTGAACTTGTTTTAGAAATCAACCAAACATGTTCGTCTTTTAACAATCAGTCAATCATGACGGTCAGAGTTCGCTCAAACATTGTGACAGTGTCAGAGTAGAGTAATTCACTTCCCTTACAGTGCAATATATTTTACTGCACGTTCAGTATACACAATGAGTCAAATACATTTCATGAAACCAGTAAAAAAACACTGCCTGTCTTTGCAGTTCCCTTACATTTCAGTGACTTTAAGCTCATAGTTTTGTTTTTTACAGCATACAATTTTACTGTTTGATTCACTCTCACGGCTCTCATCAGTGCCTTTTTTAAGGTACAGTAGGAAACAACACAAATTAGAAAAACTATTCAAAGTGTTTATGCTCGTGTTTGACCAACCAAAGGTGCTACAAACGTACGCTTGGCTTGTTTCTCTGATAAAGACCAATATGGAGGATGACCAAAATCATTGACCTGCTAAAAACTACCAAGATCTAAAAGGTATATCATAAAACTGTGGCTTTAAACTGTGGAATATTTTACGGAATAACTGAGGAATAGTATTATTAATAGTTATAGTTGAGGGTAATTCTTGCAAAGAGTTTGAGAGATTAGAACATGTAGTTAGTTGCTGAAAACTTCTCTAAGTCCAGAAACAATCGGTTGATAGAGGAATTCTGTTAAAAGAGACAATTGTGAAAGTAACATGATCAGAAGGGTTGTCACATTTTCTAAATAGCACAACATAGGGAACCAGTGTCATCACATCATTGACCTTTTAAGACTGTTTTGGAAGGAGAAGTGGAAAAAATGGGAATAGAAACAGTGGAAAGGTAGTTGAAAGTAGTATTAACCCTTAGATGCATAAGTGGGTATTTTTTGAACCGGTGAGGTGGTTTTCTTGAAGTATCTTTGTAATTACATTTTTTATCATTTCATATTCCAGCTATTCCTCAAAAAACATGTTTTGGATATCATACCATTCGCATTTTAAATTTTAAGTTTTTTTATTACTACCCCAAGTTTCAATGAGTGGGTCAAAAATGACCCGCATGCATTTTCTATGGAATCCTATGGGAACCTTTTATTCTTATCACCTCTTGCTGTCAGGAATACATTCACTGTAGACCATGCAGACTACATCACAAGTGACACCTCTCAGGAAGATTATTTTACACAGCAAGATCTGATACCTGTCTGTATAATAATAATAATAAATTATATTTTTATAGGGCTTTACAATATAAGGGAAGGTTAGGGTGGGTGGTATAGGACTATCAAACTTGATCAACCGGCATGGATTGATGGGGGGTGGGCTATGAGTAGACAATAGGAGAAGAGATGAGTTTTGAAAAGGGACTGGAATACTGTGAGGGTCTCAGAATAGCAGAGATCTTTGCATCAATTCTGTTCAAAACTTTTTTTTCAAAATGTAAAAAAAGTGTCTAAAATTATAAATAGTGAAAAATTAAATATAAAGTATTTCTAGTGATTTTTCTTAACCAAAATTACAAAAATGGCATAAAAACACATATTATTCTAATACGGGTCCTTTTTGACCCACTTATGTCCGAGTGTAGGGTCCAGTCACTCGTGCATCCAAGGGTTAAAAGGCATCTGAAGTGACTTCCTCTTCCTTTTCCTGTCCCTTCCACTCCCCCTCCCATCTGCTGCCACCTGACTTTCATCACAATGCAACCTCCCTTTAAAAACTCACCTCCATCACCCATCGAGTCGCATTCATCCCTCTAACCCTGTTCTTCCTGAGTAACTTTGGCGAATGAAGATACTTTAAGGGGTGAGTGCTTCGTATTTAACCAGCTGTATTGTGTCTGTTTTTTCCTGATAAAGGTTTCACCTTTGTGTCGCTCTATGCTTCTCCTTCTCCGGTGACATTACAGAGCTCGTGTCAGCGGAGATGTTGGCAGGTGCGTTAGTTCTGGGCACCATCCTTACAGCTTTGCCAGGTAAGAGAAAACACAATAAAACATCAGAAATTATGACTTTGTTTCATTGTGAGGTGTAAAAACATAACGTGAAATGGTTTTAAAGAGAATATTCTTACAACTTCTGGGGTTAATATGAACTGGAAGCTCCTTAACTGTCAGATATTTATATTTTATTCCAGAAATATCATTAATGTGTCACACATGCTTTAAAACAACAGTTGAAAAATGAATGAGTGATTTATAGGATCCATTATGCACATAGGCTCCTGCAGCCAGGTGCCCTTGCCTTTACGCTCCAGTTATTTATAAGTATTGATTGCCTTTTGTGCAAGGTAGTCAGCCAGGCAGGCAGTTAGCAGCACAGGATGACACCATGGCTGTACATCAAGGCTCAGTCTCTCTGCTTCAATTTTATTAGTCACACTTGAAGCTGTGGTTTGACAACTCTTTCTCTGAGGAGCCACACTGAAGGAAAACTTTGACTTGTGGGCAGTTCAAATGTACACCTCCTTTTAGTGTTCAAGTATGTATCCCCTAAACCTTAGCTTATTTTATATGGCAAGCTGTCTTTGTCAAAGTGACAGCCAGTAGATGCTTCATTTTCTTTGAATCCCTGAACTCGTCCAACATAAAAACATTAAGAAAATGGTGAAAAAAGCAGAGTGTAGAGACTCCATCTGTTAGCCTGTAGTGCTTTGTTTAAGTGTAAAGCGTTGCAGACTGTGTGTGAGTTTTAGTTTGCTTCTTTTTAACTATTCATGTTTGTATGTTCTTGTAGCATTTGTTTTTCATGCTGTTTAGGATTTAGTATGTTTGTGCTGCAGGTATCCAGAGCAGGTGGAGCGTGTCATTTTCCCGGAGGGAGATCTGTGTGTGGGCGGGAACAACTGTCACTCTGCCCTGTCGCTATGACTACCCATCAGGTATCATATCCATTATTTTTCACTTCGCTATTTCAAATATCTATAACTATTATATTCAGCCTCAAAACAATCTAGAGTTACAACGTTTTACTTTTTTTTTTTGGTGGTTTTCTTTAACTTTACAGGTCACAACGTAAAGCGGGTCATGTGGTTCCGTGTGTCTGCAGAGGGTCGGAGGGAGTTCACTTACCACACTGACCCGAACGAGATCAGCCTGTCGTACCGCGGACGCACACGGTAGGAGAACGAATATAGGCATGTTAATATGCTGTGAATGTGAATTAATGAATAAATGTTTTACACCACGATGGTGGGTTCCAGGTACATCGGGGGCAGCTACTCCAGCTGCTCAGTGCAGATTCGGGTGGTGAAGCTGAGTGATGCAGGCCAGTACCACTTCAGGTTTGAGACAGACCAACCACTGGGGAGATGGACCTCTCCGAACACCATCACCCTCCATGTGACAGGTAGGTTCAGGCAAAAGAGAAGCTGCCTTTACGGATATTTTGCCTACATACCTTGTCTTCTATTAGACATCCACAGATACACATTAAGGTATATTTTTGCTACAGTGTGAACATGTATCTGGTAATCGACGGAATGTTTTATCTTTTTCCTCCCACTGATACAGTGGGGTGTTTTCATATGTTGTTATTGGCCGGATTTAGACTACATTTATATTCCTGATTTTATAATTTTTGCAAAACTAGTAAGTAATCAGCTGGAGAATTTTCATGCTGATATCTAAGTGTAAAAGCTGTTATCTATATTCACGCGTTTTGTCCCCTCTTGACCATCCTGCTCTGTGCAGCCGACAGTGGGTGTTTCTCAATGTCGAGGAAAGCTGCTCCAGATCCACTATTTCAAGAATACTACGTCATCGAGTCCCGCCGAAGGACTGTTCAAATGTCCAGGATACTTGGAATTCTACCGAGGCCGGCGTACTTTGTTGCGGGAAATTTCGAGGCTGCACATGTGTAGACTCCGCGGTCTTAAAATTCCCACAATGCTTTGCGCACGGACCAATTTCCAAATCTTTGGCGGAAATCACGCTCCATTTAAGGCGGGGCCTCACATATGACGCACACCTGCACACCTGTTAGCCTGTTCCACAATTCTTCGTTTTCCGAGACTAGGAAGGATTCTTGCCTTGCTTCTGAAGCAACTGACTCTGAAGTGCATGTGCTACCAAGCAAGCCTCCTCGACATTGAGAAACACCCAGTGTGCTTGTGAGTGTGTGACTGTCTGTGTGTGTTTCAGACCTGCAGGTCCAGGTCCATCCAGCCAGGCCCAGGAACATGTTTGGCCTTGCAGAGACTGTGTTTGTAGGCTGCCAGGCGACAGGATGTGCTGCTCCAGGAAGGAGCCTGGCACTGTACAGGTGTGTGATTATTCATATGAGTGTATTAGTGGTCACTTAGACAGAGAGTCATACATGTTGTCAATATTTAACACTGTAGATGTGATATGATGCTCTGTACACAGGAACGGACTGAACCAGGGCTCCTATGAGAAATGGATGACCATCAACCGCTTTGACCAGCAGCATGTTGGAGCGTACACCTGTCGACCAATCCCACCACAGAACGTGCAGTCCCCGCCCCTCACGCTGGCTCTTGGATGTGAGTAATCTCTTACAAAGCAAAACGCACAGTTTTCACAAAACCTGCTCATATCTAAAAATGCTTTATGTGGTGTATCTCAAACCAGATGGAGACACATTTTGGGGTTAATCACAGAAACACAGAATAAATAACTTTTAGGGACTGTACACACCTGCTATTGGCCCTGATAAGTTTTATATTAATTAAATGTATTTAATATAGTGTAAACTGCACTAGCATTTTCCCTATGTGTCCTTGTTGTCTTCATTCTATCTCAAATTTCCTTCCTTTTTTTCCTTCTTTTATTTTCCCCTGCAGACAGTCCCCGCTACACCTCCATAGCAGTCTTCCCAGTAGGGGGTCTGTCGGAGGGGGAGTCTGTCACTCTCACCTGCAGTAGTGACGCAGCTCCACCTGTGGAGAGCTTTGCATGGTTCAAAGGTACAGGACAACATGAAATGCTAAAATATATGTGTGACCTTCGAGGGAAAAATTGGTATTTGACTTAGTGTTTGGATTAATCGTGTAATCTGTGTCTGTATCCGCTCCTCAGACATGGAGAGTGGCAGCATCCCGGACAGTTTTCGGCCTCAGCTCCGTCTGTCCCAGGTCAGATACACCGATAGAGGAGAGTACTTCTGTGTAGCACGCAACTCCCTGGGAACAGACCGCTCCAACCCTCTTCTACTCAACGTCACTTGTAAGTGTGTTGAGTGTTTCCTTTGTTATCACAGAGAAGGTGCCCTTGCTCTACTTCAAACTCATGCACACATCAGAATCCACACTACATGCTGAAATCTGAATCACATTATGCAATAACACTTTATTAACACATATTAGGTATGTTTCTATCTTCAGTCCTGTTGTAACTTGTGTCTGTCAAATGTTAGTCTGGGTTGAACTGATTAGGCAACAACTCTATTTTAAACTAGAAGGGAATCTTCTGTCATTGTGTAAGTGACACAAACTGAAACTGAAATGTCAAATAAAAACATGAACATGGTGGTAATATTGCTTCTGTTTTCCTCTCTGCATGCCAAGACTCTCCAAAGAACACGCGTGTGCTGGTGAGTCCTGCAGCAGATATCAGAGAGGGCTCCTTTGTGAACCTGAGCTGCGTCTGCCAAGCCCACCCTCCTGCCAGCAGGTAGAACCACCACTGAACTCCTTGAGGTTTATTCCGTTTTTCCAAATAATACATGAGTCTGATATTGTTTTTCTTATCATGATCCTTATTGACCCTCTTGCCGGTTTTCTTTCATCATTATCATCATTTCTGCATTTGTCCTCCTCAAATGTTCTCTTTTCTCCTTCTAATCTCCTTATGTTTTTAATTCAGACTTGATCTTAACTTAACTCAACCTCACTATGAGAAATACTCCACTGCAAGTCAAAGCCCTTCATTATGAATGTTACTGAATTAGAAGTATACAAGTATAAGCAGCACAATGTATTTAAAATACCAAAAGTACTCATTCGGCAGCCCAATGACCCCTGTTAGTGTCCCCATATTATCCGTTTTTATTTTTAAGTATGCATAACTGTGTAAGAAGGATTTGATAAAAAAGACCATCTTAACTATGTTTTATACTGTTATGTAATTTAAACTAAAACAATACATCTATATAATATACAGTGGCACTGCAAGACACTCTGGGGGCCCCAAGCAGAAGAGACATGTAGCACAAGCGTCACCGTTCTATTACCATTTCCAACGTCATCATTGTTTCCATATACATCTTCATTACCTTCTCTCCTGCAGGTATGCCTGGTATCGTATCCTAGGTGACCAGCTGCTGTCTAAAGGAAGCTTCCAGAACCTGACGTTCCCCTCAGTGCGTGCTCACCTCGCTGGTCAGTACTACTGCACGGCGTGGAACCACTTAGGACATCAGACCTCCCCCGTCGCCACGCTCTCTATACTCTGTGAGTACTGCCTGTGTTTACTATGGATATTACTAATGTGTATCTCAGTTACAGTGACACAACTCTGAGTATTGGAAAAATAACTACGTAAGTACTGTACTTTTACTTAATAGAGTATTTCTACACAGTGGTATTATTACTTTTATGTAGGTAAAAGATCTAAGTGCTACTCTTTCCTTCTTCTTTCCTTCCCTGAGTTTCTGTCGGTCTTGCCAGCGTCTTCTTTTCAGTCTCTTTTAGCTCTTCTCTTTGCACAACATCATTTCAGACTACACCTCCCTTAGCCCTCTGTACTTTCCCTCTATTCCTCTCTGCAGACCCTCCTAAGAACACTTCAGTTCTCGCTCGTCCCTCCGGTGTGGTGGACGCCGGCCGACCTTTGACTCTGACCTGCAGCAGCCAGGCCAACCCAGCAGTGGACAACTTCACGTGGCACCGCTTAGCTCTGGACGGGGGCCCTGTACAATGTTAGCATCGTAAAAATGTGGTTCCACTCAAGGTTAACATTACAAAATCATCAATACCTAACTGAATGTTTGTAGTGGGTAAGGCGTCGTGCTCTGTGTGCCTCGGTCTGTTTGCCACCCTCCACACCCTCTGACATAGCCTTCTGTTCCCCGGCAGCCTGGGGCAGCAGGTCCGGTCCCGTCTTCTCCTTCTCAGAGGTCGGCCCCAGAGAGAGCGGTCAGTACTACTGCGAGGCCAGGAATCGGATCGGAGCCCACAGCTCTCCTGTCCTCACTGTGCGGGTCAGAGGTACGTCATGATGGACACTTTATCCTCAGCTTATCTCATCATGGTCTGGGTTGGATACTGCTGGATTTCAAAGTCCAGGACAAACGGGAAAAATATGTGTATATATTTTCCGTTTATTTAAAATTAACACAATTCATATGAAAGCTATGTTAGGAATGACATAATCAATCTAAGAGCTCTCAAAAGACTGGCACTATGACTTCACCGTCAGCAGCTACAGTAAACCCTTTTAAACTGTGCAATTCAGCATGAGTATCTTATTATTAATTCACTATTACATATATTTTAATATGCATGTTTTACATTTTAAGATGTGCACATTTATAATAATAATAATAATAATAATACATTTGATTTTGTAAAGCACCTTTCATTTCTAAAAGCAATCCCAAAGTGCTACAAGGGGCATACAATACATACAGTAATTAAAAACACAAGTTTAATAAAAGGCTACATTTTTTACTTTAAATTTGTATTTTAGCACCTTGGGATTGCTTTTAGCAATGAAAGGTGCTTTACAAATAAAATGTATTATTATTATTATTTTTGAAGACATCTTTTATTTTTATTTAATCTTTTTATTGCAAAAATATTACTTATATTTTGCAGGTTTATATAAGAATGTTTTATCCTTAATTGTTTTACTATATTTATTTAATTCTTAAATGCAGAAACTGCCCCAAAACCCAATTCTCCACCGGATATACAGTATAAAGCATTCTGACTCTGAAGGCATGTCATTTTATAATATTTTGCAAATGCTCCATTCAGAGTGGCTGCTTCAACACTATCCTCCTCTATATTCAATGAACAGGCTACCCTAGTTCGGATGAGAAAAGTGCTTACAGTGTGTTTCAATTGTTGGGTTGGTTATCATACATCATCCTGCATAATAACAAGCCATGTGGGTACAGTACTTTAGAACAATAGCCTTTTTTGTTTTTTTATTTGGGACAATGAGTCTGCCCTATAAATGTGCTTTTTACATTTTTGGAACTACTGGGTTTTTAGAATAATTGACCCTCTGAACAATGGCACGGCACCAAAGGAATTGCTTTTGGTTTTTGATATGAACTCAATTATATCATAGCAACAGTTGAAACCGAAATATGTTACAATGGATTTCTTATTTTGAGCTGTGAAGGTCTCAGTCACATTCACACTGCCTGGAGGCCTTTAGCATTTCATCTGTTCATCCGCTGAAAACGTTTCCCTGTGTTAAGTGTAATTGTACTGTCCCTGTGCATGCTATTGTCACATTAAAAATGGAAAGGGGGGAGATGAGGTGTCACTGACAAGCTAAGTGAAACACCCCCGCCCCATCTTTACATCTGTGTTTCTGACTATCAGCTGTATTACTCTGAGGGACGTTGGGATGGGTTCCTGTGTGTTTGACATGATGAGTGATGAATCCTCCCTGTCATTATCGCAGCATTAGGTCCGGGCTCTGGTTGTTTACGGCCTCATGGTTTCTGACTGCTTTGCTATGAGTCATAGTGAGTCATGTAAAGCCCTCTCGCTACGAGGGGAGAGGAAAAGGGGGTGATGAGGTGTTGTGGAAAACGACTATTTGAGTCTAGACGAAGGCAGAAGAAGTGGAGTGAGGTTTGGAAATCAGAACTGGAAACACAAGTCTAGACGCTTGCAGGATGATGCACGGCCCACTTTCTCTGCTTCTATTTCTGTATCCATCGCATTTCTATTTTTAATAATCTAACTTCCCCTCTTTACTTCTTGCTTCCTAGTCATGTAGATAACCTCTGTTGTCCTCCCACTGAAAGGTCGTCTTAAGGTCATCGCCCTGGCGTCAGCAGTAGGGGTGTCTGCTGGACTCATCACTCTCACTGTGGCCATTATGATCAGGTGACAGGAAGTACACTCATGTTTACTTAATGGCTATTTCTGTATTCCTCCACACGACACAAAGAAAAACACCAGTTTCCTGCTTTAATAGACAAAACTTGGCGTTGCTTTGATAATATTGTCCCCTTCTTTACAGTAAGAACATGCACAGGGTGGACATGGAGTCAGGAGAAGTAGCAAACAAGGTACAGTCCTTATTTATTATAACTTTAATAATGTAATAATAATGATACCTAATTTTTTGATTTTCTTTAAACAATTTAAAAAAAGGCTTTATTTATCCGATAACTCTCTGTTAAAAGCTATTGATTAAAAAACACCCATTCATTTTCTCTTTTGTGTGTGTGTGTGTGTGTGTGTGTGTGTGTGTGTGTGTGTGTGTGTGTGTGTGTGTGTGTGTGTGTGTGTGTGTGTGTGTGTGTGTGTGTGTGTGTGTGTGTGTGTGTGTGTGTGTGTGTGTGTGTGTGTGTGTGTGTGTGTGTGTGTGTGTGTGTGACCCCAGCGTCCCTCACTGACAGCCGACACCATCTTCTTTGAGTCAGCCCAGCAGACATTTCCAGTGAGAAAGGGCAAGATGTCCGACATACCGGTACACAACTCACGACACAATTAAGCGTTGGATAATTAAAAAAAAAACATGCAAAAATTTATCAAATTATCAGATTTTTTACATGTGTGTGTGTGTGTGTGTGTGCAGGAGGAGTCAGAGGACTTGAGTGACAGCCATCCCGCTATCGTCCCTCTGAAAGATGCTCCACCAATCACAGAAGTTAAAAGCCCCGCCCTTAACTACATCACTGTCCACTACTCCAAGTTGTCCAGGTAACCACCTTCTGCCTCCATCTCTGCCACTTCCTCTTGACCTTTGAACTACATCTCTCTCTCTCTCTCTCTCTCTCTCTCTCTCTCTCTCTCTCCCTCTCTCTCTCTCTCTCTCTCTCTTTCTCTCTCTCTCACACCATGTGTCTTGAGTTGTTGGCCACAGCAGCAATCTACGTTTTGTGTTTGGCATTATATTTTACAACCACATCGGTTTGTTCTTTATCTTCATGTCATCACATGCTCTCTCTAAACCTTTTTGTCTTTTCCTCCGTCTTCACTCCCTTTCTTCTCCGATATCCAACACCTTCCTCTCGTTTATGAGAGGACAATACATTTTTCATCCCGGGTTTCAGACATTCGAAAACATTTGAATGGTTCTGGAGCTGCTTTTATGATCTGATCTGAGTCAGATGTACAGAGGAGCTCATATGGTTCAGTTTGTTGATGCTGTTTCTTCAGCGTGGACCAGGTGCAGATCCACAACCTGCCACTGGGGGGTGAGAGGAAGCCCAAGGACTCCCCGAACGTCGTTTACACTTTACTGCAGCAGCCTCTCCGCTGACTGGGGGCAACAAAGAGGAAAATCAGGTATAACACTATACAACTCTCTGTTAAGTTACCATATGGATACACTTTTTCCAATTTAGTATGTATTTTTTTACTTGAAATGGTCCACATATGTTTACAGATCGTGTATAGGGAATGTGTAAAATATGATAAAATGGACCTTTAATAATCCCAGTGGGAAATCCAGGAGTCAGAAGAAGCAACAGAGTGAGATTGAAAAAAAAAAAACAAGGTAAACAAAAATAATACTAAAATTCTAAATAAATGATATTGTAACTTTTAAAACAAGATATCACAACAAGGTAAAGCGTTGATCATCTAAATATACATATACATATCTGAGTTTGGATAGTTAGATATCTCAACATGTTAGTGTGCAGGTCAAATGCACTCAAATGGTATGGTTACACTAATACAGTAGAACTCTCTTATGTGGTGATAAAATAGTAGTTTCAAAATAATCCAGCAAAGATGTGCCCCTAAGATAAAACACAAATACGACCCAAATGATATTGTACCAACTGTAAAGAGTCTAAAAGGTGCAAAAACCAATCCATGCTGTAATACACACCTAAAGAAAATGTTAACAGCTGAAACATTTGATCTGCACTAAATGTAGTGAAATGGAGACATTGTAGCTAAACAAATAAAAAAGATGACAGGGCGGGGAGGGAGGTAGATTCAAAAGCAGCGTCTGCTTGTTTTATACATTTTGTGAGTTTTTTCTTTTTAATTTACCATTTCAATTTCAGATCTAATTTAATATCTATAATCTTGGAAACTATTTTTCAATAATTTACCGCCCCCCCGAACCCCTACAATGCCTCTGTTATGCTGCTAATTGTGTTCTATTCTAAAGTGACTTTATTTTTTATTCTCAGATGTTTCCTTTCTTCTTCCTCAGCTGTACAACACTTCTTCATGTGAAGGCTCAGTACTTCACATTCACATCGTAGGACACACCCGTGGTGAACTCTGATGATACCTAAACTGTTCTGGGTCAGACGTGTCCTCATGGATCCTCTGCAGTTCACTAACATGGTGCACACTGGGAGTCCAGATCCTGACCGTGTTGCATGTCTTTGCCTTTTTTCTATGCATCTTCCCACTGTATGCTGCCTGATGAAGCAGAACTCAGACTGCTTGCATCCATATCCACAGTATGTATGTACCGTTGCTAGCGTTGATTTTGCATCCTGGCTCTGACCAATGAAAAGTCAAAACAATGTGTATTCAAACATACGAAAACAATTATACTTCAATACATATTATTGGAAGAAACCTGTTGAAAAGGATTCAACATCTATACACAATATGTAATATTTGACACATATGCATTTCCACATTGTATTCAACCATGTTCTAAATGTAACAGGCTTATTTGTTTGCTAATGCTGCAACACCTATTCAGTTGATATAGATTGCTTCCATTGAATCAGTCTCAATGACAGAAATAATGTACAATTACATTCATTTTGTTACACTGTAGAACAAATCTATTACTCTTTTATTTTAGGTGTATGTTGCAATGGCTGCAGTTAATAAACAGTCAACAGCACTGATGACTAATGCAAGGGTTAAAGGTTAGGTATGAATCTCAATCATTAAAATGAATACATTATTTCATTTCATTCTAACATTCATTCAATCGACCATGTATGCCATGCCAACTTAATTAACTTAGTTTTGATTTTTAATAAAAGTAATTACAGCCAATGTTATCTGTTTTTGGTATGCAAAACATTTACAATAAGACATGCAGTCCTGACAGTGAGTCATATTTGGTTATTAAGCATTGCTAACCAAGAAACATTGAGGCAATAAAGTCATGTTATCAAAAGACACCAGAATGCACTTTCACTTTATTCTGTGAAAAGTCCACAGCATTAATATCACATTGGAAAAGTTCTCTTTCGCCTGCTTCCTCATTTCTTTTTCTCTTTCCATTTCTTTTTGGTTTCTAATTTACACCTGCCATTAATATCTATATCTATCTTTATACCTGTTTATAGCAAAAATAAATCTATTGCAATATTACTCCAAAAAAAGCTATCCAGTTATTGATCTGTTTTTATTCACTATTTCATCCCTTGTGATTGATAATATGGGGCAGGGGGGTTTCACTATTTTACTATCACATTTTCACAACAATGCCGATCAGCTGCTCGTTGCATTGTTGAAGTGTTAAACTGTCAATCGTACAGTTTACGGTATCTTGTCCGAAAGACGTTGAAGCAATGTTATTATAAGAACAATGTTTCTCTCTTCTTCAAGCATGGTCATATCATATTTAATAAAGTATTGTATTTATTCACCAGTTACTTATTGTAACCCCACCAGTGATTTGCATGTCCTACATCTCCTGCACAGTCCAGGAACACCACCCTGTGGAGGAGGAGGGATCGTGTTGCCCAAGACGATGCAAGACCAGCATATCATTCAGAAAAAGCTCTGTTGCACTGCAGTGACCTCAGTTTTATATATTTAGCATATAATTAATTACTTGTAACTAAGAAACCTTCTATGTATCACCACAGTGTCAAGTAAGTAAAGGTACTCATTATGCGTAATGTCCCATTTCAGAATTGTACATTTATTGAGTTACTGGGTAACTATTATGGAGATTTATGTGTTTTTATCCCAACTGGTAAAGGTAGAGCTCATTTAAATAACTGTATATACTGCTGCTGGATATCTTAAACTATACATAATGTCAAAGCGTATTTAATAATTGATTTATATTATGAATTAACAAATATTCTAAACCTAAAAAGTAACTAGTACCAAAAGCTGTAAAGTACAAGTACCTCACAATTGTACTTAAGTACAGTAGTTGAGTAAATGTACTTTGTTACTTTCCACCAAGTGGGTAACATCCCACTCAACCAGTACCTCGGCCCACCGCCATCGGGGCGTAGGTATAGAAAATTGGAAAAAGCTTGATTCTGTCAGCCATTCCTGTCTTAAATAACAGGCCTCGCTGAGTGTATCTGCCATGTGTGTCGCTATCTGTTGTTGTCAGGTGTTATTATTGTTGTTTATATATTGTATGTATATTGCTTACGTGTACAGTGCTGTGAAAATTAATTTCCCCCCTGGGGACAATACATCTAATATAATCTACTCTGACATGTACACTCTTGAGAAAATAAGAAAAGCAATTAAACAATCTGCAACTTCCATCTTTATAAAAACACATTTTGAAAAGCTTGAACGCTCATTGGTTCTAAACAATGGACACAATCAATGAAGTGGTAATCAGAGAAGCAGTGGTAGAATAAAAAAGTTAAGAGATTTCCTTTCCTTTTATGGCCCAAATGTGTTTGTAGTTTAAGTAGGTAAGTACTCAATAAAGTAATTTAACTACTTGAAACGCAACAACAATATGGATATAGTTAAATAACCAGCAGGCCACTGTTAAAATGGTTCCACTGCTAGTTGAATTACTGGTGTTTGTGTGAAGCTAGTAAATTGTTGTAACTGTATGTACTGTTATGACGATAATACATGAGGAAACGGGGCGTCCACATTCTCCCACTTCCTCTTTTTCACTCCTTAAATCATCCTCATGAATGTACAAAGTAATATCTCTTCTTGCTTTAACTGGTGAGTACTACTAACTTTGATACACTACACGTTTCTTTTTTTACATTGTCCTCACCTGTAATTAGACAATATTAATCTGTGTCCTGTGTTATGATGTTCCAGATTAACTAATCATGGAAAGCTTCATTCTGATAATTCTGGTAATTTTGCCAGGTAAGGGACCTTTTATTTAATTGTATTAATGTTTAGAAAAAGTATTGACTGTGATCAAATGCAATTTTTGCTGAGAACATTTACATTTGACAAGTAAGACACACCCACATTTGGGTATTTTATGGATTCTATTAGCAAATTAATAATTCAATTGACTGTATATTTTCTTTATTTTTGCCCAAAGGTGTGCAGGGTGGGGACTGGGGGGTGACCTCTGGAGATCAGTGTGCTTTGAGAGGGTCGTCAGTGATCATGGACTGTCAGTACGACTATCCTTCAGGGCGGTGGGTCACGTCAGTGGGCTGGTCCAGACTCCGTCCGGGGCATTTTATCCTCTCAAAGCTCCCTCTGAACTCAGCATACTTTAACTATGTGGGCAACTACAGGGGTGACTGCCGTCTGCGGATCAATAATGTACAGCACGATGATGAAGGAGTATACCTTTTCAATTTCGTGACAACAATCAACAGATGGACAAGCAAGAGAGCGGCTCGTTTGTCCGTAAGAGGTAATAACTATTAATCAAGGAAGGATACATTCCTCATAAATTAAATGTGTTTTTGTGACATTATGATTCTGTTGCAGAGCTGACCACAGTGGTGGAGCCGAGCACAGTGACAGAGGGGGGGGAGGTCCGTCTGTCCTGTGTGTCGGGCTGCTCTACACCGGTCAACATCCTCTGGTTCAGAGACGGACAGCCTGTCCCACAGCCGGGGTTCCAGGCTACCAGAGAGGATGCTGGGAGATACTACTGTGCCGTCCAGGGAAAGGACACGGTCAGATCTGCCCCTGTGGCTCTGAATGTTCAATGTAAGTATTCAGATATATAAATAATAATTTTAGAGCACAAGTTGATATGCAATGTTCCTGTTGCTGTAATATTTAAGCCATTTTGTTTAGATATTTTACAAATTACATTTAGTTGTATTAGTAGTATTTATATATTTTTATTATTATATTATAATAATATTTTTAATAATTTTTAATATAATTATAATTATAATAAGTATTATTGTTATTATTGTTGTTTTTATTAGTATTATATTGTTATCATTATTATTATTAAGTGATTAAACTCACTTTTTAGCTTGTTCTTACTATTCATTTAATGTTTCATAATTGTATTTCTCTCTTTATTCATTCATTCAGTTATTTATTCGTTATTATTATTATTATTATTATTATTATTATTATTAACAGGTTTAAGATATCACTGCCCCGTCCAAGACACGAGTGGATCTGATTTTAATTACATTTGACTCAAGTGTTTCGTCAACTTAATGTGTTGCTTAAAATAATATTTCTGCATACAGTATGTGACACTGTAAGTGTTGCACGGCCAGATACGGCTAAATAAGCTGACTCAGATAAGGAAATATATGATACATTTATGGGCTTAGATATGTCTCATAATTATTTGTGTGAACATAAAAATAATGTGTGTAAATATGTGATTTGTAAATGTAAATCACCATCCACAAATGCATTTAAAAGATTTGCGAACTCACAAATACATTTGCAAATGTAAAACGGATCTGCAAATACGCAAAATATATTTACAAATGAAAGAAAAGATCTTTGAATATCTCTTTAACATTTACAACTTTCGATCAGGCATTTATGAATCCATTTTGTATTTGTCGACCAAAAATGCACTTGTGATGTGGATCTCACATTTTTGCTCGTGGATCTCAAATCTCTGCTTGTGGATCGTCTTTTTACACACACACAGAGTTTTGAGACAAACTTTCCACCGGTCTCGGCTAAAATCTACTCGTGTCACTCGGTTATTTTCGTTATTAGATCCTAAGTGATCCTAAGATTTTCACTTAGCGAGCTAACTTCAGGGAAAACTGGGTTTCCGGTCCTACGACGCTGGTTCACTTCTTAGCGGGCTAGATGTCCATGGTAACTTGTGCTGAACGGCTAGCCTGGTGCGGAGCAGGTTAGGTTCCAGGGTAAGAGATCAACTCAGTGAAAGCACTGCCTGCTGACCAATCAGAGCTCAGTGTGCAGAGTTTAAAGCGATCAAGTCATATTACAGAATAAAGGAAATACAGAAAAACTATAGTTACGGCTGTAACTACGGTTCTATGAGTCCTGGATGACAGCCAGTTCAATCAGGAGAGACGTGATGTATGGAATACATGTTTATTATCGGGTCACATTATATAAATGAAACATAATGATGACAGTTTATAACAAGTGAATGAAATGGTGTTTGGCGATTAGGCCCAGGTTTTGTAGGATGTCATTCGGGAAGGGAAGAACCGTTTCCGATGAACCCCCCCGGGTCTAGACACTGGTGGTGGTGATAAGTGGTTAGGTCCGGTTGGAAGGGAGAAGGTTGGGCTTGGCCCTGAGTTGGAAGCAGGAGGCGAAGGGGTGGAGGAGGGTTGCGCGTTGACACCTGGAAAACAGCTGATGGAAAAGGGGAGAACATATATAGAGGGATTAACAGGTGCGATGATTAGGCTTGTGAACGGAGGGAAGTGATAGGGAGTGCCACTCCTCAGCTAACCTATCATTTAGTGAAGGGAGCGAGTATTGCCATGACGCGCAATACAAAGTGATAGGTCTTCCTGCCTGAACTTGCGCTGAGCTTAATTTCAATCAGGAGAGACGTGATGTATGGAATACATGTTTATTATCGGGTCACATAATATAAATGAAACATAATGATGACAGTTTATAACAAGTGAATGAAATGGTGTTTGGCGATTAGGCCCAGGTTTTGTAGGATGTCATTCGGGAAGGGAAGAACCGTTTCCGATGAACCCCCAAAAGAAGTGAAAGTATGAAGTACTGAACGTGATGAAATCTTACCTTGTGGGATGCAGTGGAAATCTATGGATGAAATGAGAGGTTAATACATGTGGGGATTTAGACATACTGATGCCTCCTAGGCATCCTCCCTGGACGTACAGGGCTTCCTGGACGTACAGGGCATCCTGGACATACAGGGCGTCCTGGACATACAGGGCGTCCGTACGTCCGGGGCATCCTGGACGTACGGGGCATCCCGGACATACGGGGCGTCCGTACGTCCGGGGCATCCTGGACGTACAGGGCGTCCTGGACATACAGGGCTTCCCGGACGTACGGGGCATCCCGGACGAACGGGGCATCCTGACTTCGCAGGGACACATTTTATACAGACCCGAAGGTTACAACCTGGACGTACAGGGTTAGACATGCAAGGATAAACATGAGCCGCGGGGCGAATATACGTGCTGACATGCTAAGAACCACCACCAGTTATATGCATACGTACCAATTTGAAGGTTGGAGAGACCTTTGGATAGCCAGCACGGCACTGGGGTTCCGACGAATGTAGGATGAGAAGCGGTTGTTGCAGGGAAGAGGAACAATTACCTTGATTGCGGCAGGTTTGCTGCACCTATCCTGAACGAGCCCTGAAATGCTCTTAAGACACCACCACCAGTTATATGCATGTTTACCAGAGGTAAGCTGGAGAGATCTTGGATAGCCGGCACGAGCCGATGCCCGGCGAAGAGGGAGATGTAGACAATGTAATGCGGCTGTTAGCTTGAGTACAATGATGCATGAATATCATACCCTGCTTAACATAAGCCATGTGAGCATGAAACCAAATATATGAGTGCAATATGAGCAGCATGAAATAATATTTGCTTAAGTAAATGCTGAGACATGACCCATGATATAGGCAGGGCTCAGCGCTAACTTTTAAAAGTGGTTGCCAGGCTGGCAACCAGGCATCCGCTTTTGGTTGCCAACTGAAAATACGGTTGCCCTTTTTTTTTTTATACCTTATATTTTAAATAATTAAGATGCTATACAGTTATACATCAACTTAATACTGAACATGTGACACAAGAATGTTCAAATGCTTTACAATAAGTAATTAACGCACTTATTTGAACCTAAGTGGTAGTAAACTTGTCCACCCTCAATTGCTGGTATACAAAATACCAGTAGTGCTGCTGTTGTCCTGTCTTCATAGATCCCTCACAAATGAATTGAGCAAGTCACCAGTTTCTTGATCATCCGTTGTCTCCCTTTCAAATGTGGGTTTTCTTGACCTTTGTGCGGACCCCCACCATAGACCCATTGCCCCTTCAGCATTGAGGTCTTGGATTGGCCAGACTAATACATTTCTAATGTTAAATAAATGAAAACCATTCATGGTTAAACATTTGATATTAATTATTGATGCTGTAAATTACCTTTAATATGTCTAACTACATTTAAAATGTGTTACCTTTTTATAGAAGTGATTATAATTTAATGCAACCATTTTCTATGGTAAAGTTTCGTTTTGCACTTTTATTTTGGTAGTAATAAGATCGGGATTCTTATTTTGAAGGAACTTTTACCGGAAGTGAATGGAAAACATTCCTCTTTGTTTTTCGTTCGGGTTTTACCTTACGCTCCATCAGTTGAATCACTTTGAACATTCATTGGAGAAGTTGAGGTGTTGGCTGAACTTTTTATCACACAGTCAAGCAACTTATTTTTGCTTCGCCATTTTGTTGTAAAACAAACACACGAAGCACCGCGCACGCGAGTAAACGTGCATCGCTTTCTGGCTCCGTAATCACGCCAATGCACGTGCAATTTAAGTATCAGGTTCCGACTGGTCACAACAATTAAATATCACTCTTAAAAACGAATATGAACATTTATCTATTTTGGGGTGCACGTTTTGCTGTCCTTATTTCTTAAGTTAAAAACTGGTTGCCACTGATGGCAACCAAAGTCCAAGAAGTGGTTGACATTTTCCAAATGGTTGCCAATGGCAACCTGGCAACCGTTACTGTCGAGCCCTGGTATAGGACTAGCTTAATTAGCAGTTTAATTACGCCACGGTGAGACGTAGATGCTGATGTGCTGGTTGGGTGATTAGACTGTCTTCTATCCTCTTACATGAGCTTCTCTTTCTCCCTGAAAGAACCCCCCAAAACCACCGTGGCTGTGTTGAAGCTTGAGACAGCGGTACTTACTTTGCATTGTGACGGGTAGTAGTTACCCGAACTGCATAACTCCATGCTGTAACGCGTTACACCCGTTACGTATTGCGCCCAGGCTTCGGAGCGTGTGTCGAGTAATCCCCAAATCTTTTTGTGAAGCATGTATCGAGGCTTGTATCGTTTCGGGCCAGTGACGTCATCGATGACGAACGAACCTCGCTGCCTGTCGATACCACGTGACTGCTTCGGGAAGCGATTCGGATCATTTGAACCGCTGAGCCACAACGCTCATAATACCCATGGATGTATAACAAGAACCATATTACCCCTCCTGTACCTGGGTCCGCTGGTGACACGATGGAATTAAAAGAGCTCAGACCCTCACTTATATAGAGGTCGGAAAATGTCATAAGTATAAATAGATACAAGCATAAATAAATGTAGGAATAAAACATGAATAAATAAATGAATAAACGCAGATTAGATATATCCAGTGTTTTTGGGTAGATTCAGCGTGTGGGCTGTGGCTCGCTGGAAAGCAGCCGACCCACGACCGCAGGGTTTGCTTATAGAAGCTACAGCTAAATGAGATAATGCAGTTAATAAATGTATTCCTGATATGGTTTAGCCTTCTCAGGCTACAACGTGGTTAAGTTTATGAATAATATTAAGGAATACGAATCCCTCTTTGCAATGTTTACCAGCCTCCTATAGGCTTTTCAATCACAATCGTTCAACTGGAATGAAAACGATATTGTTAACATGAAAATATGATTTTATGTCCGTTGTTTAGAGTTATTCTAAGGCTTTACTCATTGGGAACTCGGTATGAGATAGAGCGCAACTGTTGAGATTTCCAATTTGCCTGTTTTACACGCTTTGACCAACAGGGGGTTTATGTTCAAATGAAGCCCATGATGAAGCCTCATGAGATGAACCCTTTGCGAACCAATTGGCTGGAAAGCTTCAAAGCTTCATAAGGCTTCATCTCGCCATCACTACCTGCTTGCCACCTAAGACGTACTTAGAGACCAGTACTGCTACTGAGCCGGAAGGAGAAGTAGCTTCGATGAGATGTAGCTTGAGCCCTGCCTGCCTGCAAGAGGGGTTGTGGTTGAAGCCGGAAGTGGGTGAAGCTTCGAAAGCGATGAGGGCCCGTTCCGCGTGAAGGCCGGAAGCGCCGCATTGGAGCGGCCCTGATGCCAGTGATGCCCTCTCGAGAGACTGAAGGCGTGTGTCAATTGTTTGCCTGAAGTAGCCCATTTCCATTAAGCCGGAGGAACTTCCGTGGAGCTCAGTATCCTTGTCTTTTTCTTCCGCATCCGGGTTTGCGGGGTGGCCGGCTAGAACCGCTAGCCAACTGGGGAACGCCCCCTGTAGCTTAATCCGCAAGACTGCGGAGCTGATGAATAAATACCCGGAGCTGGGACGAAGCCCTGCTGCTGCTTGCGCGTTGACACCTGGAAGACAGCTGATGGAAAAGGGGAGAGCATATATAGAGGGATTAACAGGTGCGATGATTAGGCTTGTGAACGGAGGGAAGTGATCGGTTAGCTGAGGAGTGGCGCTCCCTATCATTTAGTGAAGGGAGCGAGTATTTCCATGACGCGCAATACAAAGTGATAGGTCTTCCTGCCTGAACTTGCGCTGAGCTTCATAAGCGGTGCTTTAGCACTGGATATGTCCATCGCACGCATGCGCACAGGAGCGCCGCCAGGGATTTTGGGCCCCATGAAAAGATATCACATTGGGCCCCACCACCAGGCACAGGCCACGCCAACCAAGCACAATTGCTGTAACCACACCTCCAGAACCCAACCGACTCATTTATGCTTTAAATAACTACCTGTACAGGCTTGCATCTATCTTGTAGTCCAATACTAACCGCACAATATTTACTGACACTGAGCGGTGAACATATAACACTGCAGACTGCAAATTATACTGCAACGTTCTACTGCAGTAGAATTCACTATTTGATATAACACTAACATTCCTGACAATAGATCTCAATAGTCATCTTTTATGGTGTACATGCCTTTTTAATAACATTTTTCAATGCAACATTCATAAATCAAAAATAATGACCTCTTAAATTAAAATAAAGTAAACATTAACACCAATATTATCATTTATAAAATGCTATAACAAAAAAAAGAACATAAGCAGCAGATTTTTTTATTAAATATACAACTACAAAATAAGCGGGTATTTAAGTGTAAATGGACAACAAAACAGAAATGGAAGTGAAAAGGCCTGATGGTGGTGCTAAATCAGAGCCTATTACCTGTTCTGTCTTTTTCTCATCATGCATCTTGTGTGTAGTGATCCAATATCGTTACCATAGCCTTGCCCTTCAACAGTTATCACGAGCCCTTGCTCAGCCTTACTCACCAAGAGCCCAGCGCCTAGCCTTCTTACAGGCAAAGTCACTGATCAAGTCCTTGAAGTCCAGCTTTCTAGCCAACTGGCTTTCAATGGACAGCATGGCAAGACTGCACAGCCTTATGGGGGGGCTGCTGAGCCTAGAGATGGATCTGTTGGTCCTGGCACTAGGGGGAGGGACAATTGATTTAGTATGAATAGCTGCTAAAAATGTACCTGCATTTATTAAATGTCAGCTAAAATAGGAGTGAAATTAAAATCCTCAGCATTTTCTGTGAAGATATTAACAGCAGGCTACTTAATGTCAGCAAAACATTACAATTATTATTTACAATGGACTAAGCTTAGCTAACAGATTAATTTCCACCACTCATGGACCACACTCACCTTTTCTTTTGAAAAATTGGGTGACATGCTGTCGCTCTCTCTTGTCTTTCTCTCCTTTCATTTCTTTTTTGAAAGCCTGACTTTGTTAGTCGTTGAGACATCGTACACACGTAAGTACTAGCATACCCAGGGTATATGCAGGAATCCTGAAGTCAAATTTAATACCTTTTAAGACCTTTTTTAAGACCCTTTCCATACATTTTAAGACCTCATTCCAACTTTGAGTTCTAACCGGTTACATTGGCTACACACTTTACCTCACATTTACTATATTGATAGTAAGATAGCAAAACTAAACAGAGTGCAGACAGACTACTGAAGCCTCCTTTCCACATGAACTTCAACCTCTCTGTGAAGGTCAGGTTTAATGCAGTATGCTGCTTTTTTGCTTCTGTAGACTCTGTGTTCTTTCATTCCAGTAAAACTCCTCAGAAACCATTAGAAACCAGTATTTGACCAATAAACAAAACAATTGACAAAAACTTTGAACTATGAAATATGTTAAACTTTGGTGAGCTTCAGCGGGGTAATGCCATATAGGAGCACCCTCTCAAATACCCGGGGGTTAAATTGGGCTGGGGCTGTCCGGGGCTAAGCCCTGGCACATAGGACGATGATCTGACGTCATCACCCTCACACATTTGTCATATGTTTACAAAAAAGGATATATATGTTATGATTTTTTTCGTTCTTAATATAGACTATATTTAGGGTCGATATGTGTTGACTTTACTTTAAAATAGCAGATCTCTGTGACCGGATATAGTTTGGCTTAGACCCCGGCCCCACGAGGACGCATACGCAAGCGCAAAAAAGGCTTCCGTTCACACGCATTCGATTCATTAACGTGTCCGTTCACACTAGACCGCTGGAAATGCTGGAAACGAGGCCTGTAAGTGGCGCTGCTGCCTCCCGAAATACACCAAAAGCAGTGAAGAAGACCCCGGAGCATGGTTGCCCTTCTGTTTATTCTCCGCGGTGGACGGCGTGTTCTCCTGCTGTATATCTCTCCGGTAGTCCACAGCAGATGAAAAACACCCACCTCACCGCCTCTTCCAAGGAACGAGGGGACCGTGCGGCAGTTTCCGTAAAAAAAATGTTCCGCCGGTCAACATGTCCGTTAAAGTTTAAATCTTCCGTACAAAATTAGAAAAGTGCCGGTCAGAGGTCTTCTTTGTTATTTATTGAGCTTTCAAACAAATTGATAACGACTCTGTTCTCTGTATAATAATATAATAATATTTAATAAACGGTGCCTGCCTCTTTTCCTCCCCCTCTTCTGACAGCCCAGCAGCAGCAGGAGACGCGGGGAGAGGGAGGCGGGCTATTTCATCGTTATCAGAAAATGATCATATAGGCCTTACACACGGAGCCGTTGGACCCCCAGAGCGTTGCGTATGCCGGTCTACCCACCTTGGGACCCGTTACCGTAGTCGCTTAGTTTTCCCCCCCCCCCCACAGAGCGGAGCAAGGCAACGAAACTTAAAATAATAAGCAGCATTTTACGGCGCGCGCTATGCATGAGGCCGCCTTGGGGGGTTTCCCGACATGTCGTTTCAGTAAATTAAAGGGTGTTTCACTGTTTCATGTTGTCGTTGCTGTGGACCTTCTTAATACCTTGGAAAATGCCGTTTAATACTTTTTAATAGCCTTAATTTTCGCTAAATTGATTTATCAACTTTTAATACTTTTTAAGACCCCGCGGACACCCTGATACCTCCTCACATGCTCTCATTCTCTGCCAGAAAGTGTGGTGTGGTGCCGCACAGCGTTTAGAGGCAGGACCAAACCATTACATGTAAATGTAGGGGGGTGTACAGAGGCTTTGGATAATTCACTTTTGGAAGAAAAAAAGTGAAATGATTCGTAAGTTTATAGAGTACATTATCAATTTAACGTTATATTAATGTTAATTGTTGATGATTGAAGAAAGGTTACTTAAACATTTTTTCTTCATGTTCTAAAAATGTTTGGGTCCCCTGTCAGTCACGGGCCCTTAGAATCGTCCTAACTTTTCACCCCCTTACGGCGCCCCTGCATGCGCAGTTCGAGTACCTAATAACAACAAAGTCACCTGTGACCAACGTGACTACGGCTACATAGGCCGGCGTCCTTAGTGGATCGGTTCCCAGAATCTTCTCGGAGGAAACAAGAATTCTGAGTGACCGGAAACTCTGGCGGTCATCCGGGACTCTTAGAACTGTAGTTACAGCCGTAACTATCGTTCTATTTCGTCCCTACTGACCGCCAGAGGCGGTGCTTTAGCACTGGATGACCTATACCAACCATGTCATGAAGAATCCAAGCCCTTGCTCACTACTGGAAGCAGCGGAGCTCGGCAACAGGACCACGCCCAAAGGATGGGGAATGGCGACATTGACCCGGTAGAACCTGGAGAATGTGCCAGACGATGCCCACGACGCAGAGGCGCAGATGGTCTCCAGGGACACCTCTCTCAGGGCAGCCCAAGTCATTGATATGCTCCTTGTAGAGTGGCATCTCACCCCTGATGGCGGGGGGTGGCCACTGGCCCCATAGACATGCGAGATTGTATCCACAACCCAGTGGGACAGCTGCTGCTTGGAGAGAGCACAGCCCCTTCTCGTGCCGCAATGGCAAATGAAGAGCTGCTCTGACTGTCGTATATGGGCCGTAGCACCAATATACGCCTCTAGGGCACGCACAGGGCACAGCAACTCAGGCGTGCCGTTCTCCTGTGGGACGTTAAAGCGCGCCAGCTGGATAGGCTGATTGGAGTGGGCTGATTGGAGTGGGCTAGTGGAAGCACCTTGGGCAGGAACGCCACGTTCGGCCAGAGGGCAACACCCGAGCCATCGGAGTTCCACCTCAGGCATGTATCGCTCACAGAGAGGGCATGTAGCTCTCCAACTCGTTTCCCTGAGGTCATGGAAAGCAGAAATGCTGTCTTTAAGGACAGCCACTTAAGCTCCACCTGGGCCAGGGGCTCGAAGGGAGAAGATGATAGGGCATCCGGCAGCAGGGGCAGGTCCCAAGCCGGAGCCCTCGGGGTGCTAGGGGGATGCTGCCGTAAAGCCCCTCTCAGGATGAGGGACACCGACCTGTGGCGAATATGTCGGGCAGAAATAGCAGCCACATAAATTCAGAGTGGAGTAGGGATGGGTATTGTTAAGGTTTTAACGGTACTACTACTTTTATCGATACCGCTTATCGGTTCGGTCTTTTAACGGTACTTTTATCAGTTCTTTTAGAGAGAAAAAATAAGGTAAACTAACTAAACAAATTGTGAACAAAACTAACATTGCTTTTTATTTAAATTAAATACATAATATTTCACATCAAAATAAACAAAAATGTTTTAACAAATCATATTAAATAATGTGATGACAGAACTGTAAACAGAATAGCTGAAATTTTAACAAAATAAATAACTGAGTTACCTCTAATCATTAACCCATGTTTGTATAATTGAGTTAACTCCGTGTGTTGCTGCTAGCATACATAACACCTGACGTGGAAACGTTACTCGTGGATGGGGGGACTACAGAGCTACTAGAAAGACAGTCGAACCCGGTGCATTCCTCCGTCTGAATGTGGTGCACTTTTGCTAAATGTTTAGACAAATTGCACGTGTTACCACCCTTACAGATGGAGCACTGAATTTCAGACTCCAGCTTACAGCTTCCTGCCTACCACCTGCCAAAGACCAGTATAGAGGAATGTTAAGCCCTCCCACTATTTTCCAAGAGGGCGTTGCCAGATTTTCAATTTCAGGTTTTAATCAGGAGATGGCGCTTCATTCACAAATACAGAAAGATAAGTTTCATGGACTTTCAGTTGTGTTTTGAAGAGCATTTGAACACATCAATATTTTAGATCAACTAAAGTATACCTAATCTTATAATTCAATAATATATAGTCTTTATATATTAAATAATCATAATTATAATGTAAATGTTTACATTACACTTCTTTATTTGTTATGCTCATACTTTAACCTTTACAATCGTTTGCTTTAATATGCAGTATATTTTTGTGTTTGCTTCCTCCTGCTCCCTTTCGGACACATACTGTATGATTTATTATTATTATGAAGATATTATTAAGATAAGATAAGATGTTACTTTATTGATTGAACATTTTAGTTTAGAATGTGCTGTCCCACGGTAATTCAGAAGGCTCACAGGTCACATTCCGACCATTATTTAAAACAATAGGTGCTTTCACACCGTCTACAGTTTGATTTGTATAGAGGGAGCTCTGTCAGTTTTCGAATTACCCATTTGCTTTCGGGGAGCCCTATTTTTCAGAGCACATCCTGCTACTAAATATGTCACACGCACGCTCTGTTGACTGGCGCGGATGCGATCAATTGCTATAAAAACACTCTTCTACTAATACAGACGGTGTCACTATGCCGGTGGATGTGGCCGTTGTTGAAGCCTCTTCAGGCTCCGCATCGGCAGGCCTCTCCCTCGGTGTGGAGCTGTCAAGCTCGACCCTAACGCCGCTTACAGCCGGCCAACTAAAAGTTGTTTTCCGTTCACGTTGTCATTTTTAGACTCCTTCGCTTCTTTGCTTGTGAATCCAAAAGCTGTGACGCTTGACTGTTTTCGTTTTGCCATATTTTTTTATTACAAAGCCAGAGTTAAAAAAATATCAATATGAACATTTCAAATACCGCGCCGGCATCACCACCATAACCATAGCAACGCAAGTAAGAATGCAGCGCCGCCACGTACAGATGGCAACACCCAGACATATTCACAAATATAAAAAAAATATTCAGAAACTGTAATGAACAATAACTATTATTTATTTCAAGAACTGTTATTTACAGAAACTCAACATTTATAATCTGTGTGACACAAATATGCACGATTGTTTTGGGCTCCCCCTATTTATCTCAAAGTCAGCCTTCAGGGGAGCTCCCTCCCTCTTCGGGGGAGCCAAGCTCCCCCTAGCTCCCCCCCATTTCGAACAGTGTCTGTGGCTGAATGGCCAGCGATTAGGGGCGGCGCATTTATCATAGGTGATCAGAGCTAACTGCCTGCCGTCAGATTTCATTTAAAAAACAGATCTGATTTTAAGACTATTTTTGCGCTCATAAAGAATGATAAGAATAAGAATAATGCGTATTGAACTGGTTTCATTAATTTGTGAGTTTATTTAACACTAGAACCGCCAATCGGGTCAATTTGTGTGATGTGTGTTGTGTGTGTGCAATGTAACTTTTTTTCAATAAAATATTAAAGTCTCCCAGTCCGTGACTTTTCCTGAAAGTGTGTTATGTAGCACCCTATGTTGTTAAAAATTGCATTCTAATAGCGGGATTTGACGGGTTTAGGTAGGCCTATACAAAAACCTCTGGCGTTTCTAGTGTTAAGGTAATTAGGTACAGTAGAAGCCCTTTATCAGTAACGAATTTAGCAGTTGAAAATAAAAGTCGACTAACTGAGGGTCACTTGCAATGACAGTGTTGTGTCTAACTGTAAGCTTGTCACTCAGAGTAACCTACCGTTAATTTAGCTGCTGGAGAAGAAAGATCAAGGGGGGAGGGGGGGAGAGAGCTGTGGTTGATGGGCCATTAGTTGTGTAAATACACAGCTGAGAGCTGCCGTTTCATTCAGTCTGTTTAAAAAACTGTAACAACGGACTATTTTTCTTAGCGGATGCATGTAAATGTAAATCAATACATCCAACTATTTTTTAAATCAATAAAACTATTTTTTAAATCAATAAAAACATTTTCTAAATCCATAAAAGCCTTTAAATTAATATTGGGAGTCATGTCGTTACTTTGTTGAGAATGTGGCCGTGTAATAAGCGGGATAATTTGCAGCGACTTGTTCCTTATGGGGAAAATAACACCCGTCATGTGTGTGTAGAGGTGTGTGTGGTTAAAACACTTTCATGAAGTTAAAACAGCTGTGGGCAGCAGTGAGTGTCACGGACATGAATTCATAGATCAAGGCAGACTGGTGCACACTCTCCTGTCCTGCCAGGCGACACGCCCGTTCTAAGCCGTGTCCCTCACTCACATCCCAAGCATCCCCGAAAAGTGTATTATGTTGTTACATCTCATATCTTATGTTTCAGTTGTGCTCTGTCTATGTCCAGTGATGCAAACTTATCACCTTTCGGTGAAATTCGCCGTTTTGAATCCAAAATAAGTCGTTTGTGTGATTCATGTAGATCTGCAATACAAATATCTTTGGGGTATGAAGGGGGCTGGGACCCGGAGTAATCTGCGGCCGTGAGCTGTTATGTGCCATCATGACACGCATGGTGTTCTTTTTTTATATATATTATAATGAAGTACGAGCTGTGTGCTCGAGTCTTCCTGCCTGTCGGCTCTGCTCATGGATGTATAATAAGACTCTGCTGCTCCGAGATGATGGTCTAGCTTCAGCAGCTACATTACCTACGGGTGCGTTCGTTAATATTAACCGTGCGTCCGGATTCACTGTGGCACAGACTGGACCGCTGGTGAACAGCTGTTAGAACGGGCCGTTCAGGTGTTCAGAGCAGAGCTCCCTGTCGGAGCGGCAGAGCGTGATGTGAACTGAAAGGTTTTTCTGTGGCAATATTATTTAAGGAATCGTTGAGCTAGCTAGCTAGCATACATTGTCACTATCTGCTAACGTTAGCTTTAGCCTTCTATTTCTAATAGTTTTTTTCATAGGCTATAAACAGAGGTGGTATAAGTATATATGCGTACTTGAGTAAAAGTAGAAGCACTCAGATCTTGTACTTGAGTAAAAGTAGAAGCACACAGATATTGTACTAGAGTAAAAGTAGAAGTACTCAAATCTTGTACTTGAGTAAAAGTAGAAGCACACAGATCTTGTACTAGAGTAAAAGTAGAAGTACTCAAATCTTGTACTTGATTAAAAGTAGAAGCACTCGGGTCTTGTACTTGAGTAAAAGTAGAAGCACACAGATATTGTACTAGAGTAAAAGTAGAAGTACTCAGGTCTTGTACTTGAGTAAAAGTAGAAGTACTCAGATCTTGTACTTGAGTGAAAGTAATAGTCCCAGAGTGTAAGAATAGTCTGTTACAGTAAAAGTCCTGCATTCAAAATGTTCCTCAAGTAAAAGTAGAAAAGTATTATCATCAAAATATAGTGAAAGTAGCGACAGTAAAAGTAGTCATTGTGCAGATTGGTCCATTTCAGAATAATAGATATGATATGTCTTATAATGATTGATCATGAAAGTGTTCTCAAAGCTGGTAAAGGTGCAGCTAGTTTGAATGACTTTGTATACTGCAGGGTAGCTTGTGGATTTACTCCAGGTGGAACTAAAGGCTGATTTAACACTTGATTATATTTCACATCATTCATCCACATCTGTAAAGTAACTAAAGGTATTACATACATGGAGTGGAGGAAAAGTACAGCATGTACCTCTGAACTGTAGTGGAGTAGAAGAACAAAGTAGCAAAACATTGAAATACTTAAATAAAGTACAAGTATCTCAAAATTGTGCCCAAGTATAGTACTTGTTGAGTTTATGAACTTAGTTACTTTACACCATGTGGCTATAAAGATAGAAAGACTAAGCCTTGCACAGAGGCACGAAAATACATTTTCAAAATGCTCAACAGTGCTGCCAAAATTATAAACTGACTGCTACACAATTTAAAATAAAGGCTTTTATATATTTCTATTAGATGTGACTCTTTGGCGTTTCTGTTATTATTAACACTGCTGCTTTAGTTGTTCTGACTGCTAAAATCCTCTGTCATTCTGTGGGGTGGGGGAGCCGGGGGCTCGGATCCTTGTCACCTTTTTCATACCTGATGAGTTTGCATCCCTGTATGTTAAAAAGCCTCAGTCACCTTAATTCATGTAATAAAAACATCTCCGGTCAGTAACACTCAAAGCTAAATGTGCAATACCATGTTCAGCTCTGTTACTATTTATAATGTTATTGTTGTTACATCAGAAGATGTACATATTGAAATGATTTCTTAACTTACAGTAGGCTATTTTTTACAATGTGTGTTGGAAGGATTTATTAAATTACAATGAATATTGTCATTGTTGAAGGCTTTTAGAGAAGGGTGAACTATAAGCCTGAATTACATAACATTATACCTAAAAACATAAAAGCCACAATAAATAAATCACAATTATTCTAGTTATTTTTACCTCCCGTATTGCTTTCAACCCACCAGCTTTTATGGTGTTGTTACGTCACTAACTGTAAGCTTGTCACATACAGTCTATGGTCACTCAGACTAACCTACTGTTAATTTAGCTGCTGGAGAAGAAAGATCAGGGGGGGAGGGGGGGAGAGAGCTGTGGTTGATGGGCCATTAGTTGTGTAAATACACAGCTGAGAGCTGCCGTTTCATTCAGACTGTTAAAAAAACGGTAACAACGGACTATTTTTCTTAGCGGATGCATGTCAATTTAAATCAATACATACAAATATTTTTTAAATCAATAAAAACATTTTGTAAATCTATAAAAGCATTTAAATTAGTATTGGGAGTCATGTCGTTACTTTGTTGAGAATGTGGCCATGTAATAAGCGGGATAATTTGCAGCAACTTGTTCCTTATGGGGAAAATAACACCCTTCATCCAGATGAGGATCCCTCCGCTACACTTTGGGATCCTGATCGACCGACGAAGCTCCATTAAAATATACATATTTTTGGTGAATTACTGAGTTTAGGCACGTTAATAACGTTTTAATGAAGTTGAATACAGTATATTCATATGTCAGTGTTTTCATGTCAATTCGGCGAACATAAACATAAATGATCGTGGTGAAGATGATGATTAAATTAGGATTAAAAATCGAGAGCCGGGCTGCATTTCCTCCCGTTCGTTTTTTTCTTATAACAAAATTATTTTGTTAAATAACAACATGGTGATGTTTTGTAAATGATTACATGTCTCTTATTTAGCACAGTAGTATGATATCCGTGACATATGGATCTTAACAAAGTTCCGCTGTACATCCAGCATACTGTATCTCACTTTATTTCACATGAGCTCCAGTGTGGAACCCCACTGCACCCCCTGGTGGATCAATGATCCATTGCAGCCGGCTTCATTATAATTACATTAATCTATCACGGGGGCGGTCTCAAGTCAAGCTGGAGGTTTTTTCCCTTGAGCGAGGGCAGATCACGTACCAATCACGGCCCTCGCGTTTCAAACTGTCTGAAATGAATCGCTACATCTGTACATGCTAAACTCTTATAGCACTTTTGGTAACGAGGATTGTCCACATCGAGACGGGTAAAGTTTAACCACACCTCAGAGCACGTTCTCTCCGTCATCTCCTCCACGTGTGTGTGTTGCTGCATGTAGCAGCTGCGTGTGTGTAAACTGCCCCGCCCCCTCGCAAGCAGGCGGGGGAGAGAGATCGCTGGATTGGAAAGATCGAAAATACTAAAAAGACGCATTTTGCACGCTTTTTGCATATTAGAAACGGAGTTGGTGACACTAAAACTGCAATATAATGTTTGAGTAGCAATAATACATATTACATATATTTTTTACATGTCTCCAGTACCGATAAAAAGACCGTTAACGTCGGAGCTTAACGGTACCACGCCTTTAATAATTCAGCCCCGGGGCCCGTTTAATACCGGGGCTCGGTACCCATCCCTAGAGTGGAGTGAAACCGCCCACTATCTAGAAGGGACTGCTGTCTGGGCAACAGCGTACATGCTGTCCCAAGGAACACGCACATTCTTTCCCCCCAGTCGGGGTAGAAAGTGCGTGAGTGCAAGTTGCAAAGCCCGAAGCTCTAGCACGTTGGCATGGCGTGCACCCTCCTGGGCAGACCACTAACCCTGAACGGTCCTGCCCTGCCTTACTGCACCCCACCCTGAGAGACCTGCACCTATGGTGACGGTCTCCTGGCGGGATGGGCGATATGGTCTCTAAATGATATCACGATATTTACTGACTATATCGCGATATACAATATATATCGCGATATTCTGAAATGTCCTCTAAAACACATACATTTTTTTTTATTTAACCCCTTGATGTTTACAGTCACGCCAATATGATGATCATAGTAGTCCCTGCAACATATGTCTGCATTAAAAAAATCGACTAATAATGAAGAAAATTAACACATTTGTTGCAATAGTAATTTATGCACTAACTACATTACTACTTTTACTACAACATTTGAATCATCAGTTCTTCCTCATTTTCCTCAATTGTTCATATTTGGTTTATTAAAATAATGATATTGTGGTCATTGTTCAAAAATGTCTGCTATTATTATGAGTAGTATTATTATTAGTATAATGCGCTTTCTGTCTTCCTGTCATTATCAGGAGTTAGACATGTAATGGCTATGTATTAGATTAGATCCTTCATTATCCTAAACTGCTGGGACATTTCCCTATAGCCAATACCTTTTATATTTTCTACTCTTCACTTACTTGTCAGCATAGGTCGGCATTGATGTACAGAGCTGACAGAAGACCTTGTTTATATTAGCATCGTATTGAGAGGTGCAGTGACGCGTCATAAAACCAGCCAGTAAGCTGCTGGTTCCCTCGGCAAAAAAGCAATGGGATTTCTCCATAGGGTTTTGGAAAATAGCTGGAAATAAGGTATGTGGAAAACAAACCTGTTTGATAAATGCACGTTTTGTTCAGCCGGATAATCTCCACATGTCTACCCTACTTTTAAAATGTACGAATCATAAATCTAATCGATAGATTATAAAAAGGGTTTTAGGACGCGTCACTGCACCACTAGAAGCCAACTCCATCGATCAAGCTGGCGGAAACTTTCTCTCCCTCTTCTTCTCATGCTACCTGTCACTCTCCTTTAACTCCTCCGGTGACTTTCTTTTATTTGAAGATAGTTTTTTGCCCGGCGCTCACGGGCAAACGGGAGCCTTTTCTCGCTGGCTCCGCAGCAAACAGCTGTTTACTGCGGAGCCAAACAGCTGTTTGCTTTTCACCCAACAACGACAACCGCCTCACGAAACGCTATGTTGTAACGTTAATAAACGAAACAATTGAACAACATTGCTTGTCAAAATACCTATACCACTGGACAATTTTTTTTTTTTTAAGCAATATTTTTAGTGGCCCGAGCGGGCAATTGGAAAGTACGTTATGCTGGCCCGGGGTGTCTAAATAGTGCTTCCGAGCCAGCGGGCCATTTATAATGTTGAGCCCTGCTCTCTGTCACTGTGCATGTGTGTAATGTTTGTGTGCAAGTTAGACGGGGCCTGCGTGTGTGCCTGCGTGTGTTACTGTGTCTATGAGGGAGAAAGGAAAGCTCATTTTGGCCGCGGCGGGAAATTTATTTGACAACATAAAACTCGATGTTCACGATGTGGTCATTTACGACATCGCATGTAGTGCAATCCAGGATGTATCGTGTAAACTCGATATATCGCCCAGCCCTAGATGGCGCCCATGGGCACGTCCATCAGGAGATAAGCCCTGCCCCTCCAGTGTGACCGAGAGTGGAGGCAACGCTGTGACACCCTGACTTTCCTGCGCCTGTGCCACTTGGCGTCCAAGTGAAGGCTGTTCAGCCACATCTGCATGGGGCGCATCGACAGCGGGCCCAAGGGCCCAATGGCCGAGGCAGCCTGCCCAAGGGCCGGAGGAACTGAATATAAGGCACCATGTTGCCCGGCCCACGTGGAAGTAGGCATCCCTCAAGTCCACGGCTGTGCATGTGCTGTCAGCATATAGAGTGGCAGCACCTTCAGGAATCTGTTGATTCCTCTGAGGAAAACCACCCAAGGGCCGGAAGTACAGACAGCCCAGTAACTGAGCTGCTGCTGGGAAAGCAGCCGACGACCGTCCCCGAGTCTCGGGGCCTAACCCCCCAGCCTCCGGAGCCCCCTGGGGGGCGCCGGTAAGGCTCTGAGGCACAAGGCCGCCTAGAAGGCTGGCGGCATTAAAGCCCCCGGGAGGTGGATGAGTGGGCCGTTGGGACCTGCGCAGACCACCACTGTAAGCGGTAGGCTGAGAGCGGCTGCTAGAGGGGCCCCTGGGCCAGCTGGGAGTGGGCACAGGCCTATGAAGACCCGAGAGCCGCTGCCTGGTCTGCCTAGCTTGGGCAGCACGCTCCAGTGCCTACATGGCAGCTGCCCCAAACAGCTCCCCTGGCTCGACTGGCATACTACGGAGGACATGTCTCCGACAGTGGTGACTGAGCAGGCCAAACCTGGTGACGAGTCTGCACCAATAAGGACATAACTCGTCCCCATTCCCTAGACATTAGGGCAAAGGCTTACAGTGATGCTTCCAGGGCTCTCGACTAACTTTTTTCACTATCCTCCCGGAACCGTCCCGAAATACAATCTAACCCGTCCCGAAATTAATGTGGACCGTCCCGAAATTTAAAATGAGTTTTTCTACATTATCATTAGCTAGAATGATTCAAAGTGAGCTTTAACATAAATAAAACATCATACAAATCATTAGATCAGGGGTGGGGAACCTTTTTTCTCTCAAGGGCCATTTCAATGTTTTAAACATCCTTCGAGGGCCGTACAAATTATTGACCTCTGCTTAAAAATACTAAAATCACAGCCCATTCATTTCGCATTTCTTTCATGCCGTGCAAAGAAAAAGCAACCTCTGAATCCAGATATCTCACCATGACTCATGCATGCATTCACGTGCACGGTTGTGGCATGACCACCACAACAAAAAGTATATTGGACACAAGATATGTGCAAATGTATTTCGTTTCCTATCCATGTTGACATGATTTAAGTGGGGGGGAGACCTAACCTCCTCTAGGGGGGCCCTCACCTCCCCGGGAAGATTTTTTTTTAAATGTTGAAGTTAAAAGCATCAATCTGGTGCACTTTGAGAGCAACATTAGGAGATCTATAGATACATCTCTCAACATCCATATGAAACAGAACTGGAAGCAGATGTATTTTTCTTTATGGATATTTTACAAATAACTCCCCTTTCAAACTGTATTCTTGTTTATTAATAACAACTTTTATTTACTGTCATATAGTATTTTATACCTGTTTACTTTATTCTCTTGTTTTTTAGAACTATAATGATCATATAAAGATGTGCCTTTACCTCACTGGTTGGAGAAAAAGCTTCTTATATTCGTTAGCATAGCTAGCTAACCAGATGCTAATAACGACAAAGTTATTGACTGTATGATCAGTATGACAGATGAACAGATCGCCACTGGGCTTACAACTGAAGACACAGCCACGCAGAAACTGCGGCATGTGTACGGCTCCTTATGGGTACTGCACTTTTTGGAAGTGCCGAAGCGACGTTCTGGTGCTCCCCTGCCATGCTCCCCTGTCAGACGAGACATATACCACGTGATGACACGTTAGGCTCGTGTTGTGTTCAAGGACCTTGACCTTGGCCAGGAAAAACAGGCACTCGCCTGTTTAATTTTTTTGCGGTCTAGATCTCTTTAATTTTTTTCTTTTTTGCGTGTGTTTATAAATTGCCTCGAGGGCCGTAGCAAATGGTCTCGCGGGCCGTATACGGCCCGGGGGCCAGAGGTTCCCCACCCCTGCATTAGATGATAATTCATCAACCTTTTTATTTGAGTAAATCAGTCAATCATATAAACAAAGGCCAAATATATTTAAACAAACACACAAACGAGAAAATTACTCTAATATTGAATCCAAGCAAGTCCCATCCAATTAACAAAAAATCCAACACTCTGTCCTGAAGACAGAACCCAGAGTAACCACTAACCAGGATGACAGTCTGTAACACAGTCAGGAGACCTTCACAAACTGCCCCGCCCCCTCGCACACAGACGGGAGAGAGATCTCGTCTGGATTAGAAAGCTTGAAAATACATCATAGACGCATGTTGTAGTCTTATTGCATATTAGAAACAGAGTTGGCGAAACTAAAACTGCCATATAATGTTTATGTAGCAATAATACATATGATATATATTTTTTAAATGTCTCCAGTACCGATAAAAAGTCAGATAACTTCGGAGCTTAACGTTTCCACTGTCTTTAATAATTCCGGCCCGGGGACCGTTTAATACCGGGGCTCGGTACCCACCCCTACATGGGGAGAGGCGCAGCATATTGCTAAGGACTAAATACGATGGAGGGTTCTCATCTCAGCCTTGTTATTACATCCCATAGGGGATGAAGGGGAGTAAGTAAATAAAGAGGCCGGGGCTCCAGGGTCTGGTTCCTCTGTGTGTTTTTGTGATGTAACGGTAAAACATTTCAGAATTCCTCCACGGGATGCCATTGTCATTGTACATCACTCAACCCGCGAAATACACACACTCAGAGCCATATAATAGATAAATGGCGCTGCACACACTCAGTACATAGCTAGACCCGCACATTTGCGGGCCAGGAATTCACGGGCACTGGCTGACAGTCAGCGGCACAGCTGTAGCTACGTACTGTGTGTGTGTGTGTGTGTGTGTGTGTGTGTGTGTGTGTATTTCGCGGGTTGCTAAATGTTTTGTGCGTTTATGTTGACAAGGAGGTTTAATAACTGTGTGCTACACAAAACGTGCAGTCAGTTTCATTTTCATCGCCGTTCATCTCTCGTCCCAAAATATTTTTTTATCCTCCCCGACACTATTTTTTTCGGCCCCGGGACGACGGGACGTCCTTAAGCTCGAGCCCTGGATGCTTCACTGAGGCCCAGCAAAGAGCAAAGAAGGCTCAGCCGGAGCCTGCTGCAGAGAGGTAGAGAAAGCCAGTATCAGATGGGAGAGGGAGTTCCCGTGCCGCTGTGTCGTAGGCCCTACAGAGCAGCTCGTTTGTGACCCTGCAATGAGTCCGAGGGCACCTGGCATCAGGAGCCCGAATTGGGGAGGCGATGGCAGGCTCAATGGATGGCAAGCGACCCAGCCCCACCCTCGCCGGATTCTGCCTGGCAGCAGAGTGGGAGAGGGCCCTGGTGTCTCTCCAGCATGCATGGAGCTCCGTCAGGTACTCCTCTGAAGGAGGAACAGTGGGAGTGAAAAGGGGCAGGGTTATGCCTGAAAAGGCACTAGCCTGAGCCGAGTCGGCCTGCGGAACCTGAAGCTGCAAGCGTACCAGGGCCGCACGAATAATGGCCGCCATGAAGGCGTCCTCCATGCCCTGCAGAGCTCTGAGCAGAGGAGTGGGAAGCCTCTTCGGGGTTGAGCGATGCTCAAGGTTGAGGCATTTTTTACACGGCTTAGAACCGTAGTTACAGTAGTAACTGTGGCCGGTGCCTAAAAGTGTCAGCCAACGGCTGCACCCTAGATAATATAATATTGGGAGGATGAAACCCTCTTTAATGGCCACACATGCAGAGCACACACAGTGAAGATTTTTCTCTGCATATCATCCTAGTGCTAGAGTCTAGTACTAGGAGCAGTAAATACAACGATGTAGTGCTACTGCAATCAAAACAATACATTACCGGGAGCAGAGCGAGAGCACTGCCCTCACCGGCTGAGTTAAATAGTGAAGCTTAACAGTACATGCAAGGTGTTAGCCAAGTGGCTGCTGCTAACAATCAAGCAACCAAGTCAAAACACAAATGTTAAGACCAGATAATTAGCTTCTATGGAATAGAACAGCCCGCATAGAACCGTAGGCCATGGTCACAGTAGTAACCATGGCCAGTGCTTACATGGCCTAGGACCGTAGTTACAGTAGTAACTATGGCCAGTACTTACCTTACTCTCTGCATCTAAACAAAAAACGGGCAAAAATATGGCACACTGCTGGGCTTTCCATACTAAATTGAATGAGAGACGCAGCTAAAGCTGGGACTCAAATGCTAATGATAGCTCGGGCACAACGCCACAAGCAAAACTTTCAAAAGAGCATAATAAGGGCAACTTTATGGGAGAGGAAGCAGGAACACTGTCGTCCCCAGAAAGTCTAAGCCAGGGGTCTCAGACTCAATTTACCTGGGGCCCGCTGGACGTAGAGTCTGGGCAAGTCTGGGCCGCTTCAAGTATTCCGCAAAACATTTATTAAAAAATACAACATTAACAGTTCTTCAACATCTTCTTAACATGAACTGTTCTTCACAACATAACTATGTACAGTTGCTCTTTCTTGCCTACTCCTTGCTGGTAGAGACCTGGCAGCGCTTCCTCTCACACAGCTGAGCCACATTTGGTTTGAGGGAGGAAGCAGTTGAAACCCTCAGTATGGCTTGAAGATGTGCATCAGTAAGTCTGGACCTGTACTTTGACTTATTGAAGTTCATGGTGGAGAAGAGCTGTTCACACATATATGTGCTCCCAAAAAGGCACATGGTCCGCTTGAACATCCTGGAAATCTCAGGGAAGGAGGGGGGCAATTCTCTCATGAACTGTCCAAGCTTGTCTGCTTTCCCATTCACTTCCCTGAACTTGGCTTTGAGCTCAGAATTGCACTGCAGGTCAATGAGCTCCATTTGAAGCACACCAGGGGCATTTTCCACATCAAAGGAGAAGGGGTCTGCAAACATTTGGAAAGTGGCTCTGTGTGTCTTGAAGTCTGCAAACCGCTGATCGAATTCCTCCTGTAGCTTCACAATGGCATCAATATACTTCTCACCACTGAATGCTGTGCCCCTGTCCATGAGAGCCTTGCATGCTGGGAAATGGCAGAGGTTTTTCTGAGGGAGCTGGGCTTTCCATAACATCAGTTTTGTAGAGAATGCTCTGACATTGTCATATGCTGCACTAACAAGCTGGCCCTGGCCCTGCAACTTCTTATTCAGAGCATTCAGCTCCTGCGTGATGTCAACAAGAAAAGCTAAGTCCATGAGCCATTTGGGATCACTCAGCTCGGGAACAGCCATCCCACCCTTCTACAGCATGAATACTTTCAGTTCTGTTTTCAACTCAAAAAACCTCTTCAGGACGTTTCCCCTGCTGAGCCAACGTACCTCTGTGAAGTAGAGCACATCCTCATATTCTGACTCAATTTCCTCCAAAAAAGTGCTTTAAGCCCCTGGATATGGTTGATGCATTTCACAACGACAGACATCACATTGTCAAACTTCAAGCATTTGCTGCAAAGGGCCTGCTGATGGATAATGCAGTGCAGAGCAATAGCCTCGTCCACACCCTCCTCCTCCAGTTTTCTTTGAACAAGTGCCACCAGCCCGTTTTTTCTCCCTGTCATTGATGGCGCTCCGTCCGTCGTAATTCCAACAAACCTCTTCCATGGCAGACCGATATCCGCAATGGCATCACACAGTTGCTGAAATATCTCCTGAGCGGTGGTCTGGCCCTGCATTGGTTTCACTGTAAGCAACTCCTCTGTCACTTCAAAATTGTCATCAACACCACGGACGTACATTGCGAGCTGAGCGGTGTCAGTGATGTCTGTGCTCTCATCAAGAGCCACAGAGTATGCACGGAAAAGTTTGGCTTTGTCGCACAGCTGATCATATATGTCACTTGATAAGTCAGAAATGCGCTCTGCCACTGTGTTAGCTGACAGGCTGATGTTGTTGAACTGACCCTTCTTTTCCGGACAGACTATACTTGCAGCCTGCAACATGAATTTTTTACAAACTCGCCTTCCGTAAACGGCTTTCCCGCCCTAGCAATCATCAAACTCACCACATAGCTAGCTTCGACTGCTAAATCAGCCTCATTGCTTCCTTTCTTGAAGAGATTTTGTTGCTTCCATAGAATCTTTTTTAGCTCTGTGACTTTTTTCTCTCTCTCATCTCCCAGGTATTTTGCATACTCTGCATGTTTAGCTGAGTAGTGACGTTTGACGTTATACTCCTTGTATACAGCGATTTTCTCTGTGCATATAAGGCACGTTGCGTTTCCCCTGTACTCGACAAAAAAATATTCAGTCTCCCACTTCTCCTGAAATGTTCTGTGGTCATCATCGGTTTTTCTTTTCCCTGAAAGTATGGCGATATATTTTGCTTCCACTCTGTGCCACTTTTGGATCACTCTGGATTGATTCCGCCGCGCGCATTTGATTGACGTGTGGCGGAGTTCCCTCGGAGGGGGGAGGGGCGAGGGAACTCCGCGCAGCAGTTCCCTGCCAGCTGCAGCAGCAGCAGCGGGAAAAATAAAATTGAAATATAAAGCGCAAACGTTAACGCGCGGGCCAGATTAACTCTATTACATGATATCAACAAAAGGGCCAGACACCTGGTCTAAGCCAAACAATAAATAAGACAGCAATCAGGACAACTTAGCTGGGAGAGGGTGCGGGGACACAGCCATCACCAGCAACAAGCTGACACAAACCTGTCTGTCGAGGCTCTGCACAGCGCACAGCCGGCCACAGCTCCTGGAGGACGCGCGACCCGTAACTCCGACTGTCGGTCGCGAAGCTGCACGCGGCCAGCTGCTTGCAGAGAAATCCCTCAGATCAAAAGTTCAAACCTGAACGCTGTAGGCTACAAGAATGTAGCCGCGGTACTCTCGCGAAGCGAGAAGATGAAAAGGAACCGATCCACTAATGACGCCGGCCTATGTAGCCGTAGTCACGTGGGTCACAGGTGACTTTGTTGTTATTACTGTAGGTACTCGAACTGCGCGTGCGTGCGATGGAGCTCAGTAGGGGCGAAATAGAACTGCCGTTGCAGGAAAGACGGCCGGCAAAAGAGTGTGTGAATGTGAACATTAATAGAATATCACCTCCCATCTTCAGAGCAATCTGACTAATATAACATTAGCGTTAAGAAAGCTTACTTAAATATCTGCCACAACATAAGTAACTAGATCAAAGTAACATTACGTACAGTCCGCGGCACTGTGAGTGCAGACGTCGATTTGTCCCATTATCATTCATATCACATCATATCACATAATAATGTATCATATATGTCATTTTTTTAACTATAATGATCATATAAACGTGTGCCTCGGAAATTATTTACATTAATCGTGACCAAAACATTTGAGACCCACTGAGATAACTTATACTAAAGTTATCTAAACACTCAGAGAGTCCTTTAGTTTACTGAGCCTCTCAGTCTGACAGGAGAGGACCTCCTCCACCTTGTTGTTCAAAAAGCTCCTTATATCCGTTAGCGTAGCTCGCTAGCACCAGAAGCTAACAACAACGATCTCCGGTACCAATGTGCTCTCTCTCTCTCACTCGCACACGCACACAAAATGGCTCGTTCCACACACACACAGAACCGAGCTTGAATGAAACACAGAGACCCAGACGTACTTGTACTGTAGCATATTATTTTCGAGTCAATCATTTTTCAAATTATGATTCTTTTTTTTTTTCCTCCTGGTCTCTCGCGCCCCCCCTGTCATGCCTCTGCGCCCCCCAGGGGTGTTGAGAAACACTGGATTAGGTAAACTGGGTAACTCAAAAATCCAGGGTATGCTGAACTGGATTCGTAGTACAGGCCTCTTGTCAGTCTAATTTGTCCTCTGTTTGAACTACCAATGAAAGTGGACAAAATTACTATTAACATATTTTAAATAATTTTACTTCATAGGCTACTGACTGAGACTTTTTTCCCATGAAATTTGTGATTCACTGATCACTAAAAGCCTGACCCTCCTCATCCTCTCTCAGATGCTCCCAGGAAAGTCACGCTGTCAATGACTCCTTCAGTCATCAAAGGAGGTGCGGTGACCTTCAGCTGCAGCAGTGACGCTAACCCCCCCGTGCCCCAGAGCGGATACAGCCTGCACAAAGACAGACACCTCATCAGTTCAGGACAGAATCACACCGTGTCCAACATCCAGCCCCCCCACAGCGGCCTGTACTCCTGCCAGGCCTGGAACAACATCAGCCGGAGCGGCATCAGTCGCATCAACTCCACCCATCTGCACCTTGACGTCCTGTGTGAGTGTGTGGAGGCTGGGGTCAGATGTCTGTGTGTCAGTGTGTTACTAAAAACGGTGTCATAGTGGATTCAAGCATGACGTTCACTAATGACAATGCATGATTAAATTCATTGCAATCTAATGACTGCACCATGCTATATTGGTTCCTGGCCTTTTAGGCTTGTGAATAAAGCCTGGTTGACCCTCAGCACTCGATATGGTCTCGAGTGAACACTTTAACCAGTTTCCTATCTTAGATTATACAATTTCAGGTATGTTTTGAGACCTGACTAGGTTAACACATCCAGTATTTCCACAGCAAAAAGCCAAATTAAGAGGAAAGTCTGAAAAATAATCAAGTCAAAGTTTCTCTTTATGCCTTCGAGTTATCATTCTAATCCCTAAATCGCTGAGTGAGCCTTAAAAATCATCTCCAAGGTGGATAAAACTGTCAACATGTTTTTTTTACTTTCTTCAGACCGTCCAGAGAACATTTCCATTTCGATGGACCCTCTGGATGTTGCAGAGGGCGGCAGTATGAATCTGAGCTGCAGCAGTGCCGCTAACCCCGCAGCTCACAGCTACACCTGGTTCAGGCAGAGTGCCCCCAGCCTCAGCTCCATGCTGCGGGTGGGCTCAGGACCGCTGCTGACCCTCCCCTCTTTGGACGCGTCCCACACCGGACTCTACCTCTGCACGGCCAGGAACCAGCTGGGGGAAAACAACTCAACTGAGGTGATGCTGACCATGAGGAAAGAATATCAAGGTCTGTGTCATCTTCATATATTACTGCTGCTGGGTTCTTCCAGAAATAGCATCTAAAGTGTATATTTAATACAAAGTTGCTATTATGTCCTTAAATGACAAAAATGACTGTATCAAAAACCTGCAATAAAGAAATGTTTATATCAATATAATAATGTCACTGTAGTTTTTTTATGAGGGAAAATATTTTAATTACTTTCTGTATTAACCACCATTAGGGGAAATTATTGTACTTATAGTCTGGGTGAGCATAAATAGACAGTGTATTTTAGTGCCTTTTATTTTCTTGTGCAGGAAACCAGAAAGATATATTCTGTATTTGCCACATAGGCCAAGAAAATGGCTCAATTTGGTAGCAATTTGTAAAGGTAAATGAAATACAGGGCTCCAGATACAGATGCTTTAATGGCTGTGGTGTCAAACCTTGTGGATTAAATACGTTTTAATGTGGAAATTTCTAAGGTGCTGAGGTTGTATAATGTGAAGTAAATACAAATCTTGCAAAGATAGATGCCATACACAATAACGTCCAAAATGATCACCAAAAAATTCAAAACATGTCCCTAGTGAGGCTCAAGGGTGTGAAGTGTCGTCAGTCAGAGGTGCAGTAGTGTAACAGATCTTTGTGTTTCTCCACAGGCGAACAGACCGTCCCTGTCTTAGCTGGAATTGGAGTGTGTGTATTTGTGGCGCTGCTGTTAGGTCTGCTTCTGTTCTGGTGAGTAACGGGAGGATGGGGGGAGGGAGTGTGACTTACTCATGTCATAATCGCTGTTCACATTCTGTTTTTCTACATTTCTTGTAACTTTTTTCAATGTCTTTCACCCAATGTTGTAATAGCTGCATATACGACAGAGTGTAAGGGCTGTGTGTGTCATCCTAATTTCCACATGCTGACACTTTTAACCATTTACTCATTTTGTCTGTCGTTGGCAAAATGTTTTAAGTAGGAGCTTCAACATATTATTAAATGATGATCTACTCCATAGTGCAGGCGAAATGTTATTACCAGTCTCATTCATATCTTTTTTAAATACCTTTATTTCAGATGTACGCCACATATTATGAACTGACAATTAGAAAAGATATACAGTATATTATCAAAACATTTTGTCTACTGAGCTTGTAGTTTTTAGAAATAACAACTTGCTGCTGTTTTCCTTTTCTTACAGAATAACCTCTCTAAAATATGACATCAACGAGTAAATAAAAAAACATACAATGTTTTTTTCTCCACATTAATTTATTTTGTTGTCTTGGTAGGCTGAAACAGAGGACCCGTGCAGAGAAAAAAGTGAGTATTACAGGTCATTTAATTAAAAATGATGTTGAAATGTCAGATTTCAGTTCCCTCTCAAACTGAAATTCATATACAAATACTTTTGAAAGGGGAACTACAGAAAGTAAAGGCTCTCAGTCTGCTTGCTAAGGAAGATTGCTTAGTTTCCTGTGGTTTTCCCTATTATGAAATGTCCTAACCTGAACTCCTCCTACTTGCAATAGTAGAAAGTTTATAGAGCCAAGGCACATGATGGTAGTTTCCCAATGGGCAGCTGCAGTGGAGAAATAAAGGGAAGTAAAAGGATGACTCAGCAAAAAACCTAATCAGATTTTCAATGTGCTCCTCTCAGCCGACTGTGTTCGACTTTAGGCTCAGTGGGAGAGGCTCGAGCTCCTCAGATCCATCTGACAGTGTTTACGCCAACATCCAGCAGGTGCTGCCATCTCCTCCGCCTGCTGCTCAGGAGATCACTCCTCTTTCTCAGAGGTCACACCATGAGCAAGAGGTAAATATGGGGCATTTTTAATATATCATCTCTGCTCACATTGATCAGATTTTGAATGAAGTGACTCTTCTCTTCCATCAGGCACCCATGTCTTATGAAGATGACATAACCTACGCCACAGTGACCATTAAACCCATAAAATCCACTCATCACATGAACAGCAGGTAACCGTCCGAATAACCACCTGATCACAGCTCCTCAATGCTCAATGTAGCACGTCAAGTTCGTGTGAAGTCTTTAGTCACCTTACTGTATAAAATAACACATTTAAAAAACGAAATAGGACAGTCAAATGATGTTTATCGTTTTATTTAGCTGTTGACAATTGTAGGCCTTTACAGTAACTGACGTCATGTGAGCTCGAGCCCCCTCCTCTCGCCCCACTTATATAACATTTAAAGAAGACTTTGATATTTTACTTTTCTAAGTGAAAATATTCAGGATTCTTGTCCCTCTAATTTAAAACGTATACATTTAGCCAATTTGCACCGTTAGGCACACATCATTTTTATATTTGCATTGGCTTTACAAGCAATCACACAACCTCTAAATCTGATTAATATTGCTTGCCCATCAGCCTGGAAGAAATCTTAAAACCCTAAGTTAAAGTCCCAGTTATTTTGCAAATAATTATACTATAAATTAAATATATATAGTGTGTATTTATTCATGTTTTCAGTATTTCCCAACATTTTAAATACTCAGTCCAAATATATTTTCTTGCTTAAAATATAACTATCCAGCTTATAACCCAACATATAATATGTCTATACTCTACTACAGCCTTAATGACAACACAATTGAATTTCAAGTAAAATGACTATACTGTTCTTATTTGTTTCATATATGATTCAAAAGAATGGTTCTGGCATAAGGCATCAGTGCTGCTGTTATAAGGCTGCTGTCCCCGCATCACCTCCAGATGCTGCAGTTTGGTTAAAATCCACTAACACCATTATTTAACCATCCCATAATATCCTCCTCAGGTCCAGAGCTGGTGATGATGATGATGACTCTGTGATCTACGCTTCACTGGCCTGACCTGTTCACTCCTTTAGGCCGGGTTCATCTTTATCAAGGAATGACGCCGTGTGGCGTCTTAAAAGTTCAAGTCTCTCAGGAGGGTTAAAAAAAGATATAAGAGCATCTTTTAATTTATTTGTAATAAACATATATTTATTTATATTTTTGCAAGGCTTTTTTTTGTAGTTTGTACATAAATACTTACTAAATACACTTATTTCATGTTTTTTTATATACTTAAGTTAAGTTGTGGGTTACTAAAAAGTATACTGAAGTCTGTACAGTTGGTAATAAAAATGGATGAATACAGCATGGCTATGGGCAAATTGTTTTATTTTTATTTCAATACAATACACAATGCTACAATTTACATTTAACAATATCAATTTTCTCTTTCACACATGAAAATTACCATAAATGTACATGCATGCACCACTTCAAATGTAAAACCTCTGGGAAGTAATTTGGACTTTATGGATTCAGATTCAATAGTAGAATTCCACATAAGAATTTAGACTTTTTTCTAAATACAGTTGTGCATTTTTCAGTGTGCAATCAAGTGTGTCACCTCAAACATCCACATTTCACAGTGTAGTCAAATCTAAAATCCAGTGCTTTTGTCCTTTTGTGTGTCTCAATGTAATACAATAAAACACTCTTATTTTAAAGTGTAAGTTCAATAGTGCAATATAAAGATTTAAAGCACCCTGCCACTTTAATCTCAACCATACAAGTGTGCATGTGACATAGTGACACAATCTATATTGTATATTGTATTTCTGAAATACTGGTGGTTTATTTGAAGTGTTACTGTAGTAGCAGAGGGGGCGTTTTAGTATATAATACTATTGGTCATGATTGAGTATACACACTCCTGCCAGTTGGCTTTGAGATATGTAAATCAAATGCAACATGTCTCAAATAAACATCTACATAAACAAAACATTACTAATATTTACAAGACATTAACAACATACTGTTTTCAATAGAAGCATCAACTCCATGTGGGGATTTTCTGAAGACAGATCTTGAATTAATAATAATTTTTCATACAAAAGTCAGTATACTGCATATAAAAAGACATAACATCTATTACACCAGAGTTTAATTATAAAAAAGATGTACGTGTGCTGTGATTTTACCAAATAGAACACACAAGTTCATGGTTTTCTTAGATCTCTCATTGTGTGTGTGTGTGTGTGTGTGTGTGTGTGTGTGTGTGTGTGTGTGTGTGTGTGTGTGTGTGTGTGTGTGTGTGTGTGTGCGTGTGTGTGCGTGTGTGTGCGTGTGTGTGTGTGTGTGTGTGTGTGTGTGTGTGACCCACATGGGACAGAGTAGCACCTAGACATAACGAATTTAAAACTCATCATTAATGAACCCTTGTTATTACCTCTATAATTTTTAAATGTGCATTTACAAGGCTGAATTCAATGTAGTGATTTTTTACTAAAAATGTATCTTATATTGTGATAAAGTGATCATTTTTTAAAATTAGTTTTTTACTTTAAAAAGGTCACTATTAAGCAAAATTCCCTTTCTCATGTATTTTATATACATATATGTGTCCCCTCTGTGTTAAGAGATTTGGAAAGTTTCAGGAAAAAAGATTCTCTCTGTTTTTGTCCAGATCCATCGATATAAAAACTGTCTGAACACCTTTAAAAAAAGTAAGTTAATCTACTTCCATAAGTCTTTGTTTTTTAAAGAGCCCTGTCTGTGTGTTTATTAGGAGTCTTGGTGGGCATTTACGTTGTGTTTAGGTTCAGGAAGAGGTTGAATCCACAATATGAAAAAACGTTTTAGTTAAAAAGGGGAATGAACAACCATGATATGTGGAGAACGTTTCAGCTCTCCATTCAAGAGCAGAAAAAGGTGGAAACATAAGAGCAAGAGTCTCAAGTTCGGGCCATTTTGTGAAGCCCCGGCGTGTTGTTATAATTCTGAAGGAGAGAGATGAGAGCTGATGTTAAAACACATTCATAATGTCACAAGAAGACAGTATAGAACCTGAAGCACACATGTATCCTACATGTTGTAACTCTGACCATAACTCTTTGTGTTTTTGCTGGTTGCAACATTTTGGTTCCTTATTGGAAATTCTATATTTTGTGTGTGAGAGGAAATGATGCACGCACAAATGAAAGAGAGGAACTTAAGCGATTTATTTCTCCTGTGTTTATAACTTGTTGTAACAGTTAGTTTGGCCTCAAGAGGTTGAAGTGATCCCCAGCCCTGTGTTCTCATTAGAACTCAAAACATGAGATTTAATTTCTCAATGCACTGTAAACACGAGGTACATACTGTATATTGTGTGAAGCCAGTGTTTCCATACCTTGTTGGTTTATAGATGAACTGAATGCCAGTGACTGACTGTTCTGTTACTGTAATTATTATCTCAGTTAAAGAATCCCTTTTCTTACCCTCATGGCCGTGGACATCCAGGGCAGAAATCTGGACACTCGGGTGTAGACGCCCGGTTTCTTGGCCAAGGCGCAACCGATCCCCCAGCTCACCACACCCATCAGACGATACCTCCTGCTCTTAGAGAAGCAGTCTTCTGCAACAAGAGGGCCACCGCTGTCTCCCTGAAGACACAGACCATTACAGCAGTTCACACACAATACAACAACCCATTTTAGGCAAGCATTTACAGAAATCGAAGTGAATTGTAATGCAATAAAATGTATTAAAAGTATATGTATTGGATTCAAACAGGCATGAATGTTGCGGGCAGATTAAACGCACTCTGACCTGGCAGGCATCAGTGCCTCCTTTCTCATAACCAGCACAGAACATACTGGTGGTGATCTGGTTGTCATAGTAATCAGGACCGTTACACACAGCGTCACTGATGATGGGGACGTTCGCTTCCTGCAGAATATCTGCTTGAATACCTGCGGTTGCGAAAAATAAAAAACATTAAAAAAAACATACTGTCAATTACTGTTAAGGCCTTTAAAGTAACGCAATATTAATTACTTTTTATATGTAGTTATATAAATTGAAGTATACAGTTTAAACTAGCTCTCTGTACTTTTACTTAAGTAACATTTTAAATTCTGTGTACCTTTACACTATATCATGGCTACTTTTAATGAAGTTAAATAACTAATTCCACCATTGAAAATAGATTATGTTGATAAAAGGAATGCAAACACATAAAGTTAATACCATACAGATGTAATTCAGAGGATGGACTCACCATAGTAATCTATATTTCCCCAGCCTGTTACTGTCCCCATCTGTCCGTCTACCAGTCTTTGACCATAGGCTGGCAGGCAAATAGGCTGCACATATTCTACACATAAACAAATGATATAAGAAATATATTAATACTGCACACAATAATTCATACACTGCAACATGTGACAGGACAGGGATACCAATAGCCAAGAACCACCACACAAACTGAAACTCTAGATTTGTTAGGATTATACTATTTGTCCGGTTATTTCCTGTAATTTTCTCTCTCCCATTACAATATCATGTCTTTGCTTTCATTATCATATGTCGGCGTAAGTGAAGTTCTCATTGGATCATGACATCTAGGCTGAAGTAAATAGTTTATAATCCAAAGCAACAGGCTTTTAAAGATGTAAACCACATGTTTTCTATTTTTTAGCACTGAAACAGTTCAATGCATTGAGCAGCTACTGTGTCCTCCTTGCTTATTTTCACTCCAGGGGAACTTGTTCTGTGGTTGTAATTATGAAAGCAAACACTAGATGTCAGACGAGGCACCCTGAAACATTTTGCTTTTAGAGTTTATCATTGTAGTTTCTACCTCTGCATAGTGTGTTATACACAACATAACTTTTTTTAGTGAGTTACTCAGATGAGTACCAGGAGACAGCGTTTGGTACTCACCCCACACAAAGCGTGGTGTTAATAAGTGCAGTCTTCTTCACTGTCCTCCTCAGTGTCTCCTTCTCTGTCCTCTATTTACACTTCTTGCATGCTAGATGATGAAGATGATGAAGACGCACCTCCCTGTCTCTTTTTAAGCCTCCGATTTGCTTTCTCCAAAACTTGTTGCCAAAACTGTGAATTCCTTGCATTTCATGAGGCCAAGTTGAAGGATCAAATACTAAGAAATTATCACATGACTTGAAGTCAAATCTGATTTCAGAGGTGGGAAGTTACTAAGTACACTTATTCAAGTACTGTACTTAAGTAACATTTAAGATACTTGTAGTTTACTTGAGTATTTCTATTTTTTGCTACTTTGTACTTCTACTCCTCTAAAGTTCAGAGGTAAATCATGTACTTTTCCTCCACTACATGTATTGAAAAACTTTAGTTATTTTACAGATGATGAATGATGTGAAATATAATCAAGTCTTAAAATCAGACTTTAGTTCCACCTGGAGTAAATTCACAAGCTACCCTGCATAAGTTGACGTATGTTTGGTACAATTATGTTGTTCATACTGACGTTAACAGCAGCCCCGTCTGTGCACATGGCGACCAACTCTGTCGTCCAGTGATCTAAGCCTCTTTCTCCTGTAAAGCTTCACAGGTCCGTCGGTTATGTCCTGCGCGGCACGGCCAGCACCCAGTTCAATCAGTCATAGAAAGTCCGAAGATTTTTATAGGGAGCTAAACGGCAAAGTGGCTGCTTAATGTCTTCTTTTTGTCTCATAATTTACTCCACTGAGTGCTGACAAGAAACACGTGTAGACGAAATATGTGTTTTGTTTTGTTCAGATTGTTGCCGCGTACCTGCGTACCAGTTATGTGCACCCCTGGATATACAAACAAAAACCCTACAGACATATGACTGTGTGTAAATATTGAATTAAAGGAGTCATGGGATTAGAAATAGAGACATCTTGTACAGGGCTAACAGATGTTGTCAATATATTAAAAGGTCACCTATTATATCAAATCCACTTTGTCATGTATGTTATACATCAACATGTGTCCCCTCTGTGTAAAGAGATTCTGAAAGTTTCAGGTAAAAAGATTCCCTCCCTTTTTGTCCTGATCCATTTATATAAAAACCTGTCTGAAAATGAGCTGATCAGATTTTGGCCACTTTATGTCATAACGATGTTTTGCCCCCCCACCTTATCACCTGAATCTCCTCCTAGAGCACCATTGTGTTCTTTTTAACCAAATATCTCTGGGGCGTGGGGAGTGGCTCCTTATTTTCATCTAAAGTAAAAGACAGAGAATCAGCACTTTTGAAACAGAGGGGATTATGGGATGCTGCAATGATCTGTTTGGTATTTCAAGCCAAACATTTTAGAGACATGTTTTGTATATATCTGAGACCTATAATATATTGATGTAAAACAGTATAACAGAGGACCTTTAAGATCATTTTAATCCTGCAATCCAGGAAACAGAGGACATAAAGCAGGCAAACAACCGTAATGACTGACTGTCTATTTATTTGACCTTCTTCTTCATATCTGATCATAGCTCAAATTCAATGAAATACTCAAGTTTGTCAATGAGTGATTTGATGAATATGAGTGGGTTTTCTTGTGTGACCTACCGTTGAAAGTGAGGGGCTGTGTGAGGGCAAGAACAGCGATGTCCCTGCTGTTGTCGTCGATGCTAGCATCCACAAAGGGCAGGTAGCTGCTGTGGTAAACGATGGTGTTCACCTCCGCCACGTTAGCGTTAACTGGTTTGCTGTAGATCGAGCCCAGCAGCACACGCCAGCGATTAACGGTGCGATATCGCCTTGGATGGAATAAAATAAATATGATCCAATATATGCTTAAAGATCAAATGTGATTACTGCATGAGTCCAGGCTTGTGTACTCACTCTCTGAAGCAGTGAGCTGCAGAGACGATCCAGCGGTTGGAGATGATGGCGCCTCCACACTGATGGACTCCATCGTACTCCAGTCTGACCTGCCAAGGCCAGCCACCCTGCCTGGCATCCACACCTCCAACTATACGGTCCGCTGCGAAACTACGCCTGCCACAGTCTGCAGAGGACAGAAAAGAGAGGGTTTACTGTGGTTTAAACTGTAGGTGAAGAATCAAATATATAAAAAAAGAGGAAAAATATAGTATGCTAGAATGAGAGTAGGTGAATAAAATATCAGAGCAATGATCCTGACAAAATCTGAGAGACTGCAACAGACAGAGAATAAGAAGAATGAACCGCATGGAGTATCGAGTGATGCATGGATGATGCATTTTTGTTGTCCGATCCCTCAACAAAAAGCAATAGGATTTTTCTATATGATTTTGGAATATTGCTGAAATAAGCTCTGTGGCAAACAAACCTTTATGACACTACATGCTCTGTTCAGCAAGACAATCTCCACATATTAACATTTATTTTAGGATTTATTTTCGGAGCATAAATGCAATCAACAGATGCAAACATTTACGTATTTTATATAACATGTATATCTCTTGAGCTTGTCTTAACCACATATCTTATTTTAGGCAACTAACCACTAACACATTCAAAGAAATTAATTTAATTAATTTAAAGGTGGGGTAGGTAATTTTGGAGAAACCAGCTCGAGTGCGCTAGAATTTGAAAATACACAGCCGGAAGACATCTGCCACTTCCTTATAGAGCCCCTCCTCCAACACACACGAACGCGCACATGACCAATGAGGGCACGAGATAAATTTGTGCACAGATGGAAGGCTGACAGGCAGGTAGGCCATCCATTTATTTTAGCCGGGCCGGCTCAGATGATTGGTCGTGTTTTTTACAGCGCCACGGCTTCCAGAGATATTGATATTTTGTCAAAGCACTTAAGATATTCATTGCTATCTGGATGTTAAGAGCATTCCATGGAATATAACAAAAAGTGTATCTCGAGCCGGTTTCTCAAACTTACCTACCCCACCTTTAAGGGAACTGGAAGTGGTAAAATGCTACCACTTTTCTCTATTTTAGGACTCATTCAATCTATAGGAGTATGACAATGTGACAATGTAGTGAAAGATGAGCGGGTGAGTGCAGATCTGAGCTCTGAACTTACCTTGACACAGAAGTGTGAGAACCTCCCTGCTCTCACAGTCACTGAAACAAAGACAGACACAGTGAGTAAGAGCCAGACAGAAAAAAGGGAACTGAAAAATCAGTCAGCTTCCTCTATGTCAACCAAGTAGTGGAGTGAGAGAGAAGGAAGCAGGAGCAACAGAGAGGGGAGTGTGGTAGAAGTTGAGACAGGTGCCTGGTCAAACAGACGGGTGTCTGTTACCATGGGAACAATGAGTCTTCGATTTTCTTGCCGTAGCTGAGCTCTTGCTCTCGGACACAGAAGAACTCCCCGCCGTCTCCGCTGGCCTCCGGCACCGATGTGACCGAGTAATTCACCATACTGAGACACACACACACACACACACACACACACACACACACACACACACACACACACACACACACACACACACACACACACACACACACACACACACACACACACACACACACACACACACACACACACACACACACACACACACACACACACACACACACACACACACACACACACACACACACACACACGTCCTGTTTACATTATACCGCATTAAAACACTATTTGTGATAACATTGTAAAGATATCTCACCTGACAAAGCCCACTTCTTCACAGCTGATGCTAGCTAGCAGCTCATTGGCCGAGGAGGAACACACCTGTCGCCACCTCTTGTGGGCGGGGTCAAAGACTCTGAGATGTTGGTCAAGAGAAGTCACCTGGACTGTAGGGAACAAGACAGGGTTACTAAAAAAAAAAGCTTTAAACAATAGCGCACACTCCTGCTAACCCGACATATATTTGTTATTTATTTTCTCCCTGTGATGATCATTTCTGCAATTGTTATAACCCAACATACGTTTTCTGACTTATATTCTGCCCCTTTAAAGCAACATTTGCCATTTCAAAGAACATAAACATCACCTTTCTTACTCGTTTGTCCATTTAACCTCAGTGTTGAACCTGTTGTTACACAATTTTATAATACACATAAAAAATAATGAAACTGCAGCTAAGCGTGAATCTGCATCAACATTCATAAACGTATGAAATCATCAAATATATTTATGTCTTCACTCAAGCAACAAGATTGTTACCTTGTCCAGGCGTAAATATGTTATTTGTTTCTTAATATTACATCCCTGCATTAGAAAAAATTACTACAGGTGAAATGTGTTCTTTATCATAGCTGTACCTATAATAAAGTATAAGAATAATCATAAAAAATCCATGAATTAAAAAAAATCTCCCACCTACTCACCATCATACAGCCCGGAGTCTTCCTCCATTGTACAATATGAAACTACAGAACGGTGATAAAAAACAGCAGCCATTTTTTAAGTCAATGTGATTGAAAGTAAGAAGAAGAAAAAATAATGTTCCTGAGGCTTTTAATTGTAAGAACTTTAAATGAAAGAGTAACAGATTATTGGAATCAGCATGCAGTCTGACCTACGGCCCAGACGGCAGCTCCGACGGCTCCCAAGGTCATCAGGGTCATACACGCCCCAATGACACGGCAGGGCGTCAACACACAGGTCAGAGAGAGTCCCCTGTTCGCTGCAAACACACACACAACACATACATGAGGGCACATACACTCATTTGACAGTATGAACACAGAGACACAAACATGAATGCAGACATGCCATAGCACTTAGACAGCAACACTGGTAGTTAGCTGAAGACTTTGGGAATGAAATACAAATAATAAAAATAACAGTGACCTCATTTGATAGATACAGATTTGTTGGACAATCTAATACAGGGGTGTCAAACTCAATTTCATTGCGGGACAAATTCGCATTATGGTCAAAGGGCCGGCTGTAACTTTAAGACTATATAAAAATACATATATAAAAATGTAATATAAAATAATGTAGTACATTGGATTATTATCGGATAGGGTAATAACTTCCTAATTAACTACGTCTGAAAGCAGAAGTCTAGCAAATAATTGCAAGTCTCTTCAGTGAGAATGTCACAAAATGATCTAAAAAGAAAAGCCAAATTCTGGAAAAAAAGTCAAATTCTGAGAAAAAAGGCATATTTTGAAGGAAAAAAGTCAAATTCTGAGAAAAAAGTCAAATTTTAGATGCATTGTCCTCCATGTATGGGCAACAAGCTTCTGTAAAGCGGCATGTAACCGTATAATAAACATATCATATTTTTTTGAAGCTCTTGTGGGGCCACATAAAATGAAGTTGTGGGCCGGATTTGGCCCCCGGGCCTTGAGTTTGACACCCCTGATCTAATACATTGCATGAGTTGTTTGTATTTAATTTGGAATACTTTTTGGGCCAAGAAACATCAGGATTTCAGCTCACTGTTCCAATTTAACAGTACTGCACATTTCCTGGGCCAGACTGAAAAGTACAAACAGCAGATTAGATCAATAGTCTAAAGTCTAGCATTTCTCCACTGACTGAGAACAAACTTGTAACTAGGATATGGTGGCATGTCAGTTCAGCATGCACGTAATGACGTGATGTTGTACCCTAAACACACTGGGATTAACACTCATTTAGTGACTTACAGTGTGTGTGTGTGTGTGTGTGTGTGTGTGTGTGTGTGTGTGTGTGTGTTGTGCGCACGCCTGCGTGTGGGGGTTGTTCTGTCCCTCTCTACCCCTGTTATCCCCCTCGCTGCTGCTCTGTAGGAAGTTTTTCAACTTGAGCCAAAGATTTTTTAATGCAGACAAATAATCAAAGGAAGGGAAAAAAGACGACACAAACAGTTAGATAAAAACAGATCTATAGAATGGCGCGTTAGTTGAAGAAGGGGGTGTATGCTAAAAACTGAAGAGGATAGGATTGTTTAAATAAAGAGTAATATTTAGCTATTAGCTGCCTTACACTGGCTCCCTATAGAACACAGGATAGAATTTAAAATTCTTCTTCTCGCCTACAAAGCCCTGAATGGGCAGGCGCCATCTTACCTTAAATAACTCATTATACCCTATTGTCCTACTAGGGCATTGCGTTCCAAGAATGCAGGGTTGTTGGTTGTTCCTAGAGTCTCTAAAAGTACAATGGGAGCCAGAGCCTTTTCTTATCAAGCTCCACTTTTATGGAATCAGCTTCCAGTTTGTGTTCGGGCGGCAGACACCCTATCCGTTTTTAAGAGTGCGCTTAAGACCTTCCTTTTTGATAAAGCTTATAGTTAGGGCTGATTAGATTCAGCCCCTAGTTTTGCTGATATAGGCTTAGTTTGTCGGGGGAGATCTTACTTCTTCCTTCTCTCTGTCTATACCTGTGTACTCTCGTTCCGGTTAACCCAGCTTCCCCAAATTTCTTTCTTTTTGGTGTCTATATACGCCGGGATCCGGAGTCATGGATGATCCTGCGGTCCTGTGTCATGGATCGCGAGTCCTGGATCTTGAGTCGTGGCTGTGGTCCTGGATCATAAGTCCTGGATGGATATCCTCTTGGATTCATCTTCCTATTATACACACATGCATTTCCAAACATTTGGACTACCTATGTTGCAAATGTATTATCTTTTCAATTTACACACGGCATCTATTGCACGTCTGTCCGTCCTGGGAGAGGGATCCCTCCTCTGTTGCTCTCCCTGAGGTTTCTCCCATGTTCCCCTTTAAACTGTGGGTTTTCTCTGGAAGTTTTTCCTTGTATGATGTGAGGGTCTAAGGACAGAGGGTGTCGTATTGTCATACTGATATTCTGTACAAACTGTGAAGTCCACTGAGACAAATGTAACATTTGTGATATTGGGCTATATAAATAAACATTGATTGATTGATTGATATTACAACAGATACAGTATGAAGATGATTTATGATGTGAAAGGAGGGAGCTTGACGTTTTCCATAACAAGCTAATTTCTGCTATTTTACGAAGTGACATTAAAGGTTTAAGCTAGAAGTTATGCACAATGGAAAACTTCATATTTGTGATGAATATGTATTGTTCCTACTATTTGTATTTTCTACTTTTTATATGAGTTATGTACAATGCAATGTTCAGAATAATAACTCATTGATTTCCGTTTTATTTACATACCTTAAAAGGTATGTAAGGAGAGATTGTAAGAAATTAAAATCAATGTTGATATGGCGTAATTTATGAAAAAAACGGAAGTTTACACTAACTATTAACTTAACACTTTCCGGTTAGCATTAGCATGTGGCTAACGTTTTGAAACCGTGAATTGAAGGTGAAATGACGTGTGATGTTGTACCCTAAACACACTGGGATTAACACTCATTTAGTGACGTACTGTGTGTGTGTGTATGTGTGTGTGTGTGTCTCTGTGTGTGTCTCTGTGTGTGTGTGTGTGTGTGTGTGTGTGTGTGTGTGTGTGTGTGTGTGTGTGTGTGTGTGTGTGTGCACCTGCGTGTGGGGGTTGTTCTGTCCCTCTCTACCCCTGTTATCCCCCTCGCTGCTGCTCTGTAGGAAGTTTTTCGACTTGACCCAAAGATTTTTTAATGCAGACAACTAATCAAAGGAAGGGCAAACACGTTTTATTTTTTAACATTAATAAACAAAATTGTATATTTTCACAGCAGACATTTTGACTTGTCGTAGGAAAAGCACAGGTGTAAACAATCACGTTAACGATGCTACATTAAACTCAAGTACCCAGGGAAGCCTTTACAGTGGGACAGAGAGCCAGCATGCACAATAGACCCTTTTCACAGGAGACACAGGTGTAAATAACCACGTTAACAATGGCTCCATTCCATTAAGTGTCTGAGAGAGCCATGTCAGTGACTGAGCACTCAAACTACCAGAGTTATTGGCTGGCTAATAGGGCTGCACGATTTTGGGAAAAAATCTAATTGCGATTTTTCTGACAAATATTGCGATTGCGATTCGATTTGCGATATTTGTTTTTAAGCGACCCAACGGAAGTTTATTGTAAAATGCGGCCATATCTCCGGCTAGGAAGGTCGCATAAACATGCTCCCGTCTCTAGCACCCTCGCAGCCCGAGCTACGAGTGAAATAAATAAACTTACTTGAAACTTCTGTTGGGTTGCTTTAAAGCAGGGGCGGGGAACCTCTGGCCCCCCGCGAGACCATTTGGTACAGCCCTTCGAAATCATTTATAAACACACGCAAAAAAGAAAAAAATTAAAGAAATCTAGACGGCAAAATAATTAAACAAGGGAGTGCCTATTTTTCCTGGCCTTGGCCATATATGTCAGGGTCCTTGAACACAACACGAGCCTAACGTGTCATCACGTGGTATATGTCTCGTCTGACAGGGGTGCAGTTCTGATGGAGAGCACCAGAACGTCGCTCCGCCACTTCAGATAATGAGCTGTACACATGCTGCAATTTTTGCGTGGCTGTGTCTTAGTTGTAAGCCCAGTGGCGATCTGTTCATTTGTCATACTGATCATACTGAATCAATCAACAAATCTTTGTTGTTATTAGCATCTGGTTAACTAGCTATGCTAACAAATATAAGAAGCTTTTTCTACAATCAGTGAGGTAAAGGCACATCTTTATATGATCGATCATTATAGTTATAAAAAAATAAGAGAATAAAGTAAACTACTATATAAAATACTATATGACAGTAAAAGAAAGTTGTTATTAATAAACAAGAATACAGTTTGAAAGGGGAGTGATTTGTAAAATATCCATAAATAAGAAATAAATCTGCTTACAGTTCTGTTTCATATTGATGTTGAGTGATGTACCCATAGATCTCCTAATGTTGCTCTCAAAGTCCACCAGATTGATGCTTTTAACTTCAAGATTTAAAAAAAAAAATGTTCCCAGGGGAGCATGCCCCCTAACCCCCCTAGAGGAGGTTAGGTCCCCTCCCACTTAAAACATGTTCACATGGATAGGAAACTAAATTGCACACATGTTGTGTCTGTATCTTTCTGTTTTGGTGGTCATGCCACAACCATGCACGTGCATGCATGCGCGAGTCATGGCAAGATATCTGGATTAAGAGGTTGCTTTTTCTTTGCACTGCATGACAGAAAGGCGAAATTAATGGGCTGGGATTTTAGTATTTTTAAGCAGAGGTCAATCATTTGAACGGCCCTTGGAGGATGTTGAAAAAATTGAAATGGCCCTTGAGAGGAAAATTGTTCCCCACCCTGCTTTAAAGTCAAGCTTCAGTTTAAGATTCACCCTGTAATATAAATCATGTGATGGAGCATTACTAACCTGACTCAGATGGTTTCTTTCACCAAACCATCTAGGAAAGCTCCATTGGAAGCCATTTGGAAAGGGCAGGCACCTTCAAAAATACTTGGATCAATCTGTCTATCACCTTCTATCATGGGCCACTTCTGATTGGTTAACAATGGCTGGTACATGTGAAGCACTGCACTTCTGATTGGTGTGGATAACTGACACACAAGAAGAAAAAAAAAATGTAAAAAATGTTAAAAAAAAAGAAGAAAAAGTCTTAAAAAATTGCAGGCTTTGCGATTTATAATCGCATAATTTCGAATCGCGATTTCGATTTAAAATCGATTAATCGTTCAGCCCTACTGGCTAACCTAAATGGATTTCAGCCATCGTTATTGTTATTCATTTCACCTGTGCTCTTCCTGCTTTGACAAGTCAAAATCTCCTCTGTGAAGGTAAAGCAGCCAAATGGGAATCAGCCGTCATTAGTTGTATGATATGCAACTGTAAGGAGCCTTTAAAATGTATATTTTTTTCCATGTTTGACTTGTCATTGCAGGGAAATCTAAGGTTACTAGTTAGGCCATGACTAATCCAATAAACCTTATGAAGCCATTTTTATATTATTTACAACAGTGTGCTCCAGCTATTAGCATGACCAAATTTTAGCTGTAAAAAAATTATATTGGAGTGGCAAATCAAACCAGGAAACCTAAACCTACAGTTGTCTCAGGTTTCTGTCATTTATATTTAAAGGTCTCCTATTATACTATTATTAGGCATATATTATAGGTCTCAGATATATACAAATGTATAAAAAACATGTCTATGAAGTGTTTTGCTCAAAATACCAAACAGATCACCCATTCTAGCCATGCCTCATACCCCTCTATTCCAGCCCACTTTTTTTAGTTTTTCCACTAGGGGTAGTACCGGCTCACAGCTACGTTTTCACTTTTTTTCTGGCCCTCCAAAATCGAGGTTCCTACCAAGCTGAAATATGCTAAATTAGTGACGCAAACACTCCGGACTGCTGATTGGTCAGAGAGAATCGTCACAATTATTGCGCGAGACAGTCCCCAAGCGTCGCATAAGCAATATTTTTAAAACAGACGAGCTACCGTCAACAAATCCATAAAGAAATGGCAGCAACAACAAAAACAAGCCGTGGTCGTTTGACGAGGTACAGACGTTACTCCCTCTCGTTGGGGATGAAAAAATACAGCGGAAGCTTGACGGCGCAAGGTGAAACGACGCCTGAGGCCTGTACTACGAAGCCGGATTTTCGCTTAGCTGTCTAACTTCAGGGAAAACTCGGGGCTTCCGTTCCTACAACGCCGGTTCTCTTTTTAGCGGCCTAGATCTCCCTTTCTGCTAGAACCAGCAGAGATTCATAAATTACACCAGAGACACAGCAAAAAGATGACACAAACAGTTAGATAAAAACAGACCGGAAAAAAATGACGCATTAGTTGAAAAAGGGGGTGTATGCTAAAAACTGAAGAGGATAGGATTGTTTAAATAAAGAGTAATATTTAGCTATTACAACAGATACAATATGAAGATGATTTATGATGTGAAAGGAGGGAGCTTGACGTTCTCCATAACAAGCTAATTTCTGCTATTTTACGAAGTGACATTAAAGGTTTAAGCTAGAAGTTATGCACAATGGAAAACTTCATATTTGTGATGAATATGTATTGTTCCTACTATTTGTATTTTCTACTTTTTATATGAGTTATGTAAAATGCAATGTTCAGAATAATAACTCATTGATTTCCATATTATTTACATAACTTAAAAAGGTATGTAAGGAGAGATTGTAAGAAATTAAAATCAATGTTGATATGGCGTAATTTATGAAAAGAACGGAAGTTTACACTAACTATTAACTTAACACTTTCCGGTTAGCATTAGCATGTGGCTAACGTTTTGAAACCGTGAATTGAAGGTGAAATGACATGTGATGTTGTACCCTAAACACACTGGGATTAACACTCATTTAGTGACGCTGAAATAACATTTATTACGGAATGTTTAAATAACCACAGACATCAGAATGATGTAATTTAGAAACAGAAAAAGGCAGGAATTGCATTGGATCCGCCCCCGTCGACGCCGGCCAATAAGAGAAGACTACACTGGACTACCCGTGAGCCACAGGAAGGATCGGCCTCTTTTGCCTGATCTCGGCTGACCGAACGCATGGGGAGAGCACCTCCAGCTTGCAATTTCATTGTACATCACCGCATTATTTGTGTAATTAAATGCTGTTAACTTTTATAAATTTCCCTTGACTCTTTTCAGTCTGTCCTGCTCTCAGGGTTCAAGAATTACTAACAGCGGCTACAGGCTAAGAGATCAACTCAGTGAAAGCACTGTCTGCTGACCAATCAGAGCTCAGTGTGCGGAGTTTAAAGCGCTCGAGTCATATTACAGGAGAAAGGAAATACAGTTTAAACAGCTGGAAACTTCAGGAAAGACGGCCGGCAAAAATCACAGACTGTGTGAACGTGAACATTAATAGAATATCACCTCCCATCTTCGGAGCAATCTGACTAATATAAAATTAGCGCTAAGAAAGCTTAATTAAATATCTGCCACAACATAAGTAACCGGATCAAAGTAACATTACGTAGCCTACAGTCCGCGGCACTGTGAGTGCAGACGTCGATGTGTCCCATTATCATTCATATCACATCATATCACATCATAATGTATCATATATTTCCTTATCTGAGTCAGCTTCTTAAGCCGTATCTGGCCGTGCAACACTTACAGTGTCACATACTGTATGCATTACATTACATTGCATTTAGCTGACGCTTTTATCCAAAGCGACTTACAATAAGTGCATTCGACCAACAAGATACAAACTTGAAGAAAACAGAATCATATAGTACATCAGGTTTCATAGAGCTCAAACATTTCAAGTGCTACTCAACTGGCTTTAGATAAGCCAGTACTTTATTAGTATATAAGTGCTTTGTTAGCAATTCTTTGTTAGTAATTCTATCGCTCGAAGTGGAGTCGAAAGAGATGAGTTTTCAGTCTGCGCCGGAAGATGTGCAAGCTATCTGCTGTCCTGATTTCAATGGGGAGATCATTCCACCATTTTGGAGCCAGGATAGCAAACCCACGTGTTTTTGCTGATGGGAACTTGGGTCCCCCTCGCAGTGCGGGTGCAGCGAGCTGTTTGGCTGATGAAGAGCGGAGTGCACGTGCTGGGGTGTACGGTTTAACCATGTCCTGGATGTAGGAAGGGCCAGATCCATTCGCAGCATGGTACGCAAGTACCATTGTCTTGAAGTGGATTCTAGCAGTTACTGGAAGCCAGTGAAGGGAGCGGAGGAGCAGCGTGGTTTGGGAAAATGTTGGAAGGTTGAAGACCAGACGAGCTGCTGCATTCTGGATGAGCTGCAGAGGTCGGATGGCACATGCAGGTAGACCAGCCAGGAGGGAGTTGCAGTAGTCTAGGCGTGAGATGACGAGAGCCTGGACCAGAACCTGCGTCGCTTTCTGGGTCAGGAGGGGACGTATCCTCCTGATATTGTAAAGGCTGTATCTGCAGCAGCGGGATGTTGCAGCAATGTTTGCAGTGAAGGACAGTTTGTTATAGGGTCACACCCAGATTCCTTGCAGTCTGAGTCGGGGAAACAATTGAGGTGCCCAGGGGCGGATCTACCGGGGTGGCATGGGGTGGCAGCTGCCAACCTAAAAAATAGCCTTGCCACCCCAGCTGCCACCCCAGTTGGAATCTTTGTTTTGAAAGAAAAGTTGTGGCTCATTGGACATTTATGAGAGAAAATCTCTAATGTCCGAGTGCAAGTGAATGTAGCACAAGACGCGAGTCTTGTAACCCCCAGTGCTTGAATTGGACTGGTACTCACCGGTACGACCAGTCCAATTGTCCAATTGGTCTCTGTGTGTCATTCAAGCTCGGGAGGGTGTGTGTTAGTGTATGTGTGGCGCGAGCGAGCGAGTAAGCGCGTGCACCGGTTACGTGTATTGTTTTTAGCCTCTGGCGCTAGCTAGCTGTGCTAACAGATATAAGGAGTTGTTTCAACAAGGTGGAGGGAGAGTCCTCTGCTGTCAGACTGAGAGGCTGGTAACTACAGCTCAGGTGAGGTAAATTACACTGAGTTTTTAGATAGTTAACTTAGTCGAAGTTATCTCAGTGGGTCTCAAACGGTTCGGTGACCATTTATTTAAACACATATTTCCATTTGAGGGGGTAGTGATTAGTAAAAAATTCATGAATAATAAAAATAAAATGTTAACTAGGTGAAAAAAGGTAAGATAAACTTGTTGAGAGCTAAAACTAGTCTTTGCTGTTGCCTCAAAGAGGAGCAGGGGGGAGAGGGAGACAGGTGTGGCTGATTTAGGAGCACAGACACACTCACAACTATAAATGAACCAAAAACAAATAAATAAACAAGTTTCAATTTTTTTTCATATTGGATATGGTGTGTTATTGGTTATGGCCATGCAGTTATGATTTTATGATTATTTAAATGTATTCAGTTCTGTTTCATATGGGTGTAGTCTCTTTATTTCCCCCTCAAAATGCACCAGATTGATGCATTTAAGTCCAACATTTAAAAAAAAAAATCTTACCTCCCTATAGGATTTGAGGTCCACCCCCACTTAAAATATGTTCACATGGATAGGTTCCTAAATAGATTTGCACACTTTTTAAAATAGTAACCCACCTCCATATGTTTATTTTTGGAGGGCTATCACTATGGGCAGCAACACTGTAAATATTGACAAATAAACCCAGCAAAATGGCACAAAAAACTGGTATTGGCCTGGCTGGGTGTATAATTCCCGGCCTGACTTATTGTCCCAGTCCGGCCCTGAATTTGACGCATGACATCAACTATGCCCAGCGTACCTATGACGCGCCGCAGCGATAGACTAGAGCAGAAAAGACATCACATAACGTTAACATTTCGAAAATGTTAGCGTGGCTTAATAATAGTGCGAAAAGACAGCGCTTGTCGCCGGACAGGGATTCCCTCTCTCCTTTCCTGCTGAAAGATGGTGAGTGTACTCAGGGACGAGGAGTCATTTAACCAGCCGCCAGTAGGAGTTAGGCTTTACTTTCTTTTATATCCATAAAGAAAAAGTAAATCTGTTTACAGTTGTTTCATATGGATGTTGAGAGGTATCCATATATCTCTTCATTTTGCTCTCAAAGTGCACCAGATTGATGCATCTAACTTCAATATTTATAAAAAAATCTTCCCGGGGGAGCATGCCCCCAGACCCCCCTAGAGGGTGTCAGGTCCACTCCCCACTTAGATAAATAGCACTTTATCACTGCACCCCCTCTAATCTCAGATGCACCCTGAGTCATTTTGTTTAAGTACAGTGAGCCTTTCTAAAATATACAGTAAAGAGAGAAACCCACCAGCATTATAGGATATACTATGACTTTAAGCCAAATACTTGTTTTTCGGCTGTATAAATAAATTGACTTGAAACAGTTGCTGATTTAGAGTACTGGCACCTTTTTTATTACAATTCAAGCTCTGGTAACCCCTCCCTGGCGCGAGCGAGGAAATAATATGATTGGCAGCGATTTCATTTGAACGGGACGGCGCATAACGAGAAGCATTCGGATCCAAGTAGACGGAAGGAATGAGGTATTTGTGGTCTACAATGACAGAGAAGAGACTGTCAAGTTTGGCTGTAATCAGCATTGAATCAAAACGCAATAAAGCTTTGGAACTTACTAAGTTTGTGAGGCGTTTTGCTGAACAAATGGTAATCGCTGCATTCAGCTGTAATATGCCAACTTGATGCTTTGCTCACGGATGACTCGATGAGCATAAAAAACTGTTAAGATGATGACCTCGTATGTGTCTATATATTTTTTTTCTTTGTGGGGGTCTGCCCCCAAAAAACAGTTTTAAGTCCTGAGAAAGTCAAATAAGTAAAACTACACTGCCCAGCCAAAAAAAAGTAACCACTTTGATTTAACTAGGCCAGTATCGTGATTTCCTCTGTGTTAATAGTAGATCTAAACAAACAAAACAGACCACAAAACAACTTTCTTAATGTATTAAAATGATTTTCTTTTCATGATCTGTTATTTTCTCAAATGTTCTTATTATGGGGCAGTACTTACAGATGCTTGAAATTCAAATATTTACTAAATGGTCAATTCTGATAATATATATATATATTTTTTAATCATTTGACAAAACAGATGTATATGTGAAAGAGTAAAAAATATGTATTTATGTTCAATACAATTTACAATCAGTACAATGAATGTGTTGCTATTCAATTAGCGCATCAGACCCTCTCGTATGTCCCTGCCCTCCTCCTCTGCACCTTGTGCCACTGCTACCCCAGGCTCTGCTGCTGCTGCTGCTGCTGCTGCTGCTGCTGCTGCTGCTGCTGCTGCTGCTGCTGCTGCTGCTGCTACATCCAATTAATCACCCATAGGCCTCTCCATGACATTTGTTGCACAGATAGGTGTAGGTTTCCTCAGACGTCCTGAAGTTCTGCACCCACTGAGTGTGTGTGAAAGATGAAATAATCCCACCCCACCACTCAGTAGCTCGGTTGAACTATAGTTACTACCCCAGTGACTAACTGTAATGGAAACGCAGCTTAAATTGAGCCTGGCCTACCAAGGCCAAACCATACCGTACTAAACCGTACTAAGTCCTGCAGTGGAAAAGCGCCATTAGAGAAGTGCTGATTCTGGGTCCTTAGCTTTAAAAAAAAGAGATACTCAGCTAAACGCTGCCGTGATTAAACGCCATATCATGTTCAAAACCCCATCAAGGATTATTTCTGGAACAGTATGGAGCTCAAATTACTTTCTCTTGCGGATTTACTACAAGGTGAGTTCCTTTTTATATCTTGTTTTTTTTAAATACTAAATTCTACTGGTCATATTTCCATTGTTGAGGTCTACTAAAATAGATTTAAATTGTACAATTTTCCAAAATTACATTAATTTCTCATACAGTATCTCTGTATAGTATGTGTATTCACCTGGTATTCACTCTTCCCCCCCTCCCTGTGAGCCCAGTGTGCCCTGATTGGTCGGGACGTTACGAGGCTCGTCGGCTCGTTGCTGCTCGCCGCTGCTGCGAGGAGCGGACAGGCTTTCGGGTCGGCGATACAGCGAGACACAGCGAAACTCATAATGAGCACACACAAACACTCACAGCCGTAGTAAAACAATAAGTGTGGCTTGATATTGAGTAAGAAAAAGGTTTATAACGCTGTGAGAATTGGTCTGCGGAGAGCATTTATCCGAGATCCCAACTCGTCTATGACCAGCGTTCAGGGAGTCAATGGGGACTCCCTGTTAGTTAGCCAAGGGATCCTGGTGTGTGAGGTGCTCCGCGGATTGGTCCACTTGGGCCAATCCGGTCATTTGTTGTGGATTTGGGTGTTCACACAGAACCCAGGAAGCAAACAATTGAAAATGAGAAATCTCTAACGAGGCGTTCTGGGTCAGCATAGACAGGTCTTTTCTGTGTTAGAGTTTTACTCACTACAGGGTGTACCTACAGGGTTTCTGACTCTGCAGACCGTTCACATGCATAAAAACCTTCATAACACACAAGGGGACGGGTAATAACCGGAAAAGCATGACATGGGCCCTTTACAGAATCCCATGTGTTAGTGAATTTTTATATATTTTCCTTTAGAATGGAAGGAAATTAGTATTCAAATTAGTATTTAATTGTTGATCCCCCCCCAATGTTGACTCCATGGTTACGGCCTTGTTTTGTATAATAGGACACCTTTAATATGGAGAAAACCCAGATGTTTGTATGTTTTTAAATGTAGCTGAAAGAAATACGGGTGTCCATACTGAGAGTGCATTAATATTAGCTATTTAGATGTGTCTTTAGATGCTTGTTAGGAAAAAAACAAGCTGGGAAAGATCACTGTCATGTACATTTATTTTCCATAAATTAAACTGGAGAGTCAGGGCTGTGATGGTAATCCTTTCCATCAATGTGCCAGGAAACAACAGGAGATACTCTAGAACAGTGGTTCTCAACTGGTCAGGCCTCGGGACCCACTTTTTACTTGGTCAATACATCGCGACCCAACATTTTGAAGCACTCAAATCTATAAAAAACGTGCTGTAATATATACGCTTTTCAGCATACAATATTAATACAAGTGAAGTACAGTGCATATATCCCTTATATCCCTTTACAGAACTAAAGTATGCTTTTAAAGGTTTAATGAGATGATGGAATCAAAGCTGAACTATGTAAAAAGGCACACATGCTGAAAACCCAACCCCAGCAGGGGAGTCTGGGGGGATTCTCCCCCAGGAGATTTTTAGAAATACTAACATACTATGCATTCTGGTACACTCTGAGAAGAAAATAAATAAATCTATTACTACCCGACAGATTAATAATATGTTATGCCATTGTTTGTTTTTCACTTTGTTCTGACATCTTGCAGAAGAGGAAAGAGGTCTGCGTGACTTACTTTAAATTGTGGGTAAGGGTAGATATTTCCCATTGTTCTGTGACCTGTCAATCATCAAACCGGGGGTCATATTTCATTATGTGTTCATTTTTATCTGAAGTTGTACCCATGGATGTATAAAGAAGATTTATACCGCAAAGTTATTCTCCGTGGGGACTTCCCCCCCCCCCCCCCCCCCCCCAAAAAAAAAAAAAGAATTCCAAAATGTTTTTCTCCAATTTTTTTTTCTTCACTCACACATCCGCGACCCACTCGAAACGGGTCCGCGACCCACCAGTTGAGAACCACTGCTCTAGAATATGAGTGTTGCCAATCAAAGAAAACATTCTACATGCCCAGTTTCCTTCCTGCCACTGTCTCCCTCCAACATTGCCCCTACTCTCTCATTTCACTAACATTTTCTGTGAAAACAATTGAAGAAAAGGAAGACATAAAAACACATTTTAGACATTCAAAGTATTCACCAAGGTTAATGGTTCACATCCAGTTGTTTTTCCAGTTAACAACTCAAAGTCAGTTTATTTAGCTTATATGTAGACTTTTTAATCTCTACGTTGTTTTCAGGATACATGTTAGCTGTGTCGACCTACTCATCCAGTGACCTCAACATCCTTCTCAGCTATCTCCTCACGTCTGCTCCCTCCCTCTACAGTAGGACCTTTCCCTGGCCAACTCCATCTGCTCCTCCTCCACCTCTGTACCTGTCCTCTTTTCCCCCTCTCTTCAGGCTTCCCCAACAAACATCCAGGCAGGTGTTGTAGTTCCTTGCATTGTATAATTAAAATAAACAATGGAGTGTGGTTGAGGGGTCACAGAGGGACGAGGAAAAATGAGGCAGAAAAAGTGAGAAACAGAAAGTGAACATCTGATGAATGGACGTTTTATAAGAAGCACATTCCAGGCTCCTGGTCATTCTCTCAGGTTGTGTCCTCCAGGAAATACCCCAACATTTCCTCCACACATCTTAACTCCAGCACATACACACTTGCACCAAAGCTGCCCATTCCCAAACTTCTTCTTCTTTCTTCCCTGATGCCTTCCCGCCAACACAGTGCCCTTTCCCAATCAAATTGCAGAACAGAACAAGCACTCTTTTGTGTCCACTTCTACCTGAGACCACACCCTTTCCGAGACCACCCCCTTCCTGTGTGTCTGAATGCTATTAGTCAGGGTTTTTCTAGAAATCACTGCGATATTATGTTCAGTAATTATCTTGTATAATAACAAAAAATAGTAATACTGTAGAATTGCATTATGTTGAAAAGTGGAAACAAAGTTCTTGTTAAAATGTATTACATATTTGCATATGCTACAATGAGAACTGACCCAAAGTGGGTGTAAGATGTATTCTACCTATTCCACTAAATATTAAGGGGCCCTGCTTTGGGGGATTTATTGTTTTTGTGCTTGTAAATGGTCGGCAAAGGCTAAAATTCCAAAGTTCCCTCCAGAATGAGTTTCTCTCCCATACACTCCACGCCTGAAACGCCTCCATCAGACTTATTTGTTTACTTCAGTGACATAGTGACATCATTATATAACACTCTTGCTTCTTTTGGCTAACGCTCCACCCCATTATGCATGATAGGCTAAGGGGCGTGACAACTCTTGGCAGTTGACCAATCACAACAGAGCTTGCCAGCTAACCAATCAGAGCGGACTGGGCTCTGGTTTCAGACAGAGGATGAAAAGAGGTGCTGCAGCACAGGCAGTATGAGAAAAATAAAGAGCTTTTTGTACATTAAAGTATGGAGACATGTCACAGGAGAGACATAAAACATATGTATATATTTTTCAACACGTTTAATTAGTAGCAATTTGACTTCTAGATCAAGTGTTTATCTACAATCAAAAGATAGAACTGGGTTTTTTGTTGCGGTAAATAAGGCTGACATAGGGGAGAGGAAATAATGAATCATCACTTACTGTTTGTGATCCACACAAGCATTCTGCACTTACATCTTATTTTGGGTAATTTCTCTCCCCATACATGAGTCACATAACCAGCCAGAAGCAGCAGCATGCTTTACTGTATCATGACTCATTTACTGAGATGTTGAAAGGGATGCATTACACCCTCCCACTGTAGCCTCACAGTGGTGGGTGAAGAGAAGCAGCTGTGTTCCAGATGGGCTTACACACCCTCAACAAAAAAAGGAAAAAAAAAAAAAAAAGCATATTTTGTATAAAACAAAACAAAACGTTGTCTTCTAAATTAGCCGAGTTGTATCTGAGATGCAAGCTTATTTTCCTATAAAAAATATATATCGCCTGTCTTGCTTTTGTTAATAATAAGGTGTTAAAGTAAGAATGAACTTAAACCTTGAAAATAGTGGTGTGATTAAAAAGTCCTCAAGCTCCAGGCTCTGTTTTTTTAGCATTTGCTCTATTATACTTTGTGCTCTTGGAGGCAATGACATTAGGGCTTTAGGAAACAGATTCAAGCCAGGAAGATCACATTTGTTATGTATCTGGTCCATCAAAAACAGGGCTGAGCATAAATTCAACATACATGGAATCCAAATAAAACACCATATATTTATATAAAGGGGTACAATGGTTTTCAAAATAAATATAAAAGAATATCCTTTTCCTGAGTGAATGAATGAAGTGTGGGAAAAGCAGAAATAACAACAGCACAGAAGCAAAAGAAAACCTCTCACACACATGTGAAGATACAGCAGACTCTCTGACTCATAGCTGTAGTGGTTGTCATGGTAGAAAAGTAAAAATAAACACAATCATACTCAGTGCAGTAAATATTAGTCAGATAAGAAGTATACCCTGCTCTGTTAGCACGTGCTTATGCTTAATGGTGTTTCCTGTACTTGTTCACACTTGTAGCATGTTATGTTTAAGGTAAACAGACACACAGCTGAAAATAGATGAAAAAGATGTCCCACCTAGGCGTCAACACACACACAAGATAAACCACACCACATGTGCCACTCCTCGGCTAGACGGTGTTTCTCTTGTAATTACACGCACCATAGACACAGCCAAATGCATGTCATCTGAGTGAACTCCCTTCAGAAACTACAAAACCAAACGCTAAGCGGACCACGTTCAGATGTAGAAAGTAAGTCACATCACAACAAGGACAAGAGGACCAAGAGTTGAACGGCAGAAAATGTGGAGATAAAGACAGTTTTCTACTAAAGACTTCACTTCATCTAAGGCTACAGGAATCATTTGACTGGCACTCAATCCCTGCAATGTAAGGTAGGGTCACTGCTGGCAAGGGTTATGGGGTAAAAATGTATGAAGGGTTCATTTATTGTCTCTTCAAAGTGGCCGACATATATTTGTGTTTCACAGTTCACACAGACAGGAGTGCTTTCTGGCAACAGTCAAATACAGCATGTAATCTTATCTCCACTTCCATAACAGCATCATATCATAAAGTATGTCATAAAGTCATTACGAGTCGTAAAGCTGACTAAATCTGCATTTCAGCTTAGTTAACGTAACAGGACAGATGTGAATTCCCTGGTTTCCTTTTACATGCGTGTTTCACTGATGGTTGTGAGAGTGTGTTTGCAGGGATAAGGTAGGGGAGTTTCATATTGACAGTAATGTGGGCATAGTGAGGTGTTTTATGTGTCTGCAATGAGGGTGAACTGTTACTGCTGTAGATATAATGTGCTGCAATTTAGTGTAATTTTGTATAAAGTGCAGGGGTGATTACTGGCCCCAGTTATCAACACAAGTATCAGATGTCTTCCTGGAAATCTTTTGAAAAAAAAACTAAAATCATATTAAATCTGAAAACAAAATATATCAAGTGAAAATCAGAGAGACAGCCAGTCAACTTGGAAAAAAACTGTTAATGGTTAACTGTCAAGTGGACTGTTGTCTGGTCCCAAATACAGAAAAAAGGCAACGTGACCAGCGCAGCATTTTAATCTGTGTGTGCGTGTGCGTGTGCGTGTGCGTGTGCGTGTGCGTGTGCGTGTGTGTGTGACTGAGTAGGAAGGGGTGGAGTATAAGGGCAAGAACAACAGTAGTGGTATGTGCACTCACCCATCTTCCCCTCCGACAAAACTTTCTCAGCATACATCTGTATACAGTAGGAAGCAAAAGGGAACAGCTTCCTTCCTTCTCTCCTCAGAACAGGTGGTCCAAGGCCTTGTCAGTCACTTTTCCCTATTGATATAATATTGAAGGTCTTAAGTGACAAACAAAGACCATATTGAAGCAAACATTTAGGATTAACTCTGAAAGCATACAAGTACAGTATATTACGTGGGAGGAACCAACTAGTTTTACCACAAATTAGAAAAAAAAAACATTAAAACACTTTAATATAATAATCCTAGGCCTACTTCAATTTTGATCGATATGCTCTAAAGTACAGGCTGGTTACATCACATATGCAGTCCATAAAAGTCGATATATTTTTACACTAACTGAGTTTTTCTTCTACTATTTGCATCTTCATTCAACGTCATTATTTTTGCCAATACATACTCCACGACTGTTGTCTTTATCAACAGAAGGTTAAACTAGTTACAGTGTTCACTGCCCTGCTAACAGGAGGACAAAAGTCATATGAGACAACTGGGAGCAAATGATAACAAAGGCATTCTTCCTAAAGTTAAAGTGTATCTATAGCAAGCAATAGAAAGTTCAAGCAACTATTGTGTCACTAGAAATATTGAAATTCCCTACAAAGCTATGATATATTTGTTTATTTAAGACTGCAGAGGTTCCAAGACAAAGATAATTCGGGCATTAAAATGGTTCAGCACTATAAATGTAATTTTCACATAATTAAAATTATACCAAAAAAAAGCTACTTAATTTTGTGTTTCATTTCAAAGAACTACGTACTACTAGCTGTTAGAGTTGGGCTATAGCCATTGGTGTAGATTAACCAAGTACATTTACGCAAGTACTGTACTTAATAACTATTTTGAGAGACTTCTACTTTATTTTCAATTTAATATAAATAAACTAAGACTTTTTTTACACCTGGAGTAAATGTACAAGCTACCCTGCAGTATACAAAGTCATTTAAACTAGCTGCACCTTTACCAGCTTTGATAACACTTGAATGCATCAATAATTATAATCAAAACATATAATATATATTATTCTTAAATGGGCCAAACTGCAGAATGAGTACTTTTGGTACTTTAAATATATTTTAATGCTAATTATTTTATTTGAGTAACATTTTGAATGCAGGACCTTTACTTGTAACAGAGTATTCCTACACCCTGTTATTTGTACTTTTACTCAAGTACAAGTTTTGAGTACTTCTCCCACCTCTGACTATAGCCTTTAGCAATGTTAACTGTTAGCATTAAGTGTTAGTTAGACCACAGGGCTGAAACACATTCCAGAAAGAGACTCACCTGACTTTCCTTACAGCAGGTGAAACAAATGCCTTCGTTAATGACAAATATAATGTTATTTTTTCTTTAAAGTCTTTATTGAAGAATAAAATAGCAACAAAAAAACTTCTGCCTCGAAAAACAGACGACGAGGCCGTTTAAACTCCGCCACAGATAAATCCAGTTTGAAGTAAATCCGTGTTGCTGTCTCCACAGGTTACTGACCCCAGAGGAAGAAGAAGGGGGAAAGGATTTCAGCGAGTCTTAATATCAACCGAAACCACCGACACCGGCGTCTAATAGAAAAGAGAAAAACATTTGGAAGCCTGTTCTATCTGAGACGAAGTTAATGAAAGTTTATCGCATCTTTGTCTGCGGGTTCTTGTGTGGTCGTCCTGTGAGCGGTCAGCTCTGCAGAGGAGAGGGGCACCAGTGACGTCACGGTGCATTTCTGAGTGGACCCAGATTGCTGACCTGCTGCAGGTGAACACACTGTGCGAACAGAGTATAGAAGTTGTATTATCCCGTTTCGAGAACACACAACGAAACGGGATAATAACTTAATGTGGGCCAGGGTTTAGTGTAAAAATGTAGGCTACCTTAAAACGGTGGGTGGCGTGGAAAAAATTAAGAGATCAATCAAAATGTTTCTTAACCCTCCGGTACCACTGTGGACGTTTTTGTCCATATGGGTCATTTTTCACTTTACATTTTGCAATAACTTTGGTTCTGTTGGTGCAAATGGCCTGATTCTTTGTAACAAGGCTATTTTCTCGATCTATTTTAGAATTCCAATTTCAATTTTTCAAATAGGTCTTTAATTCACTGTGTAACAAATCGACTACGCAAATTAGTCATTCGAGACAAAAATGTCCACTGCAAAATATTTTGATAAAAACATTATATTAAAAGTTTTTCTTCACAACTTATTTGGGTTCAATCTTTAAAACAACTTCCGCCCTAATAGAAAATACCAAAAATGTAATCATTTTCAGGATTTTAACCCTTTAAATGCCATTTTGAAAACATGAAACCGCTGTGTTTTTTCATGATGAAAATGAGTTATTTTCCAAAAAAATACATATCTGGTGACTGGCTCTTTTTTTATAGAACAGTCTTGGATATGTCAAAGATTAGCAGCAAAATTGATTTTTTTTGCATTATTAGTTTTTGCACAAAATCCGATTGAACAAAAAAGTGACATATTAGTCATTTGGGACAAAAATGTCCACTTCCAAAAACTGCTCTAAAATGACAACAGATTCATATTTTTAAAAACTTTTTGGGGTTAAATCTTTCAATCAACTTCAGTCCTGATCAAAAATACCAAATGTTAAATTATGTTCAGGATTTTAACCCTTGAACTGCCAGTTTGAAAACATGGGATAAAAAAGTGTTTTATCTTTGTGCTGACTCCTTTCAAGCACAGGCAGATCCACACCAGATTCTCCTTCTCAGGGTGTTTCTGGTTCAGAGGATGAGTCCTGCAGCTGAAGTTACGGGCTGCATGAGACCTCTTGTCCCACAGAGAAGCTCCTCTTCATCTTACTGCTTGTTGCGTATCACAGGAATGAAATGACCATCCAGCTAAACTACACATATTTGAAGCTTTGGCATTGCAGCCAGGTGTTTTTATTTACTTCAATGAGTGTATGTATGGCTGTGTATGTCTGTTTGCTAAAGAGACATTATCAAAGGACTTTGAAGTTCCAAACAATTCAAAACATCGAGGTCAAGCTGGGTCAAGATCATACATCTGTTTACCTCAAAGACACATGAAACAGCACAAATGAAAAACAAAACGCCATTAGAGCACACTTACTCCTGTCTCATTCTCACACACAATCACTCACACATACACAAGGTATAAGGAGGTTTAATATGTACGAGTGTGTATGAGTTTGGGAATGAGGGAGTGAGAGAAAAAGAGAGAGAAAGAAAGAAAGATATGAGGCGAAAACTGCGACTTGCTGTAAACCAAATCTACTGTATATTGTTGTCTCTGTACACACACACTGTACATCCAGACACACACACACACACACACACACACACACACACACACACACACACACACACACACACACACACACACACACACACACACAACACGCACATTTCTCAGCTGATACCACTCTTCCACATCCATACCAACACACCTACATCATATTAGTTTCATACATGTATTCCAATGGCTGTCAGGGCCCCATTATACAACAGGCAAAGAAACGAAGAAATGACAAGCATGTAATTCAATGGTAAAATGTCACATCTGGTGATATAGAATAAAAAGGACAAATTGAACTATGTTCCTCCAATATAAAACCCTGACATTACAAAATGCATGATTTTATACCGGTATGGCGGAGAGATCAAAAGATGTGGCTATAATGGGAGTGGATGGGACACGAGTGGCTAATGTGTGAGTTTTTTTTGTTTAATCTGATTCGGTGCAAAAACTAATAATCCACCAAAATAAATGTTATTGCTAATCTTTTTGACATGTCCAAGACTGTGATAAAAAAAAAGCCGACCCCCCCCAACATTCATTATATGGAAAATAACTGCCTTTTTTTGCATGTTTTTCATAGAAAACGCAAATTCATGTTTTCAAACTGGCAGTTCAAGGGTTAAAATCCTGAACATAATTTAACATTTGGTATTTTTGATCAGGACTGAAGTTGATTGAAAGATTTAACCCCAAAAAGTTAAAAAAAATATTAATCTGTTGTCATTTTAGAGTAGTTTTTGGAAGTGGACATTTTTGTCCCGAATGACTAATATGTCATTTTTTTGTGCAATCTGATTTTGTGCAAAAACCAATAATGCAAAAAAATCAATTTTGTTGCTAATCTTTGACATATCCAAGACTGTTATAAAAAAAAAAGAGCCAGTCACCAGATATGTATCTTTTGGAAAATAACTCATTTTCTCTGTTTTCATCATGAAAAAAAACAGCGGTTTCATGTATTCAAAATGGCATTTAAAGAGTTAAAATCCTGAAAATGATTACATTTTTGGTATTTTCTATTAGGGCGGAAGTTGCTTTAAAGATTGAACCCAAAAAAGTTGTGAAAAAAACCTTTTAATATAATGTTTTTTTCAAAGTCTTTTGCAGTGGACATGTTTGTCTCGAATGACTAATTTGCGTAGTCCAATCGAATGATACCGGAGGGTTAAATCTCAATCTCTACATGTATGGGCAGCTATTCAATTCCAGTGTCTGTTGAACTCCAACAAAGATAAATTAATTCAATTAATTGATCACTAAATGTGCTTCAGTGACATTATCCAAAAAAAATGGCCATTCTGCATAACGAGTACTGTAGTTTTTGTACTAATTTTCAATCCAATACTTTTGTATTTAAATGTAGGATATCTAATAAATTATTTCTAGCCTGTGGTATTACCACTTTTACTTAAGTTGTTCCACTACTGCCTAAACAGACATGGCTACACACACATTCATTTACAGTAGGTTCTCTTGCTTTCGTTTAACCATGCATCACCCCAGTTTCCTATTGCAGAGAAAATAAAAAGGAAGTTGGACAATCTGACCCATGATTCTTTGCTCTACAGGAAGCAAGCACATCACCGAAAAGCAGAGGAGGGCAGACAGTTGAAGCCAAAGGAGAAGAAAGGGCAGGTGTCTGATGGTGGAAGATCAGGGGACCAAAACTGAAAAATCAACAGCTGGAATAGAAGATGGGTGGACGAGTGAGCTGCTGGCTGCTGCTCACACTGTCTCTGAAAGGTAAAATACATATTTAAATTAAAGTTTTGGCTTGACATGCATATAGCAAAATTAATGCCGCTTATAAATCATTAAACTGATGTCACAACTGCTTGAAGATGGTTTCAGTGGCACCAGAGCTGCATGCATATTATATCTATATTAGTTCCAATAAAAAATTGTATTTTTACATTTCACCCTGTGACTTATTTTTGTATTGTTTTATTCTTATATCATTGACCAAAACACGAACATTGTTGTACATTGCAGCAAAACTTATAATGCAGGTACACTCAGATACGTCAGTTAATTTGATCTGTATATCTGGATTATCTTAGGTTAATAATGTTAAAGAAAAATACAGTAACTTGCGTAAATGTTAGACCCTTGTAATGTAACTTAGTGGTTATGATATAAAAACCTGTTGTAATGTATTATCTATATCCTCCCCCTCAGGTGTTCTTGCAGGTGATTGGTCAGTTAGTCTTCCCTCCAATCCTATTTCTGCTGTGATTGGTTCCTCTGTGGTTCTCCCTTGTTCCTATGACTTCCCTTCTTCTGAGGCTGAGAGACGGCTCTCTGCTCAGGTATAAAGAAGGCTTTGTTAGCAGTTGCAATGTATCCTGTTTCTTCAGCAGGAAGTCTTTCTTTGCAAGGCTCTTAAATGTGCAGCTGCAGGGGTTTGATCAAGAATAATTTAAATAAACTAACTTATTTGATGGAAGGATTTAAACATCGAGCATCAGGTTAACACAAGCATAATTATGTGGTATTAAATGGTGCTTTAGCCCTTGTTGGAAAGATCCTTCAATAGAAACTCTGTCTAATTATCTCAATTAGGGTGGAGGAGGAGGAGAGGGAGAGGGACAACAGTACAACGTTTCGACTGAGATCTGGTGTCTCGAAAACAATCGCTGTATCACATCAAGGTCTTGTTGAATGAAGATGCACAAAAACATCCACAAACATTTCTGCAAGAACTTATAGAAGAGGGTTAAACCAAACTAAATAAATCTGTCTATCTGTCCCAGATATGTCTTCCACAGTGCCGGTATATTCCCAAATCCATCCTACCAGAACAGGGTGGAGTACCTACAACCAGGAACCAAAAACTGTTCTCTGAGGATTTCTGACCTGAGGAAGTCAGACAGTGGAGCGTATGTGTTTTACCTCATCACCAGCCACCCCACTCAGAAGATGCCAGAGCAGAAAGGAGTACAGCTCCTAGTGGCAGGTGGGAATATTTCATTCACAACTAATGCCAAAACTCATCACCAACAGTAATACTATAATCCCCAAAATGATCTTCATCCTTCATTATCGATGCATAGCTCATGTTGTTTGAGTTGCAAAGGATTTAAGAAAAAATAAATGTTGTACTTTGCGAATTTGTTGACTTTAATATTTGGATGACATGTGTTGATGTTTTAGCACCATCACTTGGAGAAGGAAACACTTCCTTTTTGCAACTCTGTGTGCTATTTATGTGAAGGAGAACTGAAACTGACCAGAAACCTTAACTTGTGTTTCAAGACAGTCTTAATTCCGTACCCAAATGATCAAAGTCCCACACAGCCACACAGCCCAGAGACTCACTGGAAACATGTCTTTGCTGAACTCCTAAAGCAAGTTATTAGAGCCTGTTGAAAAGCAAACTCATTGTGTTTGTGTGAGGTAACTCATGTTGCAATATTCTTAAGAAATGATGGACCAACATCTGTGTCAAGTCACTCTCTTGTTTTGTTTTGTTGGTATAATGCAGTCATAATTATCAGTGAAAGTTGAAAAGTTAAAGATTTTCAACTTTTCAACTATTGAATACAACTTGCACCATGCAGCTGCAAATGAACAAAAACAAAGGTTTGTTGTTTGGTCATGAACAGTTGAACCACTGGTTGGAGGAACAGCACAAGCATGAATGGCGAAGCATGCAACACCTTTTAAATGAATAGAGGCTTGTGAAAAACAACCTGGAGGCAGGAGTTTATTGTTTTAAGGTCAGCTAGTCCACACAGAGGTCACATTCTCAATATATTTATTCTGCTTAAAATAAAGAGATCTGAAATTAGTTTTATTTTTGAACAATCTTATATTGAAACAGTACACATTAAATATGGATCATTAGTTAATAAGGATTTACATTTTATTCCCACCTTTTAAACTTCAAGATAGAGTAGATGTGTACACAAATAGAACAGTTAAAGGTTTGATGTTCAACAGGGAAAAAATATAAAACAATAGACTCAATCATTTTTTCTATGTGTTATACAGTATGGCAGGTTAGTGGACCTTTTACCTCAGTATTTCTACAATCCTGGCCAAAGCCCTGAACAGAGATCTTCATACAGTTCTTTTTCACAGATCACTTAACTTCGTTTTATTCTCGAATAATAATAATACGACTTAATACACTTGTTATTTGAATGACCCTCGTTTTCTCCAGACTCCTCCAGTGCAGTCACGGTGTCAGCGAGTCCCTCCAGTGACATCACAGAGGGCGTGGCCCTGCGTCTGGCCTGCGGCAGCCCTGCGGCCAGTCCCCAGGCCCTCTTCAAATGGTACAAGAGCACAAGCAGCACCCCGAGACACACTGGACAGGTGTGGGACATCAGTGAGGTGACACCTGGACACTCTGGCAGCTACTACTGTCAGATACAGACTGGGGATAAAGAGCAGAACTCAACAATGCTGCCTATTGATGTAGAATGTAAGTGAAGATTTATTCCCATTTAAATTGATATTTCTATTATGAACCAACAATATGTAGTTTTACGCAACTATGCGTCTCTCGTCAAAACAACAACAAAAATAAAGTTTGGTGATATGGAGAAGTAGCATGGGATTATGAGAGTTGTTGTGTTCTCCACCATTGCAGTCAGCTATCTCTGATTGGGCTTTCACCATTGTTCGTCGTTCAGTAGGCTTTAACAGGTAGACAAATTATCCACAGAGGTTTTTGCAGGGTTGCCACTAAACGTTTGCTGAGCTTGTTTTTATGTAGAGTTGAGATCCAGGTGTTAGGCTGGTATTTATCGGGTGCCAAATTATCTGCCGACTTCTCCTCCTCTCTTAAACAAACTGACTCAGTGATTTAAACTGAGAAAAAACAAAGAGAGAAGCAGTTAAACTTTCCCTTAGCTTTTTTTCTCATGAAGAACTAGACGTTTAATGTATTTGGATCATTCCCTTGATTACAGTTAAGAATTTCTATAGGTTTGAAAATTGTTGAAAACATTTGGGATAGTATCCACTCAACATATAGGTCCAGACATGTAATATCTTACATAATGTATATTTTGACTGAGAAATTCTACATAAAGAAACATCACAGCATATTTTTTTCTCTATTTAATTTAATGAATATATCATTAGCATTAAGTGTCTTCACAGAATCCCATATGATTTGAAACAGGGTGTAACTGACTTCTCATCTCCATCCTGTCCAGACTCTCCTCGCAACACAGCGGTCTCAGTCTCTCCTGCTGCAGAGCTACAGAACGGGCTTCCTGTGACTCTGACCTGCAGCAGCGATGCTAACCCTCCTGTCCACACATACACCTGGTACCAGGGGGCAGCATGTCTTCTGGCAGCCGACAAAAGCTTTAATCGAGGCAGAAAATCTCCGGCTACACCTACAGGACGAGGCCCGACACTCAGCAGTGCCAATATCTCCGCTGAAGAATATGGGCTGCACTGCTGCAAGGCTCGGAACAGACATGGATCACAGACTGACAGTGTGAAACTCACAGATCCCAAAGGTGGGTCAATACGGAGCCTGCCAGTTCTTTGTGGAACCAAGTTCAGCAGGACATAGGCCCAAAATAACACCTCATCTAATATTCAACAACAAACAAACAATACGTAGAAAATAAATTGATATTTCTAAAAAGGAGTCAGTGCTTACATAACAAGAGGTGACTGATTCGTCATTTTGCATACCATAACCTATGACAATCACAAAAAAGGAACCTTTATCACCCTCATTAAGGTACAATTATAATTGGTTGGCCACTGATCCATTTCAGCAGCAACAGTTGTGTCGGTTCTTATGTAAAACAAGGAGAAAAGTGATAATTAAAGAAACCCATTCTTCCACCAGAGCACCAAACACTTATTAAGGTATCATTTTCAAACTACATATCTCTTCTCTACCTTTGAGATACATAAAAAAAAAAAAGGTATGAATTGCCATGTAAATATTTAGTTTGAATACTGGGTCTATTTTGCATTTTATCCAGTACAAATAAACACTATATATATAGCTTTGCTGCCATGAAGCCCAGCCTTATGAAATACCTTTACACTGTAAGTCCATCAGCACCAGGATGTGTAAGGTCTAACTATTAAAAAGTATAAAATAATTCTGCCAGAGACCGTTTTATATGACTCTAATGGTTTTTGTCTGTCCACCCCAACAACGGACCCATCCGAGTCTTCAGGAAAGAGATTGCTGATTATTGGAGTGACTGCCTGTGTTATCCTGGCTTTAGTTGCCATAGTGGCCTTTCTCTTGTCAAGGTGAGTTATTTACTCCCCTTATAGATGATCATTCACTTTTTTAATGACTGTATCATTTAATTTTACATTTAGACAGATGCATCTTTCATAGTCTGCATGCAGAGTCTGTTGCTTGAATTATTCCAATAATCAAATCTAGATGTGAATATAGCGTGTATTTAAAAGGTTGATGTCTGCAGTAGTGTGACTATCAGCCCAATATCTCCAATGCTGTGTTACATGTTATTTATTTAATTTTAGATAGATAGAATGAAATTAGTATTGTAAATTGTTTTTGTTGATAAATGTTTGGTCTATCCTTTCAGGAGACAGAAGTCATCAAGACATCAGTCGTATGTCCTCACAGAGACATCTCCTCCGGCACCTTGAGGCTTCTTTCAGCACAAATACTAGAACGCTTTTTTTCTGGATTTTCTGGAGTTGACTTTTGCTTTAAGAGAATACTCAAGCAAAAATAATAACTATGTAAATAGATTTACTCTTTTGGCTCTTATCTGTTCATTTGTTTACATAAGCTTAAAGGTGGGGTAGGTAATTCACTTCAGCAACACTTTTTGTTATATTCCATGGAATGCTCTTAACATCCCAATAGCAATGAACACATTAAATGCTTTGACAATAAATACATAAAAAAAATTCATCTGTAGAAGCCGTGGCGCTGTAAGAAGCACGACCAATTATTTTAGCCGGCCCGGCTAAAATAACTGGATGGCCTACCTGCCTGTCCGCCTTCCATCTCGTGCACAAACTTATCTCGTGCCCTCATTGGTCATGTGCGCGTTTGTGTGTGTTGGAGGAGGGGCTCTGTAAGGAAGTCTGAAGGAAGGGGCAGATTTTTTTCGGCTGCATACTTTCAAATTCTAGCGCACTCGAGCTGTTTTCTCCATTCTTATACCCTACCTTTAACTGTTATTGTGCTTTTGGATTAGTTTAATGCTGCTGTCAGGATATAACATAGTGATAAAATATACAAATATATTTATTATCACCCAATTTCCTTTTTTATACTGCACTTAAACAACACGCAGAGTGCACCCAGTACGGCAGTGTCCAGAAAACAGCTGTTGCTCAAAGCCTGTTAGTGATGATGCAGAGCAAGAAGATGATGACGGAAAATACATTCATAATGATCCAATTAAAATCCGTTAGCTGTAAGCTCTGGGTCACATTTGTGTGTTCTTGAGTAAACGCTGCAGAGTGATAAGGCTATAACAGATACTGACCAGAGCCTGAGGATGAAAACCAGGAGGACAGTGACTCTGAAACCCGGACATTCATTTACAAATTCTACTTGGATATCAACTCTTCATCTTGTTCGTCTATTTTTAGAAAAAAAACGTAATGCTTATAATATTAAAGTGCGATGAGCTAAGACATGCTGATTGAGTGAACAAATATTTAAAGAGACAGTTTCATGTCAGTTCATGTGTTGTTTTCTTTGGTTGTATGCTTGTATTTACTGTTCACTTTCAAAGCGATAGCTCACCACAAACTCAAAAACACATATTTGTCTTGTTACATAACATACATGTTGCTATTTAAAGCGGCCCTATTGTGCTTTTTGGGTTTGTCCCTTTCCTGTAGTGTGGTATTGTTGTGTCTCGTCAAATGTGTTAGTTATGTTCATGTATTTTGTCTGTCATTTCCTGTTTTATTTTGTACCTACCTCTTGTCTTTCATTTGAGGCCCTGTTTCTTCCTCCCCTTGTGTTTTTTTCCCGCCATCATCATTGTCTGCCCCGCCCCTGATTGTTTCCACCTGTTCCCACTCACCTCATGTTTAAATAGTCCTGTCTCTCCCCTGTCCTGTGTCAGTTCGTCTTGTTTGTTTCTCCGAATGGTCATGCCAAGCCTCAGCTCTGAAAGGATCGCTTTCACTCATGTTAGGTTTTGTTTCTTTTGTTAATTGTGTAGGCTTAAGTTTTTCTTAAGTTCTCTTTTTGTTACGGCTAGTTTTTTCCTCCTTGTGTGCACCGTTTGTTATTTCCAGTACCTACTCTATTAAGAGGGATTACCTGATCTGTGAAATTAAAATTAAAATGTTTTACATTCAAGACTTTGTCTCTGGGTCGTGCATTTGGGTTCATCAGTTTGTGTCTAGATCGTGACAGTTATATAGATTTGAGTGCATGTAAATGGTCTGCAAAGGCTAAAACCCCAAAGTTCACATCAGAGGGACCCCTTTGTTTACTTCCGGGACATAATGACATCACTATGTAACACTCACGCTTCTATTGGCTAGCGCTCAAACACATTGTATGTGATAGGGTAAGGGGCAGAACATCTCTAAGCGGTCGACCAATCACAACAGAGCTAGCCGGCTAACCAGTCAGAGCACACTTGGATCTGATTTCAGACGGAGGGTGAAAAGCATCTTAACATGTCACAGTAGAGGTACTAAATAAATAAAATAACCTTAAAAATGTGCATTATAGGGCCCATTGAACAAGCTAGTTTGAGTTGCAGAGTAATAGAGTAATGGAGATATCCGCCATAAAGATGACTGCCTTCACTTGAATATAAGGGAACTAAATGGCGCTGGCTCTGGAAATGTGTTTTAGGCACCACTTGGCAAATGCCATCTAGTTCTGTTACATACAAAAGCAGCAGCAGATGTCACCAAATTAAAATGTCCATACTGCTGCACAAACTATACTGGAGTGGAGCACACATCAAGGGATGATAAGAATGTAAAGTAAATCTTTGTAACCTTTATTTATCCAAATTGGTCCCATTGAGATCATAGATCTCTTTTTCAGGGGAGACCTGCAGCAATTAGGTTCCACATGGAACATAAAACAACATAAAACAATAGAGGATATCATACAACATATTTACAAGCTACATTTACATACTTATCAACATTTACAAATACCCATAGTTTCAATGAGCATTTCATTTACACTTACTTTAAAAACATGAAGAGGAATGAAATTGCTCAGTTTCAATTTTAGCTGTAGACTGTTCCAAGCAAGTGGCGCTGCGCACATAAAAGCTGTCTTACCTAAGACAGTCCTTGCTCTTGGCACATCTAACAATACTACATTTTTGTTACCCTTTTCTCCATCAAATCAAAAGCTTAAAATAAAATGGTGACCTCTCAAACTCACTCAAGTTTCAATCAATGAAATGTTTATCATTATGATATCTTAGTCTTACACAGTGTTCTGCATAGTTATTTAGAATTGTGGCCACATCAGTCTGCCATTATTTGATCCTGACTGAAATATCTCAAAAGCTACTGACAAAATGTATCTGGACATTGACGGAAAATCAAGGGCCCCAGATGATCGATTCTAGAGTCTTTGGTTAGCCCATGACTTCATCTTGCCTATAGTATTTCTTCAAAATATCACCATCAAAGACCACTACATTTGTTACAGCAAAAGACAACATACTTTCCATCAGATTTGTGCACACCATTTCAAAAATACTAATATGGTACACTTGCCAAACGTCAGTATGTTAGCATTGACATTGATAGCATGGAAATATGCTGATTTTAGCATCTAGCTTAAAGCACTGTTTAGCCTTACAAAGAATGGCTGTTTAACTCTTAATCTTGTTAGATATTATCCATCTCTCCCTCTTTACTTCAGAGAATCCATTATCGCAAGAAATGTACAATACATTAATTTGTCCAGGACATTAAAACCAAAACATAACAGGTATGTTTTTGAACATTGGTGTCATTTTTTGTTGCTTTGACACCAGGTCGTCCTGCTTGTCCTTCACCCAGAGGGAATTTATTTGAATGTAAAATTGTGTTACGTAACTATTTCCAGCTCATTCTCAGTAAGCAAATGTGTGCGTGCGTGCGTGTGTCTGGGAAGGGGGGAGAGAGAGAGAGAGAGAGAGAGAGAGAGAGAGAGAGAGAGAGAGAGAGAGAGAGAGAGAGAGTGAGAGAGAGAGAGAGAGAGAGAAAGTTTGACATCACTAGCAGCTATTATTGGCTCAGGCCTGCCCAACCTGTTTGTTTCAAAGAAATCCTTCCTGTAAATCAGGATGATTTCAACATTCCTCCAGTTGCGTTGTGCCTCTCAACTTACCTTCTGGTCAGAGCGAGAGGATGGCGTGACACGTGGATAGATGAAAAGAGAGTCAGTATACGTTGCGACATTGACAGTCTTTTGAGACTGCATATGTGAGAATAACAGCTGAGAGAAGGTTGTTGTTTTTTAAGTAGCTGCGTTGTATTGTTAAAATAGGAAACTGCCTGCAGATCTTCTGGGGAATTTCCAGTTCATTTTAAGGTTAGTGGTAATGTTTTCCTCGACTTCCATTGCATTTTAAATACATGTGTTTTTTCGTTTACTTTTTTTCCCATACTTACAAAACCTTGCAAGATTTAGGGGTTGAAAAATGCATGTTCATGGATCAAATATAGATGAGCCTTTTTTTAAATGCATTTGAAAGCAAATAACACTGCATGACAAAAGCTCAGTAAAGTTCAAGTTAACATCACTTATTTACAATTCATAAGGACAAGGCCTCGGATCAGTAGAATCATTGTAAAAGTGATACAATTATGAATGTAAAATCTGATAATTTTATATTGTCAGCCCATATATTCTTATTCAATCTATGGTGTGAAATATAATCTTTGATTTAAATACATGTATATAGATGACAAAAGTTATTTTAAAATCAATTTAATGGGTCATACATTCTGGCCCGTATCATAAAAGGCTGTTAACATTGCATCTGTATCTAAAACCTTTTTTTTATATTACCCGAGGGCAAAGAACCAGTCAAATGGTTATTTGCTCTCAGGTCATAGTAAAGTTCCAATGTAATTTACACCACATTTAATCTGAATAAAAGCATGGGAGTCTTGACTGTTGTATTCCTTTATTGTTGAATGAAACGTTAAGTTAAATTGTTTATACTGTTGCAGATTAACCTATGAAATAAGAGAACCTGAGTGGAGAAAATAATGGAGAAGACAAAAGTAGAGATGAGGCAGAGGAGGAAGGTTTTTAATATGTGCCTGCTGCTGGCTCTGTTCCAAATCACCGCACCCTCCTCAGGTAACTAACTGCTTCAGTCATTAGAAAATACAAGTGTGTTTATATCAAACATCAGGTTTCCAGGTCGTACTTGCATGAACATTGATACACTGTAAACTGAATGCATGCATTGACGTCACTCCGGCCCTGGTTAATGTTTTGGAGCCTCTAAGGAAATACCTTTAGTCACTGGAGGATATTTGTAAAACAAATCTTTCTCCATGTCAAGAAAATCCTCCGGGGGAACACCGGTTCCTTGTCATTGGAATATACAAATGTTTATGAGGGCAGGGGATGTACTTTGCTTAAGGCATCATCATCTCAGATGCAGGTAGCATTCACTTCCTGTCAACATCCACAACAATGATGGGTGGATTTTTGCAAATAGCAACAACTCAACCTAAAATTCTTATCTGAGCGATGATGTGTAGAGTGTGTTGTGAAAGATCAGACTCCATGAAGTGTGATCAGTTGGACCATTTTTAAAAAAAAATTTACTTTTGATTTGGAGATAAGACAAAGTGTGTGTGTGTGTGTGTGTGTGTGTGTGTGTGTGTGTGTGTGTGTGTGTGTGTGTGTGTGTGTGTGTGTGTGTGGGTGTGGGTGTGTGTGTGTGTGTGTGTGTGTGTGTGTGTGTGTGTGTGTGTGCGTGCGTGCGTGCGTGCGTGTGTGTACGTGTGTGTGTGTGTGTGTGTGTGTGTGTGTGTGTGTGTGTGTGTGTGTGTGTGTGTGTGTGTGTGTGTGTGTACAGTGCATTATGTGTTCCCTGACTCTGTAGATATCTATTTATCTCATTGCTCCTCTCTCTGGAGTAGATTGTGCTGTGTTGGTCCGTTGTCCGGCATTTATCCATTGGGTTAGGGTTAGGGTTAGACCCATCCCCCTATACTGTGTACACATTTAAAACTCGATGTTGTATACTCAAGCGTCTTTCATGGTTGCAGTGAATCATTTCAATGTTATTTAACTTATCTGTTATACCATCATTCGCTGCTGACTACAAAAAAATAAGAACTGATTCCTTATCAAAAGTAATTCCCATCAATAATGCGCATGTGCGGCAAACATTATCGACTAATTCAAACCCCATGTTTTTATAGCTGGGCACAAAACTATTTAAGTATGTAAACCTCATACTGCTATGGGGTTTACAACACGATCCTTAGAGGGTCTTTGGAGACAATAACTTGACAGACACAGTATGTGTTCAAAGGGTGGCAAAGGGTCGCATTCCTCATTTGACAAGAAATAAAGAAAATGTACTTTGTTTGTTGCAAGCCACATTTTGGCCTTTGTCATTGTCCAAAAACAACAAAGTATATCGATCAACAAAGATAACAAAGATCTGGAGCATGTGCATATTAATTACCTGATATGTTGTGATCCACTTAAGTTAGGCAGGAGACAAGATAAATAAATCAAGTTTTTGTTTGTCTTCCCAGCCATCATAAGGGCAGTTATTGAACTCTTGTCAGTTTGGAGAGCACTTTTCTAGGTAAAAGTGTTTGGTTACTGAACTGGTTTAACACCTTTTTGATGACATAAAAAACTGTGGATGAAGTTAGAATATAGTAGTCCAAACTAATTGTACTTTAATGCTGACTGCACTTTTTGTACTTTCCTCCTTATCATACCCATTTTCGACTCTAAATAACTGTTTCAGCTGAAAACTCCATCGCCAATATCCCCACCACCACCACCACCACCACCACTTCAGCACCGAACCCAGCAGCTCTCAGATACCTCACACACCCAGCGGACCTCAAAGTGGCTGTGGGAGATCCTGCAGTGTTTAGCTGTGGAGTTCCTAGAGCTTCTCCGACCTTCACCTTCACCTTCTACGGGAGTCACGGCAACTACAGCCTCACATGCCCCTCTGGCCACGTAGAAGATATCCCCCAGGTGAGGCCTCATCTAATGCTTCCTCCTATCCTCACTTTCTTCTCCACTTCTTCCCCTCAGTAGCACCATCATACTGCCACTGTAAGAAGCAACATAAGGGTTCACTCAACAGTCTATTTCGCCGTTCACATCGTTTTGTATCTCAATTCTTTCTTGCCTGAACTTCTCTCCACCCTCCTCCCTGTCTCTCTCATCAGGCTCTGTATGGAAGTTGTGTTTCGAAGAAAGGCGAGTCATTGGCTGTGTGGACACTCAAGGGAACCTCTTACTCAGACAACGGCACAAGAGTTGTGTGTCAGCAGCCAAACAATCGTGCTGCACCTGCTGCTGTCCTGCAAGTTTATGGTGAAAATATTACTATTGCAATTTGATATCTATATTATTTCAGCAGGTTTATCATAAAAGAAGGTCCGAGGCACTCTTCTGGCAAACACAGTTCAAACAACTTCAATCAGATAACTAGGTGAATTTCTAAAAACAAAGACAATGTTTGTACATGTTAAGAGAGAGCCGGTTCACAATCTCTTGTGTCCATGTTGTTGTTGGAAATTATTTAAAGTGTAACTTGTATTGTTCTGTATGGAAAAAATACAAAAAGTAACAATTATTATTGAGGCTTTCCGATATGCTCTCAACTTGTAAGCAATCCAGATAGGTTATGTTAATGTTTTTAGAAATGCATCATGGACATTTCTTCATTTTTAAGCTTAAAGTTTCTTACTTTTAATAATGTCTGCACAAGTTGCTCTATGCATTTAGTCTTTCTCCACCAAATCAATTGTGAAAAATTCACTCTATAGATGACGGTCGCAGCTACTTCACTCTCATTGGCTGTGTCATTGGGGGCTTCTTCGGCATCCTGTTGGTGTTTGGTTTGTTGTACTTCATGCTGCGGAGATCTGAGACGCTCCAGACGTGGTTCAGTAAGTACACTGCCCAAAGTCACTGCTGAATGCATTGATTGCAAACTGCTAATTATTTAGTAATCTGTGATGTCTTTGTGCTTTCAGGGGGAAGTCAACCAGAAGATGATATGAACACAATAGTAACAAAGGAATAGATGAAGCCATTGCTTTTTCATGTACAGTAAAGGGACATTTTTCCTAACCTTTAAGCAATCTACGTGTAGTGAAAGCATGAATTATCCCAGGTCTGAAGATGATGGTGACATTTTGGATCTAGTTTTTCCTCTGATAACTTCACTTTCTTGTTATGTCCTCTTAAATTGGACCTTGCATGCATTATACACAAACACTTTAAACACACACTTTTTTTAAAAATAGTTATGCCAGATCGCTTTCCACTTGGTGCAAGGTCTGTGCACTGCCTTTACAGTACCTACCATTTACATCCTATTAAAACATTTTGTATTGTGCTTAAACAATGTGTGTGTAGAGTAAATAGTCAAACTGTAGATATTTGATGATCAGTCTTTTCCCCATGAATATTTGTATTGCACATTATTGTTGGATAAAATCCACATTAATAAACAAAGTAATCTTATCTTTCAATTTATCTTCCACTGATAAAATAGGCAGAATAATGAAATATTAAGTGTCAAAATAAGAAACATGAAATAATAAGTGTCTCTGCATGTTAAGCAGCTTTACGCAGCAGTTTGAAAGTGTTGAGTATACGTGAGTGATTGTCTGTAGGCAGGCAAGGTAAAATAAGGAACAGAGGAATTGCTGCTCTTTGTGCTGGTACACATTCTTTACGGCTCTATTCCAACAAAATATGAAATGTAAAATTCTTACAGATGAGGGTCCCATCTGTCCAGGTTAGTCAGCTGCTCTTTCACATACTGTCCACTTGAGGGAAGCACTCACTTTACAGATAACAGAGAGAAATAAAACAACTGACATTCATACCAAACACAAAAAACACAATTTTCTGTTTTTGTCAGAACTTGTTGCACTTATTCAATAAAACTCTAATGAAGAAATTGCTTTTCTATTGATTTAGGATTTAGTAAGTTAATACAACATGCTGTGACGATGAGTGTTTTCATATATTTGAATATTAAAGTCTTCACGCTTTGTTGTTATTGTCTTTGCATAAAGTTGATGATGTTTGTGCCCTCTATTCTGCCTTTCATGTCTTCTGAAGTATTTATGATGATCACTGAAATATTATTTTTGTTCTATGCTTTTTCTCATCTTCTTGTTGCCTATTGACCCTGTGCTACAGCTGTGATTCAGCTAAATTATACTAAAGTATTTTGGGTTGCAGTTGCATACACATGGTGAACGCTGTGAATTCAAACTACAGTGTATTGGCAGGTTAAAAAAGACACAAGCGTTTGGGTTAAAATATTGCATATTGTTACGTAATATGTTACTTTATTAAGTTAAGTAGTAAACATTTATAATTCAATAGACTTTTGGTTTCACAGAAGACACAAACAAGTCTAAGTTTATTATTGTTACTACTTTTTTTTCATCTTTAGTACCAAGGTTCAAGGTTCTTTATTTGTCATACGAACATAGCTACAGAGTAGTTATGTCGATGAAAATGTTAGGTCACAGGCTTCTCCAACAGTGCAACACAATAATACAGATAAACAGTAAACTGTAAATTGTAATAGTGCCCCTTACTTAAACAAAATAGTGACATCAACTGATATCTACATTATTTGTTAACTTAACTCAATACAACAAGTTAAAATTACTTTCTTGTGAGAGAAGTTATTTAACTCATCAGCTTGAAGTAACCGTTACTTTAAAGCACGAGTGAGCAGCTCTCTTTGAACACACGTGGGCGACTACACATGCGCAGTTTGCCACAGAGACGTCAGACCGACGTCATGGGTCATGGAACGAACTAAGCGGGAAGAAATCATTGTCGAGAGTCTGAGGACATGATAAGGTAAGTTTTAACACAGTCTATGGTTTTAACAAACAATATTGTGCTACAGAGTTGGGAAGTTAGCCAAAATCATTCAGGGTTAGCTATCGTTATTGTAATGAGTCATCCTCTTTCGTCAGATGAACACCGACTTTCACCGTGTTTAAGTAAAAATCGTGGTGAGGCTATAAAGTAAGAGCTAACTTTAAAGCTAATAAAGTTAGCCCCTCATGTAGGCATATGGCGTGGAATTAATTCCGGTTAAATAAATGTATTTGAAGAAAACTTGTGCAAAAGCAGCATTTTCGTTAACGGTTGACACTGCAGCAACTGCTGCATTCCCTGTTAGCACACATTAGCCACTGCTGACGACGCTGAAGTTGGCTTCCGATTCAGAGCATCCGATTCGGCAGTTAAGGGGAAAGTTAAGGGACATTTAATTTACAGCGCTGAGCGAACAATCCTCCGTGTTTGAACCTCTTAAATCGCTGCATAGCCGATTTATTTGGACTGGATTATCCCAGAGAGTCATAAGATTATTTATAACCCAGTTTGAGATTTGTGAAACCTTTATTCTATTTGTGAAAATACAAAAAAGGGAGATTTCAGTGCTTTTTTCACATGTAGACCACATTAGACCAGGTCCTGATCTAAAACCACTATACCTAGACTCATCAAATCTGGACTGGATTATCCCAGAGGGTCTAAAGATTCTTTATAACACCGTTTCAGATTTGTGAAACCTTTATTCTATTTATGAAAATACAAACAAGGGAGATTTTGCAGTTTAAAAAAAAAATCTAGACCACATTAGACCAGGTCCTGATCTAAAACCACTAGACCTAGACTCATCAAATCTGGACTGGATTATCCCAGAGAGTCTAAAGATTATTTATAACACCGTTTCAGATTTGTGAAACCTTTATTCTATTTGTGAAAATACAAACAAGGGAGTTTTCAGTGCTTTTTTCGCATCCTGACCACATTAGACCAGGTCCTGATCTAAAACCACTTGACCTAGACTCATCAAATCTGGACTGGATTATCCCAGAGGGTCTAAAGATTATTTCAGTGATGCAAATTAGTCGCTTTTCGGCGCCTCCCGTTTTTTAACGCTGATTTGGGTGACTTGTGTAATTCGTGGAGAACCGAAGAGTTTTCGTTTTGGGGGGGGGGGGGTCCGTCCGTCCGTCCGTCAGTCAGTCTGACAACTTCTCACTTCAAAAAAGAAGAAGAAATCTAGATCGCAAAATAATTAAACAAGCGAGTGCCTGTTTTTCCTGGCCAAGGACAGGTTCATTGAACACAACACGAGCGTAACGTGTCTTCACGTGGTTATGTCTCGTCTGAAAGGAGTAACGGAGACCATCGGAACGCCACTCCAGCTCTTCAAATATTGCAGTACCCATAAGGAGCCGTACACATGCCGCAGTGTTTGCAAGGCTGTGTGGTTATGGCTAGAAAGGATCCGTCTAATGTAAATATGACGTCACGTTCTCGTTCTAACTCTCGTTGTAATCGGAGCGGCTCGGCTGTAATCGGAAAGGGTCGGGGTGGGCGGGACGCGGGAAGATCGCGGGAAGATCGAGAAGAGACGTCGTTCTAACTCTAGGAAACGACAGCAGTGTGGGACCTTATTGCGGGAAATTACTGACACACACATACCACCTACAGGATGAGACGTTCATGTGTACAGTGATATCAAGACTAAATGATCTTTTGGAGGACGTAAAGCAACACACCCGGCATGACAGTAGTCTTCCTCTCACCTTCACGCCCCCCAAACACAAAAGGCAGAAGAGGACCATAACACCTCTCAGTACCAGCCATCGTAGACACCCTTTTTCAGGCCGGGTGGGTCATAAAGCTGAGGTCATGAGATCCAACTACAGAGTGGACAGCTTGAACAAGATTTTAAAAGCTAAGTCCCCAGAGTCTAATGCGGGAGGAGCAGGCAGGGGTACGAAGAGGAGGATAGATGCTTTAGGTAAGAACAAAGTATATTTGTGACCTGCTCTATCGAAATCAGTCGCATTGACCCGAAGACACATTTTGAGTTGTATACACTGCTGGAAAGAGGATATTCCTAGCTTTCTAATGATATCATTGTTTTTGTACTCCAAATATTAAGCGAAATATGTCACATTATATAATGACTGTCACCGAGTCATCATTTTGAGAAAAGGCCTTCAAAGTTTTGTCTTCGCTGGAATCCATCGATCTGAGCAAATTATCAAAATACTACGGAGGGAAGATATTTTCGTTTGGATTACTGGTCTGGGGGAAGCTCGCGAGTGTGTGTGTGTGTGTATACGTGTGTGTGTTTGTGTCTTTTTGCGTTTGTGTGTATTGCGTTTGTTTTCCCGGGGGAAACCCTCACGAGAAACACCGGCTGTTGTTATGCCTGCCGTGACGTTACATTACTCCGTTCTCCGCTTGTAATTATGCCGTTACAAGCTTCAAATTTGTATTTATCATCTGAATTTGCCGAAACAAGTTTAATATTCTGAAAGCCAAGACTTTGTTTAATTGAAATCAGATGAAAACAAACTGTAACGGACCCTGCCGTGTTATTTATGATTACTCTACGCTTACATTCATAATGTCAGCCGGAGGGAGGGGGGGCGGCGCTGCGGAAGAGCAGATTGCCTGTCATCTTCCCTTTACAAGCTTAAAGAATGTATTTATCGTGTGAGTTTGGAAATAAAAGTTTAATATTCTGAAAGCCAAGACTTTGTTTGTTTAAAATCAAACAAAACACCCGAACCCCGAAGAATATTTTTTTACGCAAATCCACGTTTATTTTTAAATGAGCCGTTGCGACTTCCGACTGATTTCGATAGAGCGGGTCACATTTACTTTTGCCATCTCTATATTCACAAAACACAGCCAATCATCCATTCCAATCCTATGTGACATGGCACAGTTCATTTCACTCCAATAGAAATTGGTATAAAAGAGACCATTAGTCTTCTAGTCTTCTCATTGTGCTTATTGCTGTGGATAGGTGTTAACTATTGTTGTTGTATTGTATAATCTCAAAAGTTGTTTTCATCCAAGGCACCACCGCCAGGTGAATGTTGGAAGCTTGGAGATGAATGGAGCTGTAAAGAGGTGGTAAGTAAAACAACGTTTTTAATCCATTGCATGTGATTGATGTAGTTATAAAAAGTATATCATAAGCTGTCATTACAGTCTAAATATCTAACAGCAAAAGGAGGAGAGTCTGAGGAGGAGAGGAGATGAGGAGAACAGAGGAGAGGAGACAGCAAAAGGAGGAGAGTATGAGGAGAAGAGAACAGGAGAGGAGAGGATACAGCAAAAGGAGGATAGTCTGAGGAGAAGATGAGGAGAGGAGAACAGAGGAAACAGGGAAAGCAGAGTAAAGAGCAGAGTTGAAAGAGAAGTTGAAAGCAGAGCAAACAGTAGCAGGAGAAGTAGAGCAAATGTAAAAGTAACTTTGAAAAGTATCACCAAGAAGATCAGAGTTGCATAATGTTATTTTGTTTTATTCGTTACTGTTATATTAATGTTTTATGTTAATTTTTGTACATAGGATAATAAAGATGATCTTAACCTTGAACTCGATTCATGACCTCATTTCATTATTAAAACCTTAATATCAAATTACAGACTGGATTCAAATTAGGATCTCCAAATGTGTTGATGTAATGTTTGTGATAAACTGAAGGATAAAGTGTTCCTTTATGTGTTGAGAAAATTCCCCTCCCTCTTAAGCCAAGTAAGGTGTTTAAAAAGCCTCTTGGATCAGCTGGAAAATGCATCATCACAAAGCTGAAAACAGCTGTTTCACTTTACTTTTGAAAGATACGACAGAGACAAAGCAACACATATATGATGATATTATAGAATATGATGCATTGCTGCAGATTAAACTACCCAACGGGATATAAAAGAGGTAAACACATCTACAGCAGTAACATGCAACATACATTTTATTGCACCAGGAGCTATCTTGGGACTTTTACTGCAACAACGTTGACTTGCCTGTGAATACAAAATAAACCATAGTGTTGCTGATCTACAGTGTTGTCATTCTTCTTTCAACAGCAAGACCGCTAACAAGTATTTACATACCTAATATAGTTTAGTTTCTCGCCATCCCAAACGTAAACATTCAGCCACGTGACTGCACTTCCGAGCCGCTCCGATTACAACCGAGCCGCTCCGATTACAACGAGAGTTAGAACGAGAACGTGACGTCATATTTACATTAGACGGATCATTCCTAGCCATAACCAGGCTGTGTCTTTAGTTGTAAGCACAGTGGCGATCTGTTGTTATTAGCATCTGGTTAGCTAGCTATGCTAACGAATTTAAAGAGCTTTTCTACAACCAGGTGGAAGAGAGCTCTCTCCTGAGAGGCTCAAATAACCTCAGCTCAGTGAGGTTAAGGCACACCTTGATATGATCATTATAGTTATCAATGAGACATTAGAGACTAAATTATTAACAGGTATAAAATACTATATGACAGTAACAAAAAAGTTGTTAAAAATAACAAGAATAGAGTTTGAAAGGGGAGTGATTTATAAAATATCCAAAAATAAAAATCTGCTTACAGTTCTGTTTCATATGGGTGTTGAGAGATGTATCCTTAGATCTCCTCATGTTGCTCTCAAAGTGCACCAGATTGATGCTTTTAACTTCAATATTTAAAAAAAAAATCTTCCCGGGGGAGCATGTCCCCGGACCCCCCTAGAGGAGGTTAGGTCCCCCCCACTTAGGTCATGTTCCCATGGATAGGATACTAAATACATTTGCACACATCTTGTGTCCATATCTTTCTGTTTTTGTTGATCATGCCACAACCGTGCACGTGAATGCATGCATGCGTCAAACATGAGGAGTTTCTTTGCACAGCATGAAAGAAAGGCCAAATGAATGGGCTGTGATTAGATTTTTTTTAAGCAGAGGTTTAGTTCAATAGTTTGTACGGCCCTTGGAGGATGTTGTACAAATTTAAAGGAAAAAGGTTCCCCACCCCTGCTGTAAATAATAATAAAAACCCTTGATTTATAACTTAATATTTCTGTCTCCTATTGATCTGAGTATATTATAAAGAATAGCAGTTCATTGAAGGATTATAGCACAGGCCTTTGTCAGGTGGTATATTACGCTGTTTTTTTTCTGCTACGAATAGTTTTCTCTTTTCTCACCATACGTGTGTTTGCATCACTGGTTATAAAGAACCTTTAGACCCTCTGGGATAATCCAGTCCAGATTTGATGAGTCTAGGTCTAGTGGTTTCAGATCAGGACCTGGTCTAATGTGGTCTAGATTAAAAAAAAAAAGCATCAAAATCTCCCTTTTTGTATTTTCACAAATAGAATAAAGGTTTCACAAATCTGAAACTGTGTTATAAAGAATCTTTAGACTCTGGGATAATCCAGTCCAGATTTGATGAGTCTAGGTATAGTGGTTTTAGATCAGGACCTGGTCTAATGTGGTCTACATGTAAAAAAAGAACTGAAATCTCCCTTTCTTGTATTTTCACAAATAGAATAAAGGTTTCACAAATCTGAAACGGTGTTATAAATAATCTTTAGACCCTCTGGGATAATCCAGTCCAGATTTGATGAGTGTAGGTCTAGTGGTTTTAGATCAGGACCTGGTCTAATGTGGTCTAGATAAAAAAAAAAGCATCAAAATCTCCCTTTTTGTATTTTCACAAATAGAATAAAGGTTTCACAAATCTGAAACTGTGTTATAAAGAATGTTTAGACCCTCTGGGATAATCCAGTCCAGATTTGATGAGTCTAGGTCTAGTGGTTTCAGATCAGGACCTGGTCTAATGTGGTCTACATGTAAAAAAAGCACTGAAATCTCCCTTGTTTGTATTTTCACAAATAGAATTAAGGTAATCTTTAAACCCTCTGGGATAATCCAGTCCAGATTTGATGAGTGTAGGTCTAGTGGTTTCAGATCAGGACCTGGTCTAATGTGGTCTAGATTTTAAAAAAGCATCAAAATCTCCCTTGTTTGTATTTTCACAAATAGAATAAAGGTTTTACAAATCTGAAACTGTGTTATAAAGAATCTTTAGACTTTCTGGGATAATCCAGTCCAGATTTGATGAGTCTAGGTCTAGTGGTTTTAGATCAGGACCTGGTCTAATGTGGTCTACATGTAAAAACAAAAAGAACTGAAATCTCCCTTTTTTGTATTTTCACAAATAGAATTAAGGTTTCACAAATCTGAAACTGTGTTATAAAGAATCTTTAGACTCTCTGGGATAATCCAGTCCAGATTTGATGAGTGTAGGTCTAGTGGTTTTAGATCAGGACCTGGTCTAATGTGGTCTAGATTTTTTTTTTAAAAGCATCAAAATCTCCCTTTTTGTATTTTCACAAATAGAATAAAGGTTTCACAAATCTGAAACTGTGTTATAAAGAATCTTTAGACTCTCTGGGATAATCCAGTCCAGATTTGATGAGTGTAGGTCTCGTGGTTTCAGATCAGGACCTGGTCTAATGTGGTCTACATTGTAAAAAAAAGCACTGAAATCTCCCTTGTTTGTATTTTCACAAATAGAATTAAGGTAATCTTGAGACCCTCTGGGATAATCCAGTCCAGATTTGATGAGTCTAGGTATAGTGGTTTTAGATCAGGACCTGGTCTAATGTGGTCTAGATTTTAAAAAAGCTGCAAAATTTCCCAGATCAGGACCTGGTCTAATGTGGTCTAGATTTTAAAAAAGCTGCAAAATTTCCCTTGTTTGTATTTTCATAAATAGAATAAAGGTTTCACAAATCTGAAACTGTGTTATAAAGAATCTTTAGACCCTCTGGGATAATCCAGTCCAGATTTGATCAGTCTAGGTCTAGTGGTTTTAGATCAGGACCTGATCTAATGTGGTCTACATGTGAAAAAAGCACTGAAATCTCCCTTTTTTGTATTTTCACAAATAGAATAAAGGTTTCACAAATCTCAAACTGGGTTATAAATAATCTTTAGACTCTCTGGGATAATCCAGTCCAAATAAATCGGCTATGCAGCGATTTAAGAGGTTCAAACACGGAGGATTGTTCGCTCAGCGCTGTAAATTAAATGTCCCTTAACTTTCCCCTTAACTGCCGAATCGGATGCTCTGAATCGGAAGCCAACTTCAGCGTCGTCCACTGCTGCACGCTCCTCTACCGCCATTTTAGGCGTTGCTATCAGTGGCGGCTGGTGGAAAATATTTTTGGTGGGGCTGTTGATATAGTGAGTAAAAACTTTTTTGGGGGAGAAATTACCCCTTAAATTGGGACTTCTGGTGATGTAATGGCCCCATAAAATCGTGGTTCTAGGGCCAGGAACAACGAGGCTGAGTCGGGCTGAGTATGCTAAACTAACTGCGGTCAAGCCAGCCTCCACTCGGGAAAACCTAGTCAAGCCAGCCCTCACGTGATATTGCGGTGCGCGAATATCCTATGCATTACGGTAGAGTCAAAAAAATCATCCCTCTGTGTTTAGATGAGAATAAAACTAAAACTGTCCAGTATCAGAGACTCATTTCACTTCAGGGTGATAGCAGGACATCCCATCTAGTCACTCAGAAAAAATCAGGACATTCTGATGTAGAGTTTCAAAATAAAAGACCTTTGAAATCTCTATTGTATGACCTATGATCCCTGTTTTTAAATGAGAATAAAACCAAAACTATCCAGTATCATAGATCCATCTCACTCCAGGCTGATAGCAGGACACCCCATATCGTCACTCAGAAAAAGTCAGGACATTCGGATGTAGAGTTTCAAAATAAAAGATGAAGTCTCATATATGAGCTATCATCCCTGTCCCCAAATGTCTTTTATTTTTGAAACTGTACATCAGAATGTCCTGATTTTTTCTGAGTGACTACATGGGGTGTCCTGCTATCACCCTGGAGTGAGATGGATCTATGATACGGACAGTTTTTGTTTTATTCTCATCTAAAAACAGGGATGATAGCTCATATATGAGACTTCAAAGGTCTTTTATTTTGAAACTGTACATCAGAATGTCCTGATTTTTTCTGAGTGACTAGATGGGGTGTCCTGCTATCACCCTGGAGTGAGATGGATCTATGATACTGGACAGTTTTTGTTTTATTCTCATCTAAAAACATGGATGATAACTCATACAATAAAGATTTCAAAGGTCTCTTATTTTGAAACTCTACATCAGAATGTCCTGTTTTTTTCTGAGTGACTAGATGGGATGTCCTGCTATCACCCTGAAGTGAAATGAGTCTTTGATATGGGACAGTTTCTGTTTTATTGTCATCTAAACACAGAGGGAGGATTTTTTTTTACTCTACCGTAATGCATAGGATATTCGCGCACCGCAATATCACGTGAGGGCTGGCTTGACTAGGTTTTTCCGAGTGGAGGCTGGCTTGACCGCAGTCTAAACTAGAGAGAGAATCGCTGTCAAGGGGGCTACAACTACAACAAGATGAACATATTTGCCCGTGATTTAATTGTAATTGTTAACTGTGTTCGCTATTCTCCCGTCCAGGAGAGAAGCTTTAAAAGGAGACTAAATGGAGTCTCTGTGAAAGTTCAATTGGGTACTTTAATTAAAAAAGGCGCGGGTCGGTCACAAGCATGATATTGTTCAGTCAGACAAACAGCTGTGATCCGCTCCTCGTTAGGGAAGAGAAGAGAATGGATCTCTCCTCCGGTGCTGTTATATATCCTCTGCTGGCTCCTCCCCGCCAGCCGGCTCGCCTCGTCTCCAATGTCCGTTATTGCATTTAAACAGAGGATTGGTTCTTTTCACATTCAATATATTCTTAACACGCCTTTTCTCCTCATATTCTCTTTCATCACTTTTCATTTAACACATTCTAAACGCTGTAATCAATACTCTAAAAAATACTTATCGGCTCGTTTGGTTTCCGGTCATTCCGGATGTTGTCACATGCTACTCTCGTCTGTAAACAATAATGTATTCAAATAAACTGTACCTTCATTTAATATTCAGCATGGTAGTATCTCGACATCTATAGTCGTAGTGTTAAATCAGTAGGCTTCGGTTTGCACCACTCCATATCATTTCGCTACTAAATTCACCTCTTTAGGAAATCGTATATTAGCCACATGCTAAATACTAACCGTAGATTAAGGATTTTCAGAATAAAAGCTTAACTGCTTGTGCACAAGAATTTCTGGTTTTTCAGTATAAAAGCATTAAAACTGACAGCATGTTTAAACTACATTTCCCCATTAAAACATTGATTTTAATTTCTAACATAATACACGTTTCAAAATGATGCCGAAGTAACAACATACTGATACCGGATAGTAAAAACCATGAATTAAGGCTTTGACAAGTCTGCAGACAGACGGCAGGCGAAAAACCTTTTAAAATGCGTGTTTTCGAATGGAGATTTGGCTAAGCTAACGTTGTAAATGCTCCGACCTTCCACACTCACAACAACGGCCTATACAGACATAAATAAACCAGCGACTGTATTCGCCATGACACAGACAGTATGTGGTTTGTACTTGTTTAACTTTTGTCTAGTTTCTGAACAGATATGAAGAGCTGTGAGCTCTGAGTGCTAAGAGCTAACAGCTGTGTTGTTTTTCTGGGGAGCTCATTGAAGATGACGTCACGGCTCCCCCTAAACTGCGTTACTAGATACTACCCCAGTTCCTCACGAGTCTAAAAAACAACTCACGTCAACGCACGTAAGCAACGTGGGCGCCGAGTGAGCGCCCTCGTGACCAAAATATTTGACGGCGCTGATTGGCTGAAATTATGTTTCGGCGGCACAGTTTACTATTGAGACTTTTGCTACGTGCTGGTTGCTGCTGTTTGGCTCGGGGGCAGCGCCCCGTAATGATAAACTAATGCCAAGGGCAAGGCCAGGCAGGAAACATGTGACTTATCAGTAACTTTAGACATCGTAAAACAATTTAAAACAAGATTTTATTGTAGATTATACATTTTACTGATACCAATTGTATGATATTTACCTTGTTCATCAAAAATAAAAAATATAAAATATATATATTTTTGAAATATTTTTTCTTGAATATTTTTTTATTTTATTTAATATTTTTTTAATATTTTTTTTTGTATGTGGGAAGAGGTGGGGCGGCGCCCCTATGGGCCGGCCGCCACTGGTTGCTATTGTTCTCACTTTAACCTGTTAAGCCTGGTTGCCCCCGCGGGACGCAACGTCTTGCAAAAAACAGCGTCTTAGAGCTTCTTAACATTTTTTAACATTCTAAACCTATTAATGATACACCCACTTCACGGGAAGAAACTCAGCTAACAGACGATATTCACAATTTTTACTTGCTCATCATCATCATCAGTGAGCTATTTTTAGAATGTGCACGCCAAGTTCGTTTTAAGCAGACTGTGTGCCCTGCTCCTCCGTGACAATGACGGCTTGAGGCTAAACAAATAATGATAAACTAATTTGAAAGGGGCTATAATGCAGAGTTGTTTGACTTTTTACACTTTGTTCTCTGCATTTCCTCTGCTCTGGTCTCTGACTGTGAGTGTGTGCATTCGTGTGTGTGTGTTAGTGATGTGTCAGTCGCGAACAAGCCGGCTCAAAGAGCCGGCTCTTTTAAGTGAACGACGGGAGCCGGCTCGCGCCCGCGAACGAGCCGTTTTTATTTTTTTTGGCGGAGGGATGTAGATCGGCATGAAGGCACATTATGCAATGTGCACATTATCCCGCTTATTACAAGGCCACATTCTCAACAAAGTAACAACATGACTCCCAATATTAATTGAAATGATTGTATTGATTTAAAAAATAGTTGTATTTATTTAAATTGACATGCATCCGCTAAGAAAAATAGTCCATTGTTACTGTTTGAACTAACGTAGCAACGGCAGGAACTGCTTCGATAGTGTTTTTGAGGAGCTTTTTTATTACAGATTTGAAAACATCGTTGCTTGCTTTAAAAGTAGCACAATTCATGATGTCTTGGAAAGTATCTAGATATCCCTGCCCTAATGCCAAAGTAACTGCACACTGAATATGTGTCGCAGGTTTGATGTCTATTAGAGATGTTAAGATTCACCGATTCGCATCGGTGCACCGGCATAAACGTTCAAGATGCGAGTGCACCGGTTGAAAGAGTGCACATCGGCTACAGTTTGGGTTGAACTCGCGATGCATCGATTGCATAGCGTCTTTGAATCGGTAAAAAACCGATTCATTCATATAAAATCCCCTTATCTTGTCAACGTTCAGCAGAGACGATCTTTGATATTTGCTTCGCCACTACGGAGAACGAGAGTCTCAGTTATCAACACACACGGAAGTTGAGGAGAAAGAGAAACACAGCGCAGCGAAAAATACCTACAAATCAAACGTTTGGCAACACTTCGGATTGTTCAAGAAAGACGGTGTAATAGTCATTTATGCTATATAGTTGACCGCAGGTCATGGAGAGTAATAAGGTATCCGTAGACCTTTGTATGAGGTATCTTTATTACTTAACAGGTCTACAGCCATGATACATAGATCCGTCCTAGATGCGGACTTGCATACACACAGTATCACTCCGCAGCCGCACCCCATCAGTAACGTCCTGATGGTATATGTGCGCGGCACTATTACTACAGACGGTCAACTTGAAAAATCACTCGCAAATTGTTAACGATGCCGAGCCGCTTTAAAGTACACAAGTAGTACGAGGAACTTAGCGACGCACATAAAGAGGCGACATGGGGTCTGCGGCTGAAAAGAGAAACCTGAAAGTGAGACATATGAGTTAAATCACTCAGTGAGGTGTTCTGTCAGAGAGAGGTGTTTAGCTTACAGCAGCCTGTGACGGCCAATAATAATTTAAATGTCTTCCTTACTGTAAGCAGTTATGAAATACCTGTTTGTGAAAGGTTATTTGTTTTCTTTATTGTTCAGATAGAAACCAATGCTTTCTGCTCACTGGTGTGTTAGCCTCTGAGTGTTAAGCACATCAGGCTGGCAGCTGTATGGGCATTGCTCTATGGTAGCTGTTATTTGCACATTGTTAATCATGAGCAATGCATCCTTACATTGTTTAACTGTGAGGTGTTATACAATTGTACTCTGGAGAGCTTTTAAAGGTAAAAAAATAAACGGCATGATGGGATGTGCAGTACCAAATATGTAAAGCACTTTTTTGTTAATGTATGATTTGCTGCATATAAGGAATAAAACAAAAATCCTCTGTCGTACCATATTGAAGTATCATTATTTTTGCATCGTGTTGAATCGCATCGTATCGCCCCGAATCGCATAATGTTGAATCAAATCGTATCGAACTGTATCGCAACAGGGGTGAATCGTATCGCATCGCATCGCCTGGTGTTTCAAAGGTATCGTTAATGTATCGTATCGTGGTAACGTATCGAGATGCGCATCGCATCGGCCTCAGTGATGGAGATGCACATCCCTAATGTCTATGTCTGGACCGCTGCGTAAAAAGGAGGGTTTCTGCCCCCTTACTTCTCTTCTTACTTCTATAAGAATAAAACACGGAGGACGGAGATCTCTTTTTCTCTCCCTCTTCTGACAGCCCAGCAGCTGATCTCAGAGCACACTCCCCTCTCCTGCAGGGGGGCGTGGTCAGCTGTAGCTCACCGAATCAGACCCCTGCAAAAACAGCGCTGGAAAGGAGTAGCATGAAGCTGCAGCGTCGGTGACGGCAGATACAGACTGGTAGATGCAGACCGGTAGATACAGACGCGTAGATACAGCTCCCTAGTTTTTCGTGACACTCCCACATGAACGACAACGCAGAGAGTGTGAGTAATGTGAAGTGCTTTTAAAGTTTGATCTGTTTAACATTAATAACAATTCCGGTGTCTTGAAATGAAGTGTGATTAGCTAACATTAACTATGATATTCTTAAGGCAATACAAGCAAACATCTGTTAGCTTAGGATAGCTTCTAACCGGCTGCAAAAACAACTATTCGTTAGCTATAGCTTTCGGCAAAAGCATTATTAAAAGCATTAGCTTCATTAGCCTTTTGATTTATATAATTTGATTATTTGCTTAATGAAACTAGCGTGATTTTGGCAAGCCCAACTAGGTGTCCTAGTTGTTGATTTCATCACTAATTACAGTAAGAGTGTGAGTAATGTGAATCATGTTGTTTGATTAAAGTTAACAACTATTCTGTTGTATTGAAAATGGAGTCTATGCTGTCCACAAAGCCTTCCATGAATCAAGTATTCCTCTGCATGTTCAGAATAAAGTGTGGGGAGAAAATCAGCATGTCTCTTGTGAAAACAATGAGTGCCAGGTGAACATGGAGTTGGCATGGAGGAGTGGAATTAAAGCCTATCAATGTACACATTTAAAATCCATAACCTACTGTTTATCCTATGCCTCCCCTATTGAGCTTGATGAAGAAATTCTAACGGAGATGGTGAACAACAAATGGTTTGGTGAAGATAAAAAGACAATTCGTATTAAGTCGTGTTTTATATCTACAGCTGCCTGAAGGTACATTTAGCAGGATCCTTATGCGTGTCGTTCTCGAGGATGGTGATCCTGCAATATGCACGCTAGCCCTTACCTGCGAGAGGTTTAACTACATCGTGAGCCAGGGGTCATTCCAAAAGGAAGCCCACTTCAACTGGCTTTACAGTAAGTTTATAAAGTGTCTTTACTTCTGCCTGCTTCTATCCTAGTATTATGAAGTTGATTGTCTAAGAGTACGGTCAGCTAAATTAAGGAAGGTTTTGTTCTTTTCTGTCTGAATTGTAATTGTCTTATGACATTCTACTTCAGGTGTCGTCAACTGGAATGTGTTCTCAGAGGGACACAAACAGGAGTACAGGAAGGCGTACCAAATTTCCAGGTGCTTCCAGTGTGACAGCCTGTATAAGGACGTAGGGACAGGCTACCGGGGAAGTGGACGGCGAGGAAGGCTTCAGGGTTTCTTCTCAGAAGAGGGCTTCCCGGGGTACTGCAGCTGGAGCTGTTTTCTGGTGGCTGAGGGAACAACAGACCCCGCCTCACCCCAGTGAAGAATCCTCAGTGTGCAAATAAATAAAAATTTATTCTGCAGTGAATTGCCTCTCGGTCAAACTGCTTGTTTATCTTTTGCAGCCTGGTGCATAAACACATTAACAGTTTTTCAGTAATCTAGCACCTCTTCAAAGACACATTTGATTTAATACAATAAAAAAAATTAATAATGAAATGAAACAAAAATAATTATGATACTGTATGTTAAGCTTGGGTGCACATGAATCGCGTATGAACAATAAGTAAATCAGACTCGGTATTCTCTTCAGCATGTCTCCGGTAAGTTTATTCACAGACCGACAACAGTCAACGTAGTGACGTCACATTAGGACGTACCTTCATACAAGAACAGAATAACAGTGCGACTGCTACCGTAGTACACAGACTAAGGGCGTCATCAAATAATAATACTTAACACCCCCACTCGCTCTTAGCTTACTGGGTTACCTGAGAACAAAACAAAATAAGGCTTTTTCTTTTACCTTAACTATGTTAACTCTTTGCCCTTCTAGGTGCCAAACATATCCTGAGCAAACCTCTTTAGCTTTATTTTGGTGGCTGGTTTTGTCATCACATCAGCGATCATTTGCTCAGTAGGACAGTGTTCCAAAATTACCTTTCCACTATTTACAGTCTCCCTTATGAAATGGTACTTAATATCAATGTGCTTGCACCTTTGCCTGTTTACTGGGTTTCTGGCTAGTGCTATAGTACCTTGGTTGTCTTCGTACACCTTTGTTTGTGCATATTTGTATTTGTCTATACCTCTGAGTAATTGTTCTAAGTAGATGTATTCCTGTATGGCTGATGCTAAGGCCATGTACTCTGCCTCGCAGGTAGATAGTGCAACCGTAGGTTGTTTCCTTGCCTTCCATGAGATCAAGGAGCTTCCTTCACTGAGACTGGCACAATATCCTGATGTACTACGTCTGTCTGTTACGTCTGATGCCCAGTCAGCATCACTGTACACTCTCAGACCTAGTCTATCTGTGTCATTTCTCTTAAAGCATAACCCCTGTTCTGCTGTACCTTTAAGGTATCTGAACACATGTTTTACTGTGTTCCAGTGCTCTTCAGTTGGTTCAGCAAAGTGCTGAGATAGTTTACTGACCACAAAACATATATCTGGTCGAGTGCATGTGGACAAGTAGATTAAACTTCCTACTGCCTCCCTGTACTTTCTTGGCTCTTTAATGTTTTCAGCGTCTGCTGTGTATTCTAGTTTTGGCTCACATGGTGTGTCTCTGGACTTGCAATCCTGCATTTCAAATCTCTCCAGTATTTTGCTCACATATCTCTTTTGAGACATTTTGACTTGACCTTCTGTTTGCTCAAAATCTATACCTAAGAAATATTTCAACTTTCCCAGGTTTTTCATTTTGAACCTTTCAGTGAGCATCCCCTTTACACTTTCCAATACACCCTCGTTGCTGGCTGCTATAATGAGATCGTCAACCCATATTATTAGGATTACCTTTTCGCTGTGCTTTTCTCTTGTATACACACAGTGATCAGCGGGGTTTTGTACAAAACCATTTTCAGTCAAACATGTATGTAACATAGCATTCCAGTTTCTGCCTGACTGCTTTAAACCATAGAGAGATTTGTGCAACTTGCATACTAACTCTTCACCTGTTTTTGACTGTTTCTCATAACCTTCTGGTTGTGTCATATATATTTCACAATCAATGGGTGCATGTAAATAGGCTGTTTTAACATCCATTTTGTGTAAGATTAAGTTCTCCTGTGCTGCCTTTTGCATGAGTACTCTTACACTTGTCATATCAGCTGTGGGTGAGAATGTCTCATCATAGTCGATTCCTGGTTTCTGACTGTAGCCTTTAGCTACAAATCGCGCCTTGTACTTGTCTGACCCATCAATGTCACTCTTGAGTGCGTAGACCCATCTACCCCCCACTGCCCGTTTGCCTGGTGGCAATTGGGTGAGGTTGAAGGTCTCGTTCTCCTCCAGTGATCTCATCTCCTCGTTCATGGCATTTTTCCACTGCCTTGATTTGGGTGACGCTATGGCGTCCTGGAAGGTTTGAGGAATGTCGCATACTGCTCTGTAACAAAAATCCATGCATGTTTGCAGTTTGTCCTCCGTATCGTCAGTCTCAAACTCCTGTAGGTGAGCTGGTCTCCTCCTGGTTCTGGGTGGGTTTTTTCTGTTTGGAGTCTCGGTGACTTTACCCGGCTGTGTACGTTCAGTCTGTTCAGGTAAAGTCCCAGAAGCAGCACTTTGAGTATCTTGACCTGGCACATTTCCCACATCACATTCATCAACAACATTTTCATCGCTGTCCTTGACCCTGGGATGTACATCACTATCACCATATTCATTGTATGACTCTGGTGTTTGTGTTTCCTTTTCTTTATCCCCCTTTGTTGTGAATTTGACCAATCTGTGCTTTTGGACCCTCTCTGTGTCTGGATAATACACCAGGTAAGCTGGGCTATTTTTATCATAGCCTATGAAAACACCTTGCTCACACCTAGGGTCGAGCTTTCCCTTCTCTTGTTTGTAAGCAAAACACACTGACCCAAATTTCTGAAGTTTGGATATATTTGGTTCTTTGCCTGTGAACAGCTCGTATGGCGTTTTCTTTGTGCGCCTACTGTAACACCTGTTCCTTACATAAGCTGCTGTCTGTATGGCGTAGTTCCATAGTTTATTTGGTAACTTGCTTTCTATCAGTAAGCATCTGCCCATATCATAGAGAGTTCACCAACCTCTCTCTGCTGTACCATTTTGGTGGGGTGAATAGGGTGCAGACGTCTCGTGTCTAATCCTATTTTTGGTTAACAGTGCCTGGAAGTCTCGGCTTGTAAACTCAGTGCCGTTATCTGAACGGATACACTTAACTTCTCCGTAAGGTGCTATGTCTGCTAAGAACCTTTCTGTGGCCTGCACTGTATCACTCTTGGACCTTAGAAAATACACAAAAATAGTACCAGAGTAGTCGTCTGTAAAAGACTGTGTATATCTGTGCCCTTCTATGCTTGGTGTTGACATGGGACCGGCTAAGTCTGTGTGGACTAGTTCTAAGGGCATCTTAGCCTTTTTGTCTGGCTCCCTATTTCTCGTTTGGGTGAACTTGCCCTGTGTACACACTTCACACAACTGAGCTGGTTTGACTGCACTTCCTCTTATCTCCATGCCTTTCACTACACCTTGTAAATTTTGTACATCTTCGTAATTGCAATGACCCAAAATGTCATGCCAAGTTTGCATGTCGTGACACCCTTTACATTGGTCAACATTCCCCTCAACAGTTGGTAAGTAATACAAATTTACACTTTCATGGATGTCAAACCTGCTGCCGTCTTTGGTAACCATGTGACTGTCCCCTTTCTTGAAGGTGATTGTCGCCCCTCCGTTTGTTGCTCTTGCCACCGAAAAGATGTCATGTGGGTATGAGGGCATGTACAGTGCATCCCGTAGCTGTGCTCTGTGTTGTCGTCCGGCGTCGTCTAATAGACATATCACCGCCGTTCCTCTTCTCTGTGCTGTTCCATTGCACTTGGTCCCGTCAGCTAACTCCACTGAATGAGACTCGGGCTGGAATGAATCGTCGAAGCTTTTAAACTTTCCGATGTCGTTCACGATGTGGGATGTCGCTCCTGCGTCCACCATGATGCCTTTCATCTTCACGTTGTCTGGTGGTTTCCCGCTCTTTGTGTGCTTGGCCTTGAAGAGATGGTCTTGGTCGCCATTCTGTTCCTCTGCGACTTTTCTGGCACCATCTTCTCCCCCCTTTTTCTTACAGAGTGATTCATCGTGTGTATTCCTTTTGCAGTAACCGCACCACACTTTTCGAAAACATTTTCTTGATATGTGTCCTTTTATTCCACACTTGTAGCACGTCACATTGGCATCTTCATCTCTTCTGTTGCTAGCGTGCGTCTTGGTGCCTCGGCCTTGCCTTGCACATGTTTTCATCACATTATCTGTGGATTCTGCTGTGTTCATTTTCTCCGACTCTTCATAGACCCTTAATCTTCTTCTAAAGTCTGTGAACGTAACGTTATCTTCGTTCTGTGTTACATGGACGGCGAATGGCTTGAAGGAGTCTGGTAACCCATTTAGTATCATGGCTATGGTCAGTCCATCACTCATGGTCTCGCCTGCATCTCTCAGGGCTGTAATCACGTTCTCTGCCCTTATCATGTAGTCGGTAACACTCTCGTTGTCTGCCATGTGCAGCCTCGTTAACGACGTGTATAAGTTTATTATCCTCGGCTTGCTTTTCCCTGAATAATGTTCTTTCAGTATTTTCAGAGCCTTCCTGCCGTCATCTGCGGCCTCATGTCTTATTAGCGACAGGCTCTTATCATCTATCAGCCTTATTAGCTCAGCATAGCAATCAGCATTCTTCCTTCTATCTGCATCTAGCTGTTCTTGATCAGCACCGGTGGGCTCATGTAAGATAGTCTCTTTTAGCCTCAGAGTATGTAAGCAGCCTAGGAATCTTGTTTCCCAAAGGTCATACTTATCTTCACATCCTTTGAATAAGAGCTGCGGTGCCAGGAGACCTGTTGCTCTGCTTGCCATTTTTGCGTGCCAACTTTACCGCGAGGGCTACTAGCTTGCTAATATACTTCACTTGCTAAGCTAGCTTGTTAGCTTAATTGGCTAACGCGTAATACGTCGCGTAACACTTCTTCCGATAATCTAACTCACTTATCTCCAAGTCGGTTTGTGTCCAACTCTGCCTGGGCCCATAACCTTTTAAGCTTGGGTGCACATGAATCGCGTATGAACAATAAGTAAATCAGACTCGGTATTCTCTTCAGCATGTCTCCGGTAAGTTTATTCACAGACTGACAACAGTCAACGTAGTGACGTCACATTAGGACGTACCTTCATACAAGAACAGAATAACAGTGCGACTGCTACCGTAGTACACAGACTAAGGGCGTCATCAAATAATAATACTTAACACTGTAGAATGATCCTGTAGAAACGTAAGCAGTATCAAATTGATAAAGTAAATATTATTGAATTACAAATTATATATGAACAAATGATCTACCTAATTACACATCGGAAAAGGCGTGGGAAGAAGTTTACACGTATTTAACCCCACCCCTTCTCCCAAAAAATAAATTAACAGTTTTGTTTTGTTTTAACAAAATATACATCTAAATGTAAAGGTGATATCATTATTACTACAATATATATATATATTATTACTACAATATATATATATGTGTTTTATGTCAAATTTGATAAGACAAATATAAAAGACTATCTTTTTACATACAAAATACATGAGACTCAATACTCGCTAGTTGTACTTTTGCGGACATCCAATTCGCTAGGGGGCGATGTTGCAAAACAACTAGAAGTCTGTATCTACTTGTCTGTATCTACTAGTCTGTATCTGCCGCTGCAGCTTCATACTATAGACAAGTTTACGCGCCAAACCACGGGTAGCGCCATAACCCTACACAAATGCACTTCATTTCCGCCGGAAGTCTTTTGCACAGCGTCTGTCGGTGTAAACCGGTGTAAACAGTCAGACGGGCACTGGTGTAAACACAGCGATTTCGATGCTAACAGTGATGCTAGCTTGGGAACACGATTCTACTTCTTTGACTGGAGATGGCGTTACTCTCCCCCACCCGAATTCAGTGCAAAACTGGGAGGATAACATGACGACGTGGCCCAGCATAACGTACAGCAAAATTTGCTCCTACTTCGTTCAATCCATGGCAATAGATGGAAAAGCAATGGACAGTCTGAAGGCATATCATAAGGCTGCGCACATTCTACTTTGCCCACATGCTCCCGAAAATTGTTGACGATTTTGTTGAGGGAAGGTTACAGTTCTGCAGTAAATATCTCAGCATTTTAAAACCAAAATAAACTGCCTTATTTAGGTCATGCCCACAGGAGCCAACAGTTGTCTGTTGTTTACATAATGCACAATTTACATGATCTCTTTATGCTGTGCAATATATCATATGTGCCTGTACTGTTTGAGTGAAAATAAAGTTTGATGTAATTTAATTTCATTATTGCACTGTTATTGCATTATTGCATTTCATATGTTCCTTAGAGTGCTACAATTTCTTTTAACACAGTTCATCATTCATATTAAGCTCATACTGTACATAAATAACACTGAATGAATTAATTGTTGAGAGGAAACTAAAGAAATGGCTTCAACAAGAAAGATCACATGTTTAATCCTAACAGGTATTACAAATTAAAATATAAAAGCAGCCCACACAATTACATCACTATGAAAATATTCATATATAATATTAAAAAATACAATGCATGCAGTATTTGTTGTGTTTATCTGTATTTAATGAACAACATGGCTGGGTGCTGGGTGCTGGTTTGTGGTCGTAGCACTCTCTATCTAACCACTCGTTCAGGTGCTTTCTCGAGTGATTGCAACCAACTACCGCACACGTAGTTCCCGAACCACTTTTCTTCATGTTGTAATTGTTATATCCTCTTTGTCTCTGCGATATCAGTGCTTTGTCGGCACAACGGAGCTAGCTAGCGAAACAAACCCAGTCCGCCAAAACGGAAGTGCATTGCATCGAAGGGAGGAGTTCAGGATGTAGAGCGGAAACGGCTCAATAACTTGTGTATAGAGAGGCGAAGTCCCGCCCATCTACTTCCGACCCATGGGACCCCGGAAGCGGAAAATTATACATTGACGTCAATGGAGAGAGAAAAGTCATCTTTCGATCCCGTTTGAATTGTGCCACGAATGACACATATGATGTTTGTCAAATTAAAAGAACATTTTGCAAGTCAAAAAAATAAAAATGTGTCGTAAAACTGTGAAGTTACAATTTTTTTTGTGTGAAACCGCTCAGTGAACTACAGGTCTCTGGTCTCGCACAATACGCGTCACCATCACAAAGATGGCTGTCACGTTAGTAAATTCCACCTGTTTCTTTCAGAATGAGGCGAAAAAGTATAAAAAGAGGTGAAAATCACTACAAGTCTGGGCATGTTGAGAGCTGTACATACACGAAAGGGAGCGGTTCTGTAAGAGCCAGCATGCGGGACCGGCTTTACAAGGTTTCAGTGAGTAATATGAGTGCAATGTCTAAGGTTAATGTCAGCTAGCTAACAAGGTACACTAACGTGTTTTGTTTTAGCAACTAGTTTTCTCCTTAAGAACTTTGTGGTGTCTGTGTATGCTTTGGATAACATTAGTGTTCACAAGAACAAGATACACTCCCGTGTTTTGTTTTAGTTGCTCTTCAGATTGAAGCGGCCAGTTCTATATCGACTATATGTGTGATCTCCTTTTTACATCTCGTTGTGTCATTTGAGTTTATTTGCTGTGTGTAGATTCAAGGATTTTGGTTATCTTGTCCAGGGATGCAAACTTGTCACCTTTCGGCGAAATTCTCCGTTTTGAATCCAAAATAGGTCGTTTTTATGATTCCTGTAGATCTGCAATAAAAATATTTTTGGGGTATGGGAGGGGGTCTGGGACCCGGATTAATGTGCGGCCGCGAGCTTTTTTTTATATATTATAATGAAGCGCGAGCTGTGTGCTCGAGTCTTCCTGCCTGTCGGCTCTGCTCATGATGTATAATAAGCCTCTGCTGCTCGGCGATGATGGTCTAGCTTCAGCAGCTACATTACCTACGGTGCGTTCGTTAATATTAACTGTGCGTCCGGAGTCACTGTGGCACAGACTGGACCGCTGGTGAACAGCTGTTAGAACGGGCCGTTCAGGTGTTCAGAGTAGAGCTCCCTGTCGGAGCGGCAGAGCGTGATATGCACTGAAAAGTTTTTTTTCCCCGTCGCAATATTATCGTTGAGCTAGCTAACTAGCATACATTGTCACTATCTGCTAACGTTAGCTTTAGCCTTCGTTTTCTAATCGTTTTTTTCATAGGCTATAAACAGAGGTGGTATAAGTATATATCTTGAAATTGATTAAAAGTAGAAGTACTCAGTTCTTGTACTTGAGTAAAAGTAGAAGTACCAGAGTGTAGGAATACTCTGTTACAGTAAAAGTCCTGCATTCCAAATGTTCCTCAAGTAAAAGTAGAAAATTATTATTATCAAAATATAGTGAAAGTAGCGACAGTAAAAGTAGTCATTTTGCAGATTGGTCCATTTCAGAATAATATGATATGTTTTATAATGACTGATCATTAAAGTGTTATCAAAGCTGGTAAAGGTGCAGCTAGTTTGAATGACTTTGTATACTGCAGGCAGGGTAGCTTTTGGATTTACTCCAGGTGGAACTAAAGTCTGATTTAACACTTGATTATATTTCACATCATTCATCCACATCTGTAAAGTAACTAAAGGTATTACATACATGTAGTGGAGTAAAAGTACACCATTTACCTCTGAACTGTAGTAGAGTAGAAGTACAAAGTAGCAAAACATTGAAATACTTAAGTAAAGTACAAGTATCTCAAAATTGTGCCCAAGTATAGTACTTGTTGAGTTTATGAACTTGGTTACTTTACACCAGTGGCTATAAAGATAGAAAGACTAAGCCTTGCACAGAGGCATGAAAATACATTTTCAAAATGCTCAACAGTGCTGCCAAAATTATAAACTGACTGCTACACAATTAAAATAAATGCTTTTTATATATTTCTATTAGATGTGACTCTATGGCGTTTCTGTTAATATTAACACTGCTGCTTTAGTTGTTCTGACTGCTAAAATCCTGTTATTCCTAATTTTAAAGCCGATATTCTGTGGGGTCAGGGGGCTCGGATCCTTGTCACCTTTTTCATACCTGATGAGTTTGCATCCCTGTTGTCAATTTGTTTGGTTATCTAGGCACAGCTGTGTGTGACTCCCTCTGGTACACTGGTATGTGTTTTCCTAATGTAGAGCGCATTGATTAATTAATAAACTACACACTGACTCTAGATCCTGACCAAATCTTTATTTTTTGATCAAATGTTTTTCAAAAAAATGTATTGTATATTATATAACAGCTGCACATCACAGACCGGAGTCTCTGCTGCTGTGGACCACGATGGAGGCGATCATCCTCCCCATCCCCAAAGACCCTGCATGGCATGGAAATCTCCTCCTCCTGGAACAATTCTACACCCAGCATATGCTCCCTGTGTTGGCCAGTAGAGAGGAGGACATTTAAATAAACATACTCTTAACACCCTCGGACTCTGCGTTGTGTTTCGTATGTGTGATGGGGTGTTATGCAGAGGGGAGGAAAACAGGACACAGCAGATTGGGATTGTGGTGGAGATGCTGAGCAGTTATTTAATTGTTGCGTGTAATTATTATTATACTGCGTGCTTCTTAGTTATTCCATCTTTTGCTGTAACATGGATCTGTATGTAACTCTATATTTACTTGTTATCTACCACACTTCCTTCTACATCATACACCATCATTATACATGGTGTATATAGGATATATATTTATTTGTATACATATCTGTAAATTGTATAATTTTATTTTTCGTATTTGAGATTTCTCTTTTGTCCACTCAAATACACTTGGCCCTTTCTCTTTTCCATGTGGAAAATGGCAGCTGCATATTCTGCTTTTCTCATCTGCTCCCTGTCTGCTCATCTACGATGAGAAAATTATATAATTAATTACTAATAATCATTTAAACCTGTTATTACCAATATTTCACAAATTCTTCATGTAAACTTAAGAGTACAGCTGTATGTTGAGTATGTCAACTTTGCTTGGTTCATCTTACTGGGGGGCAGCTACATGGATGTCAGTGCAGTCCACAATAATTTTGCAGCTGAAGGCAGAATGAATTTATTATTGACTCAGAATGAAGCACAACTTCATGTCATACAATACATTGACTTTATTTGTAATTGTGTAAAAAAATATGAATATTGATTAGCAAGCAGGACCTGCAGGAACAGAGAATGGTGATGGATGGAGCTGGGAAGAGAGAAGAATAAAGAAAACAGATCAACTTTATTATCGGATATTAAAAATTCAATTTCAAAACAAGTTGCCGCTCCTACAGTTTTCTAGTATGTAAAGATGATTTCACATGACCAATGCAAAATATCACACTCAATACATGTGTGTCTCTGGGGGGTGCATTGTGCCTTTGATGTATATAAATAATATACCATAACCAAATACTATTACGTACAGTGGAAATCAGGTTGCCAGAGCAGGTCAGTCCAGTGTGCTTGTTCCTCAGGGTCTCAGCAGTTACAGGTGAGGTAAAGAAAATAAGAGAAAAAGGTCAGTAACAACACTTTAAAGTAACAACACTGAATAATTATCTCTTTTAATAATTTTCTCTCAGTAATCACTCAACTACTGTCTTTCCAACAAACAGATTGACTCACTCTCACTATCATCACAATGAAACACGTCCAGAAGAATGTCATGCAAAGCTGCCTGCCTTCCTTCCTTCGACTCTCCCTGAACTGCCTGATCTTTTAATGGTCAATGTTAACCATTTGTGCAGATAGCATTAAGTAGAAAAGATCGCTGATACTAATGTGGGGTTAGCCTACCTCCCGCCCCCTTAGCACCTGGTGGAGGGGGCGATAGGCTACTCTTCAAATGTTTCACAAAATACTTACCATCATGAATACTCTTACTGTTTAACATTTCGGTTTACTTCGTGTTAAGGCTAATACAAATGACAAGGCTAAGTAATGTAATATAATGCTAACTAACATGCTCGCTACTAGCTAGGTAGCTAACTTGACTATGTTCCATGCAAAACATGTATATTACCTGATATGTTTGGTCCAACAACTCCTGGTCCTTTCATCAGACGGGAAGCGATAGAACGAGCAAGTGGTATGATCTCTTTTGTGATTACAACCTCGTACAAAGCACACAGGCATCTTGTAAAAGTGAATTTATTGGAGCAATCTCTTATATTTATTGGAGGGAATAAATCAGTCTTCTTCCTCTTTGCTTTGCGAGTCACAACCAGTCTTGGAGCATTATCGCCTATGACATCACTTACGCGACCCAGAATGCATTTGGGATTTGTAGTCTTTCTAGTTGCGTATTATTCATAGTCTTATATTTCAGCAGTTTTACGACAAACTGTGACTTTTTTTGCATGGAAATGATTGTTTAAGATTGACAAACATCATATGTGTCATTCGTGGCACAATTCAAACGGGATCAAAAGATAACTTTTCTCTCTCCATTGACTTCTATGTATAATTTTCCGCTTCCGGGGTCCCATGGAGGCTCCCGGAAGGGGAGGGACTTCGCCTCTCTATTGCTGGAAAGAGCAAATGGAGCGAAATGAGGCATGGCTAAAATACAGGATCTACTGCTACTACTACTCAAAATAGTAGCAGTGAATTCCCATCACTAGTGTGTGTGTGTCGGGAGGGGAGCCCAGCACTTCAGAAACGGAGCTAGAACGTGCAAAGCAATGCAGTGGACACTGAAACATGCACATAAATTGGATAAATAACAAAAGCCTTTAGTTTATTTAATAAAAGAGCACATGTTCAATGCAAAAAGTGACCGTAGATAGATTACTTCAGTTGCAATTTGGCATATATAACAAATTAATTTAAAAAAAGACGTTCTCTCCTCAGCTCTGTTTCTGAAGGACGGGGATCCCCTCTCGACACACACACAAGAGCACACACTGTCAACCCAAGACAATGGTAGGGGAAAAACTGAGTTATAATTCGGAAAAATACCGTCATATTCAATTTGTTCATACCGCACAGCCCTACCGTGTCCTAAAACACTAAAAACTGATATTTTACATGCAATATTTTAATAGAAGCTGCCTTATAAATGAATTAATTTAATTACAATTCAAAAACGTCCCATTTAACTACATACTGATATATATGGGCGGATTGTATATTTTCAAACATTGTAAAATAACACGAAAAAAAAACTTACAAAACATTTCCAATAAATGCTGAGTAAATTATTTCTAACATAGTTGCAGGCCTTATTTGCATTATTAGTTTGGTAAATTGTTATTCTATATTTTGTCATGGTCTGGAAATGCATGAAAATGGATTTCAGAATTTGTGTAAGAATAGTTTGAATGCAGTTTAACTTATTGTGTTTTTCTATTTTTTGAAATATTATTTGTTTATCTATTTTTTGTCTCTTCAGAGACAGAAAACATGCATTGGCAATGTAAGTACTGCCTATTTTCTTCTGAAAAGAGGGCTCAGCTATTGAAGCACTATCGCTTAAAACATGGAAGTTATGCCAGAACCACTCCAATTCCATCCCTCCACAAAGATTGTCTGTGTTCATTCAAGTCATTTAATGCCTTAAAAGTCAATTTAACAAGATATCACTCCCATGATATGCAGATGAGCGAAGCTGGTGATCTCCCTGTTATATACCATTGTCCTCTTTGCGATTTTGAAGAACCCTGTACAAAAGCCCGCCTTAACCTGCCATCAGGCCCTGGGGATGATAGTTTTTGTAGGCCCCCTATTTAAACAACAAATCAAAGTCATTTATAGCCTCGGCAGGCTCTGTGATCGCACTTCTCCACTCTGCTCTACACGCGCCTGGTCCTCTCCTCCATATGAGTGACGTATCGGGCCTCCCTCATGTATTTGTCCGGTTGCCGTTGGCTCCCCTCCACGTAGCAAGTCCTCGTCGTCCTCTCCATCTCCTCCAACAGATAATGTCCCTCCTGTCTGTTTTTCCTCTCCCGCTACTCCATCGCTATCAGAACCAGACGGCCTACTTGTCTCCGAGGCCCCGCGGCCGGCACCGCTACCGCTCGGTACAGAACTCATCTGTCCTTCCTCCTCATCCTGGCCTACAGGTTTAAAATAACCTGTAAGCGTCGGCATTTTTTGTAATAGCTGCTTGTCTCGAAACTCCTTTTCCCTCAACAATTTCCTTTTCCGAGCGCCACTCTCAAACTTTTTCTTCACTCCATCACTCGCAATTTGAATAAGTCACATGTGAAACATATTCTCATTCTGACGTGTGTGTGTGTTTGTGTATATTTGTGTTTGTGTGTATTGTGTTTGTTTCCCGGGGAAAACCCTCACGAGAAACATCGGCTGTTGTTATGCCTGCTGTGACGTCAAGTTACTCTGTTCTCCGCTTGTAATTATGCCGTTACAAGCTTCAAAGTTGTATTTATCATCTGAATTTGCCGAAACAAGTTTAATATTCTGAAAGCCAAGACTTTGTTTTTTTAAAATCAGATGAAAACAAACTGTAACGGACCTTGCTGTGTTATCTATCATTACTCTACGTCTTACAATAATAATTTCAGTGGATGGAGGGGGGCGGCGCTGTGGAACAGCAGAGTGGCGAGGGAGAGCTGTCGTCTTCCCTTTACAAGATTCAAAAATGTATTTATCGTGTGATTTTGGAAATGAAAGTTTCCTATTCTGAAAGCCAAGAATGTGTTTATTTAAAAAAAAAAAAAAACACCCGAAATAAAAAAAAAAGAATTTTTATTTTTATTTTTTAATTGGCTCATGATAGGCCCCCGATCTCCGTAGGCCCCTGGGCTTCAGCCCAGGTCAGCCCGTGCATTAAGGCGGCCCTGCCTGTACATAAGTAATTTTCTTCACCCATTTGCGCCAACATCTTAAAAAACAGGAAATCGTGAAATGTCCATTTGAAAACTGCACTTTTGAGAGCAATGTGTACTCAACATTTAATGCTCATAAATGTAAAGAACATAGTCATCCAAGACAGAAGAAGTTGAAGCCTGACATTGCTGTGACCAGTGCAGCTTACAATTCAGATCTGAATCTGTCTATCGTTTTTTTCAAGAGGAAAATGAGGAAGAGGCTCAAATTGTAAATCTGGATGATTTACAGCATCAACTGGAACACAATTTAGCCTCGGTTTTTCTAAAACTGCAGGCAATCTTGCATATATCTGACATTGCAGTACAGGAGGTAATCCAACATCTGAATCAGATTGTTCTTTTATCAGAGCCTCTTTTGCACAATGCCATTAAAAACATTCTTGGTGAACATGGTGTCACTGACAGTGATTCTGTTTTGAGGGAGATTACAAATGCTGTCAAAGAGAATAACCAGTTCCTGAAAATGAATGATGCTGGCCAGTCACTCTCCACAGCTGGTAAAAGAGCATCATATTTTGAAAAGGAATTCCCTCTAGTGATGCCAGTTCAATAGCTGCTTGGACAAGAACCAAAATGTTAAAAAAATTGTTAAACAGAGCTGATGTTTTAGAAAAACTTCTCAGTCAAGATGAATCTGTTGATGGATACAACACTTATAGAGATGGCACACACTATCGTGAGAAGGCTTTCTTTAAGACTGAGACCCTCCGGATTGTCCTTGGGCTTTACATTGATGACTTTGAGATAGCCAATCCTCTGGGCACTTCAAGAAACAAACAAACAGTTTTTTGTTTTCTATTAACAAATTATTCTTGACCACTTATGAGTAATGTGTAGGGATGGGTACCGAGAAACGGTACTAAGTCAATACCGGTACCTGATTGGACGGTATCGGTATACCGTTAAGCCGCTGGACAAACGGTGCTGCTATCGGTATATCTGTTACGTCTACTTCCTTAGTTTAACTTTAAACCATTATGGTTGGTTGGGAACCCTCATCCCGTGTGATGTATCCGGTTTGAGACCCCTCTGATTGGCCACTGTAAATACCACTCCTCATCTCTCTCGGCCCGTCTACACTACAGGCATGAAAAAATCTTGGAGCTGGGCGTGTCTGAAGCTTGGCGATTTTTTGCGAGCAACCAATCACATGAATCTCCCGCCCCCGACATACAAAGCAATAGCAATGTTAAAACGAAGTAAACTGGATATAAACTCTCCAAACAGGCGAAAAAACGACCAGTTTCACCCACTGTTTCTGCCACCTCCCTCCATGCCTGGTTCCTCCGGTTTGTATCCCGGTAAATAGTTCCGGTCGTAAAGAACCGGGTGATTTGCTACCGTCATATCTCGTTTGGAATATGAGGAAATGAACTGCGGTCTGGCTCTCCCAGCTTGCACGCGGTTTGATTGGCTGCGCTTGCACTGGCGGGATTTGCATAAACGGGATTTCATTGGCTGATGCCAAGCATCGAGCCTCAAAAGTTGAACAAAGATGCCGATAGATGCTCGTGATGCTTGCAAAGCCATGCCATGCTCCCCACAATGCAGTTCGGCGAAGATTCAAAATCTTCTACGTCACCCCATTCAAGTGAATGGGCGAAGCGTTGAAAGCATTTTTTGATGCCTGTAGTGTAGACGTGACTCCCGCAGGCATGGCGGACAGAACGAAGCGATCGAAGGTCTGGATGCACTTTAAAAAAATGTATTGGCGATAGTGCAAGGTGCAATCTATGTACTCAATTAGTTGCTTGTAAAGGGGGTAACACAAGCAACTTAATGAAGCATTTGCAAACGAGACACTCATTTAATCTTAAACGGTGCTAGCGATACTGCTAGTGCTAATAGTGCTAGCGGGCTTAAGCCGCGCCGTGTGTAAATGTGACCTGAGCGAAGGCTCGCAGGCAGGTTAGCTGCTGCGCACGGGTAATATGTTTTGTTTACCTGGGTGCAGTCTGGCAGGCACATCGTCTTGTCTTTTTTTAGTTTATTAACACCAAATTATTGAAAAGTATCGATAAGAGTATCGAAAAATACCGATACCGATAAGCAGTACCGGTACCGGTATCGATTAAAATCCTAACGATACCCATCCCTAGTAATATGTGTTTCAATATATTTCAGGGTACAGATGTTAATGACAAGCGAACAGCAGTCCTCCGAGGCCTTCCCATCATCCTGGGGGATGAAAACAATGACTTCTTCAAGACTTGCTTTGTAAGTAGTCTTTTTTCATCATTATTTAAATTCTACTCCACAGGACGCCCAATCTATTTTATCCTGTCCCTTGTGTTACATAAATATATTTTAGCTTTTGTTATGATACTGGCCAAAAGTGGGCCTTCAGCAGGCCAAGGTAAACTCTGCATTGAAAATGTTATTGTGGTTGTAATTTTACTGTTGCCTATGTTATAGGATGTTGTTGAACCAGACATCTCCAGCAGCTCCATCGGGATCCTTACAGTCATCCCTGAAGACAGCCTGGCTTCACCTGCTCACTCCACCTTGCACCGTCAGCAATCGCCATCATATTGGAAGGGAAAATGGTGATGGACGGCATCAATTCTCTCCCAGATGCCATGTGCCTACTTTTTGGACTCATCTACGCCCTCAATTTGCAATACCCTCAACAACTTAAGAACACTTTTGAATTTATTCAAAGGGTGATGCTCTCACTTGGCTATAAGTCCCTTAAACCAAAACTACAATCACTCAAAAATGCCCTGATGCAGTGAGTCAGAGCACCTCCCAATGGGACCTTTTTCTCTTTTGGAAAAGTGATTTTTCTTTGTTATTATTATCATTTGTCAAAGGCCTCGTTGCAAGAATGAGATTGTTTTTGTATAAATATGTACTTTTTTCTGATGAAAGCACAGAAGTCAGCCTAAAAAATGCAGTGAGTCAGAGCCCCTCCCACTGCATGGCAAGCCGATTTAGCTTTTATTCATTTCTGAAGGATATCAAAAAATCAATTCTTACTAGTAATTTTTATTTCTGATATCAAAAATTGAATTTTAACTCGTTAGAAAGAGAATTCTTGATATCAGAAATTAAATTGTAACTAGTTGTAATGTGTATTCTTGATATCAGAAATGCGATTTTAACTAGTGAGATTTGCTTCGTTTTTCTCATTCATTTCAATGGCAGTCGGAATTTGAACTAGTTCAAAATCCTTTTTGATATCAGGAATTCAATTGTTAATAGTTATAATTCAATTTCTATTTATAACTAGTTACAATTGAATTCCTGATATTAAAAAAACGATTTTGAACTAGTTCAAATTGTATTTTTTATATTAATAATTGGCATTTCGACTAGTTCAAATTGAATTCTTGATATCAGAAATTGGTATTTTTACTAGTTCAAATGTAATTGTAACTAGTAACAATTGAATTCCTGATATCAGAAATTGGGATTTGAACTATAGTTCAAATCCCAACTCCCCTTGAAATGAATGAGAAAAAGGAAGCAAATCTCACTAGTTAAAATCGCATTTCTGATATCAAGAATACACATTACAACTAATTACAATTTAATTTCTGATATCAAGAATTCGCTTTCTAACTAGTGAAAATTCAATTTTTGATATCAGAAATAAACATTATTACTAGTAAGAATTGCATTTTTGATATCAAGAATTATCATTCTTACTAGTATCCTTCAGAAATGAATATAAAGCTAAATCGGCTTGCCATGCAGTGGGACCGTTTCTCTTTGGAAAAGAGGATTTTTTTTTTTGTAATTATTATTCTTTTTCAAAGGGGCCGCGTTGTTAGTACACACAGAGGCACTCCGTTTGTATACCATTTTTGTATAAATGTGTAAATTTTTCTGATGAAAGCACAGAAACCAGCCTCTCAAAATATGTTTGTTAACAAGACAAATAAAATGTGAATATCATTACCATTGAAATGTCTTGTTTGTTACAACAGCTTAACATTTTTAAGTTCAGATTACTTGAAAATGTTGAGGCAATCGGTTTCCTGATATTACCCTAGTAAAGTGAATTGCTTTGACAAGTAATGTTCACTTTTTATTATGAGTTGTGCTAATTCAACATAACTCAGATATTTAAGTTGTCGAAACCAACTTTTTATAGTCATCGTAATGAATGATCTTGAGTTGGGTCTACTCAAGTTTACTGTAATGATATAAGTTGCCTGAACTCAGTACTTTTAAGTTGAACAACTTAAAAATGAATGATTAACTTTACTTGGAAATGTTGAGGCAATCGGTTTCCTGAAGTTTTCTAAGTAAAGTCAATTTATTACGATTTACAGTGTACCTAGCAGTCCTTCTTGTTATCACCAAAATTGTGCTACTTCAAGAGGATTTTACACTGTTGCTGTTTTAACAATTTAGCATGGGCACATGTTTAGTAGACTATAACTGTAATGTGAAACACCATGTGGCAGAGAAGCCAAACAGAGTGACAGATGAAGCAGTGACGTAATTGTGACCACATGATCATCACTTTAATATGTTTTGCTTCCCTCTGGTGGTGAACAACTTACATGTCAGGAACCAGACCCTAACACTCTTGTGGTGTTGCTGCCATTAATCCTGTTGCTTTTATGCAGTGATAATACATTGCACAAAGTAACACCAACTATACTCTAACTTTCATTAAAATATGTGGAGTAAATTACCCCCCCCCCCCCCCCCCCCCCCCCCCCCCATTTGTACTTAAAAACATATGCTGATCTTTACAGGGGAAACTTCACCAGGAACTCAAACATGGTTTTGCAAACACCCCAACATACCAAATATAATATCACTTATCAAACGCAGCAGCTCATTAAGACATTCTCTACTTTATATTACAATCTAATTAAATGATCACTGAATAATGTAACATGACAACTGGTATTTTTCTGCTCTTGACTGCAGTCTTCTGCATGTTGTGACACCTGATTACGAGCTAGAGACAATAGACACACTTACACACTCACACAGACACACACACAGCAGGAGAGCATTCTGCCTGGTCTTTTCGTTGAGGCGGTATGGAGCAACGTGTTGACTCAGCTGCTCAGCTACACCTCGGTTCACTCATGATAGGTTGCCTGTCAGATTCTGCTGTAGGATTCTTCATGTTCTCTATTACTGAATACGAAACCTTCATTTATCAGTTTAAAGTATGATTGGCTTCATTTGGTATTTCCCTGACAAAATGTGAGGCAATAACGAGATAGTTGGGTTAAGTCTCGAGAAAAAGGCCTATAACTTGTAAAACGTCTAGGTAAACAAATCACCCTGAGAAAGTTTCCAAATAGTACTTTTAAAAGAAGTCAATATTAAAAATGCGGTTCCCATAGAATCTTTTCAGACCTAAGCGAAGCTCTCTCTTATCTGCTGACTGACTGATGTCACCTTCTGCTATGTAAGCTAACCTGTTATAAGACCTTTAGTTTTACTGTTTATGGACAAACATTCCAAATACCACCATAACAGAGAGGCATCTGTCACCATTTGTGTGTGTGTGTGTGTGTGTGTGTGTGTGTGTGTGTGTGTGTGTGTGTGTGTGTGTGTGTGTGTGTGTGTGTGTGTGTGTGTGTGTGTGTGTGTGTGTGTGTGTGTTTGTGTGTGTGTGTGTGTCCACTGATAACCTACATTGTTCAGTGTGTGTTCTCAAGATGACCTTTAACTGACAATGAATCACTTTAACTAAGTATGTATCAATAATTGAGGACATTAAGGTTAAACTATTACAATTTAAGTTACATTTTAACAGCTGTTCATACTACGTGGATTTAGCAATAAAACGTTTACAATCTTTTTAATTGACCTACAACTAACCTCTATTCTCCACACATCCATGGAGGACCATTGAGACAGAACCAGATTACCTGATCTTGTTTCTCACTGTTGCATCGATCTGATCCTCCATTTCTGTCAAACACCAATACCAACTGGAGTTCTGTTCTGTCAACACTGCTATATTTATTCCCCTGCAAATCCCCAACAAAAAGCTAATTTGGTCAAAAGTGAACTTTAAGTTTCTTTGTAAAGCTAATATGGTTTTTACTTTTACATTCAAAGTTTTATATACTATGTAATGTTATATAAAGTCGGGGGACTTTCCCTAAAGTTGCGTTGTTCCTGATAAGGTTGCCATATTGGAAGTGATTCGTTGCTGAGGAAAATGAAATTGTACTTTACACCACCAACCTTGAAGTCTTAAATATACTGAAAGAAACACCACACGGAGTATTTCTTATGTATATTCTCTCGCTCCTCTATCAGAGCTATTGACATGGAACACAGAGGCCTTTATTTAACCTCATATTCACAATGCTAGATGCAGACAGAAACCAGAAACAACAAAGCTAAACTGTGTAGAGTTCAGTCTTTCAATTGTGCGGGATATAATAAGAAGATTTGTGCCATGCAAGTTATGCAAGCTAATGTGAAAATGTGTGAATCTTATCTCCATTCCCTCTCTCTGTATTGTCATCACCAGTTGCCACTCTATCTGCTGTCAAATGGTTGTATTATCACTTACAGGCACACACACATTCCACCATACACCATACACTGCGCCTCTGTCCACGCAGTATTGTCATATGTTGAAAGGCCGATGCATGCCTTGGTTTTGTCAGCGTGTGACAGGATAAGGTATAAATAGTCACAGATCACCACTGTGACACATGCATGCGCTCACATATTTCTGCACACATGCTTCGTTTACACTGCAGGGTTAACACCAACAAATCTTAGATGGCGTATTACGGCTTGTATGCTGTGAGGAGGTTTATCTGATCTTGCAGAGTGAAGCCATTGAAAAACACACATCTATATAATTGTTTTCTATTAACAAAACTTTTTTCCTCAGAGCATTTCAGATTTTTTCCTCAAAATGTATTAACTTTATAATTTCAGATTTTATCATATTTTGTCGTGAATTGTGTTTTTTTTCTTTTAAGATGTACCACTTTAATCTGAGAATGTATACTTTTTATTTATAACTTCCATAAGAGATATTCTGAGGGTTATTATGAATAATTAATAACCCTATCCCCTGGCTTAGTATAAAGCCAGGGGATAAGCGTGATACTGGCGTGATAGGCTACTAGGTAGTAAACCTAGTATATCACGCTTATACCTTGTACAAATTACAACCAATGTAAAATATGGGATGTGTGGTGCTTGTACATGCTATTAATTATCGTTGTACATTTTAATAATTCCTTGGTTAAGTTAAAGTGGCAATAGAAAAGTATTTAGCACTTCTTGGCTGGGCGGTGTAGTTTTACACACCGTCTTATTTGACTTTTTCAGGACTTAAAACTGTTTTTTGGGGGCAGACCCCCACAAAGAAAAAAATATATTTACACACGTAAGGTCATAATTTTAAAAGTTTTTTATGCTCATCGAGTCATCCGTGAGCAGAGCATCAAGTTGGCATTCCTATAACAGCTGAATGCGGCGATTACCATGTTGTTCAGCAAATTGCCTCACAAACGTATTAAGATCAACAGCTTTAGTGCGTTTTTATTCAAAGCTGAGTACAGCCACACTTGACAGTCTCTTCTCTGTCATTGTAGACCGCAAAGACCTCATTCCTTCCGTGTACTTGGGTTCGAATGCGCCGTCCCGTTCAAATGAAATTGCCGCAAATCACATTTCCTCGCTAGCGCCAGGGCCGGGGGAGGGGTTACAAGGCCCACGTCTTGTGCTGCATTCACTTGCACTCAGACATTAGGGATTTTCTCTCATAAATGTCCGATAAGCCACAACTTTTATTTCAAAACGAAGCTGACGTTTTCTGCCAGACGCTGTCTCCTCTTTCACTTTAAGTAACTTCACTAAAAATTGATCCATGTTGCCGCTAGCATAAAGTTAGCTGAAGTTAACCAGCTAGATTTCACTGTTTTTCGTTATTTTCTTCTCACGCTGCGCCTCCCCTGAAGCTCTCTGGTGCCCCCCAGGGGAGGCGCGCCTCACACTTTGAAAACCGCTGCTCTAACCTATCATAATGAAGTCAGTATGGAAATCCCTACTTCCTGCCAATGGTTATTAAAGAAAGAAAATGTCGGACAACCATGAGACCAACACAGCACGATCTACTCCACAGAGAGAGGAGCAATGAGATAAATAGATATCTACAGAGTCAGGGAACACATAATGCACTGTACATGCACACACACACACACACACACACACACACACACACACACACACACACACACACACACACACACACACACACACACACACACACACACACACACACACACACACACACACACTCACTCGCCTTGTTTCTGCCCCAACTCAAATGTAAGATTACACTTGAATAGGAATAAATGTATCTTTAATCTGTGCAGTTGTGATGATTTGTTCTTATTATATCATAGTTGTTGTTGTTCCTCTCTTCATATTTCCCATTAATGATATTCACTTTTAATTTCTGCTACATTTGCTATGTTGTTTAAACAAGTTGTAGTCAAGAGTTTGTGATTCATGTGATGTGTGAAGGCAATATTGCTGGTGGAACCCTGGCTACGTGGATTGGATTTAATGTTTACAGTCCCAGCTTCAGAATCAAAGTGGTGAAGCTGATTTCAGTTATCACAGGGTCCACTGTTGGAACATAATGTCAAAAATAATTCAGATTTGAATTCAGCCCATTTTTTTAAGGCATAAGACTTTTTGTTAATGTCTAACTTCTCCTTCTTCTTTATGTACAACATTAATATACATATATTTGACTTCATTAATCTCAGGCACCACAAGCTGCCTCTGTGTATGAAATATACAATGTTAATAAACTTGCCTTGTCTTGTAGAGTGTATTAAAGTAAAATGTACACTGAAACAAGTTAATAATGGCTTTCACTCCATCATGCACACGCTGATGTTTATGGAATAACATTACCGCTGGCATTTGTACAGAAACGCACCATCACACTGGACGTGCTGCACACACTAACGTTTATATCCCAAACAAAGAGGAGGAGCAGCCGCTTCATATTCAGGTAAATTAGAAAGTACACATTTTTGACCGGCCAGTGTCTTGGAACCTTCACACGCACTCCTCTGCTCCTGAACCGTCAGCTCAGGTAAGCCAAGGGATGATGGAGCAAGGCAGCATGGGAGTCAGGGTTAGGGGTGAAGGTCACCTTTTGGCATAAAAGTGTATATTAAGGGGTTCTCAAGTAATTATCAATTATCAATTTCAGTAGTTTACTGAAATTATTTGTTCAATTGCTTTAGAGATTTGAATAGAATATATTACACATTTTGTAGCGAATACTGTATGCTTGAGATTAACATGAATTGTTTATGGCTAATTGTAAATGTCATGTGGGGCTGCTGTGTGTCATATATGACATTATGCATTGCCTGTGTATAAAATGCCCTACAATGATGTATGGGTGGATTTTTTTCCAGCCTTTTTGCCATCTTTAAAGAAACAACATTTTTTTTCAAATACAATTATGATGTCTGAAAAGCTCAGAACTGCAGTGACTCTGTTAGCAAAATAGTAATGAATGCAGGGGATGTTGGCTGAACATCAATAAGAAGGCAAGGAAAAATCTTTTAAAATAACTTTAAACCAAGGTGGATAGTTTGTTACGTCGGTTGCTGCTGTGTCTTCTGAAAGTTGGACGCATTTTAAAACATGGGATCTTGAAGACAGAGGTCTGTGCATAGTTTGACCTCGGCTAATGTCATGCTAAACTGATAGCTGCAATAACATTAATAGATGGAGGCCCAAGGGCATGATAAGGAGTTTTGTGTATTGACTTCATTTTCATTTCCTGAAAATCTGGTGCAAACTTTATATATCTGCAAGAACCACATGCAAGCGTGTAAAAAGCATGAAGCATGTTTGATCTGTTGCTGAGTTTACTGTGATATAACAAACCAGGATGTTTAAAAACACATAATTTATTCAGAGAGAAAGAAAATAAGCAAACAGAGAGGAAAAGTACTGATTTCCAAAATGTGGTAAATCCAACCTCATGGGTGTCCAAGATCAGTCAAGGTTATAGTAAGGTCAATGAAAAGTCCTGTTGCACTTACAATTCAATTATTTAAATAAGGTGTCTGAACAACTTTTCCGAATAAGGAACTGACATAAAAAGGATAATACAGTAGCTCAACCTAATTCTATCTAAATATGTTTTTAATAAATAAAAAAATAAAAAAGAACAGAATGCCGGCTTTTGTTAACCTTTATGATTTGTTTAAAATATATGTCTATCAACTCTATAAAGTCATAGCTGCTCATGTGAGGTTGAAAAGTGAGAGACAGAAAAACCACAGGTTCAAATCTCCTCTGTAAAGCACATGACAGTGTTTGGCCTGATTGGATTAGCTTTTTCTGGAGTTTGATGGAAAATTGTCAGGAAACCTGCTGGGTTTCACCACACGACAAAAAATGATCCTCTGTTTACTCTCAAAACACCCAGAATGCATCCCTGCTGACGAGACACTGACCTCTCACACAACAAGGACATTCTCTTCCCGGGGAGAGGGGGAAGTGTGTGTGCGTGTGTGTGTGTGTGTGTGTGTGTGTGTGTGTGTGTGTGTGTGTGTGTGTGTGTGTGTGTGTGTGTGTGTGTGTGTGTGTGTGTGTGTGTGTGTGTGTGTGTGTGTGTGTGTGTGTGTGTGTGTGTGTGTGTGTGTGTGTGTGTGTGTGTGTGTGTGTGTGTGTGTGTGTGTGTGTGTGTTAGTCTGTGTGAGAAACAAAAGGAAAGTGTCGGGGAACATTTTTTCTTTTATTGTCTCTCACGATCATGTCCTTTTTTCTTCTCTGTGTCTTTATCTTTTTCTATCTGATTCTTAGTTGTGTTAAAGATGGGACACCTCACTATTGTGGCTGTTATAGCAGGTAAATACAATGCCAAAGTCTACGTCTCTATTCAAGGAAAAATATAAGCATTGAAAAGTTAGCTTGTTTGAAAAGCTTACCAAGGCAGTAACACCATTTATTTCTGAAAAACTTTGGAACAAGACAGGGGAACTCGCCATCGTCCAAATTAACATTTATTTTTTCCGATTTTCTTTCAGTTCTCTTCACCCTGTTTGCGGAAATCGAAGCAAGTAAGGACCAAACTCCACTTTCACCTGAGACTGGTTTGTTGAGAAACTGGTATTGGGAATAAATAAAAGACACATTCACTTGTATCTCCATAACAATGGCCACATTCAAAGCAAATGAACTGTTACCATAGCAAAATGGATGCTTAAAAACAACAACATTTAACCCTGACACATAGGCCTATGAGTTGTTGCTGCCAACTGTTACTCACTGGAATTAGGGGTGAAAATCTTGTACATCTTTTGAAGCGAGTTGAAGTATGTCCTATCACTAATGTTCCTTTCACCTTTCTTGTTTCTCCTCCTCCTCGTGTGTTTCGTCTGCAGATCCATTTGCTTACAGTAAGTACCAACATTCTTATCTCCTGCTTCTTACAATCTGCCCAATATAACCTAGACTAGTGCAGAGTATCACTTACATTATGCATACAAAACATTCTTTGGAATTGAATGCTTACCCTGTCTAACAATATTGTTTAACAGACTATCAAAGGCTACGAATTGGAGGGCTAGTCTGTGCCAGCTTGTTGTTTGCTGGAGGACTCATGGTTTTACTTTGTAAGTAACTGACACCTCACAGATAAATAAGTCTACATGTTAAACCTATCAAAGCAAAGCTATTCCAACATGAGAATCAGAGAAGTAGTGAAAGTATTGACTGTGCGTTGTGGGTGTAACCTCAGTAACACGTCTTACTTTGCCTTCACAGATACCAGGTGCACCAGGAAGAACAAGTATGTTTTTTTTCTAAATCTCTGTCTGAACTTTAACATGTGACTTGCCCCCTCTCTCATTGTCTCCCTCCCTCCCTCTCTTTTTTTCTTTCTTCCAAAACCGCCATGCTAACTGCCACTCCTGCCATCCTCTCTTACGTTGTAGAAAAGTGGAAGATGACAACAGTGAAATCTGATCGGGGGCATGACTGACAAACTGGTTCCGGCCAGGAAGAAGAGTTGAAAGGCAAGGGGCGGAGAGATGTGGCTGCATGGTGGGGGGTGTTTTTGTAAGAAAACACACAGGTTCATATGATTACACCTGTACAGACCTGTGCAATACTGTTTAAGCAAGATGTAAAAACAGTCTGTAAATGTCCCTGTTATGAGTATGATGAAATAAATGTGTTCTTGTTTTTCAAATGTATCCACTTTGCCCAAATCTGATATGTAAACTGGTATGTTTATCCCCTAAAAGCCCATAGACCTTCACAATTAACACATGCTGCTTAGTTTGGTCAATGCCATAATGATGCACACGGATATGCTGCATTATTATAAACATAAGGTGGTGTTTAGTCATTTTGGCCTGCTGTCGTTTGCATGTCTTGCTCTATAATAAAATAGTTAGATAAATCATGTTGTAAACCATTTTAACCTTGACAAAATTTGAAAAAGATTTCAGAAACATTTGGCTTGCATATCAAAATTGAAAATAAATTACTCCATGCTAAACTAAATTGTAGTATGTCAGTGATTGTCTAAGGGTAGCTATGTAGCCTAGCTTGTTTTACTCTTTGACCTTTAGTGACTTTAACTTCAGTTATTATGACTTCCCATTGAGTTACTATAACTGTTGTATGTATTATATATTACATTATATTACCATATTATTACTATCACTTGTCTTTGCTACAAATGTGTTGTTGTTTTGTTAGGCCTCTCAATATTTATAGCCCAAACATCCCATTGATAAATCAGCATAACTCGACAAACTTCGGCGCCCTCGTTCTCGACAAGCAAACATTAAAGGTTCCTCCTTCTCCCGGCGCTCGGTCTGACTGACTCTGGGTCAGCCTCCACGCCCCGCTCCTCATTAGCTTTCTGCTCTCCTGCTGCCAGCCAAAAAACTGAAACTGACCCAGGACCAGGACTCAAGGACAAAGCTCTAACGTTTCAAACTCAGCCCCCTTTTCTAAAACCCAGCCAACCTGTAGAGTGTCACCGTGTTAAGGAAGGCAGGGTGTTGGCGTGCTGTGTGGAGGAAAGTCGCTGTTTCTGACTCACATATCCGCCTTCTTGAGAGAAAATTCCTCGTTTTATCCGCTGCTAAACTCAACTCGTGGGAGGTAAGTGTTGAACAAAGAAATGTGCTAATGTTTGACAGAAGTTCCTTTATTTAAGAAAAAACATGTTTATACAGTTACAATTACCCAGATAGGCTAGTGCGCAAGCATCTTTTAGGGCAAAATAAGCAGTGTAGCTAATGTTAGGCTAAGTTTTATGAAACATTTTATGCAACTTCACATGTTTTTCTACGGTAAAAAACTTAAATTGCTTTATTTTCTTATTTACGGTTCTTTTGAGTTACTTAAAAGGGTCCAAACTAAATATATAACGCATTTTTCCAGACTAAAGTCTATTGTTGTATGGAAAGTTCTTAAATTGGCTATGTCATAACTCGTCCTAAGCTTAGGATGTTATTCGGCTGACATTTTTAGTCAATGCAGGACAATGGAACGATACGCGCCCATGGAGCAATGTGCGTATCACGGCCAGCGTGCCCTTCATACGCTATGATGCCATCGTTCATGTAAACGATTTCGAAAGTTTTGAAGTATATATGATGCCATTTGTGTACTGTGTCTTTTTTACGTTTAGTGCTTGTTTAAACCCATTAGATAAGAGAAAACTGCCGAAGTAAATCCGGTCTTAACGTTCTTATATTTTATGCTTAGCCTTATCCTCTTATACCATTTTCAAAATTATCATTAGGCTGCTAACATTATATATCGGAGTGGACCTGTAACACACGCATTATTTATTGAACACATACTAGAAGGTGTGTGTGTGTGTGTGTGTGTGTGTGTGTGTGTGTGTGTGTGTGTGTGTGTGTGTATGTGTGTGTGTGTGTGTGTGTGTGTGTGTGTGTGCGTGCGTGCGTGTGTAAAAAGGCCAGTTGATAAGAGCAGTGGTGATAAGAGCAGTGGTGATAACAGTTTGCTACTATGGGGCACAAGGACACATTGGGACATGAACAGTGAGGAATATCTGTGTTGTATAATCAAAAATACTTTTGTTGTTTTAAGTCAAAAGCCTCCACATATATATTGGTAGGAAACAAGCATATTCACACATTTTAGGAGCTTTAACCTTCAAACATTAAGTGTATTCGTTGAAGATATGATGAGTTAATTGGTTACCATCTTGTTGTCATCAATGCATTTTTTAAGCACTATTATGGTGCAGGTCTCTTCATTTTGTTTATAGGGGATGTGGGTGTGGGACAAAATACCTCAAGCAATTGTCTGAATATAAAGGGGTAGATATGTTTACGTCTGCCACAGGGTTGTTTAGTTTTACAGAATCCATGTTGGATTTTTTTACCCATGTTTACAGATACAGATTGTGTTGTTGTGGTTAAACAAGAAACCATAGATAGACGTCAGTTCTAGTGTCCATTGACCACAATGCGTTCATTTTTACAGTAAACATTGGTCCTTAATAAATCAATTGAGCAAGAGACACAAAATGACAATAGGGAAGAATGCAGGTTTTTTTGCATTGGAGGTTGCCATGACGTGCTGCGAATGTAACATACTCTTTGCAAGAGATCTACACTGTCCTGCAACAAGTAACTGAAGAACACGAATAACTAAGGTAGAACTGAACCGAAAGTGGTGGCAACAATGTACAGAAACCCAAAATACATTAACATTCTTAATCACATTCTAAATATATCATGAGTGATATTTAGCAGTGCAAGAGAAGATCCATTTAAGTTTCCTTTGCTCCATGCATTATACATTATGTGTTAATATTTTATTAAATTGTGAGTCACTTATGTGCACAAATGCCCCCATGTAGATAACTAACATTTCCAGCTAAACAAATCAATATTTCCCATGCAATCCATTAATATGCTTGCATAGTAAAGAAGACTCAATGTCAGTTACAAAAGTATTTGTGGATATGTTAGTGACACACTGAGAATTGTTTCCCTGCAATGTGATCTGTATCTGTATAGCAAACTTTAGGGATAATTTCAAACAAATGAGGGCAGACTTTTTGACAGACTTGAATGCACCGTAGTCTCCTTTGATATTAATACAGTTTTTCAGCCTAAGAGAAGTGAAGCAGCGAGAGTTACAGGGTGAGAGACAGAGATGGATGGAGGGAGGGTGAGGGACGGTGGTGACAGACTTTCTTTCTCAGGTGAAACAAACTTAGCTCACTGTGCTCACCTCTCCTCACATGACAACAATTCCTAAAAAAGAAATGAGGAATGTGAACAGTTGGAGAAGAAAAAGTGAGAGCGTTCTCAGACGAGACACTCTCCCTCCTCACCTTTCCTCACAACACTTTGGTGTCTCGCGAACACAGATTTAGAAACCTCAACAAGAAGACATTGATTTAACTGTGACCTTCCCTGTGTAACCACAGCACTTTATTCTACAGTTCAGTAACACAGCTAATCGTTTCCAATTTGTTAACCATAATTATATTATAATACAACTACATCAGACAATGACCTAAATATAACGCTTTCATACATTGAATACAAACCTGCAAGTTTCTCAATTTAGAATTGGTTTGTGTTACTTTATTGCAAAAGTAACTCTTCAATATGTGCTATATTAATATTATATGTATGTAAAATGAGAGGAAGTGTACTCCATCTTTGAATCCGCTGTATCACTGCAGTCTGTTGTTGCTATCTGCTCACTCGGAACCTTGTGGTTACCATGTGTGACTCATGGCTGCAGTATGACCCCCTCCCTCTTACCTTCTATTTGTCTGTTCCTGCTCCTCCTCTTCCTCCTCTTCCCCAACTGCACTTTCCCTCGTCCTGCTGCCTCCCTCTCTCATTCCCCCAGCCTTTGATCCCTCTTCCTCCCTGTCTCCCTCTCTTGCTCACTCTCTTTTACCAACTTCATTTTTTGTTTGTGTTATTTCTCTCTCTCTCTCTCTCTCCATCAGTAAACTGCTTCCACTGAATCCCCAACACCATCTGTCCCTTCCTTTCTATCTCTCTTGCATACTTTCCTATTACATATTATAACTATAATGACACCGGTAGAGTGCAGACCTTTGCTGGTGCATTCAATTGCATCTCGGATGTTCCCATTTCCCAAGTGAGGAAGTCGTTCTTCACCATGAGCTTTATGTTGTAATGTGGAATAATGATGGCAGGAAGCTTTGTATTTCCAGATTATGTTGACAGCACATTAATGCAGCAGAAATGCCCTTATCTCGCAATGTTAACACATGCAAAAACAAAATTGCTTACCAACTGGTAAGTTGTAACCCATCCAAAATGTTAAGGCTTTTTCCTTGCCACGTGCTACACCTTTTGGTCAAGTTTACTCAAAATCAGGCCAGTAATAGATTAACTGACAAAACAAACCAAAATCCAAACAACTAAACCTCTAAAAACATCTGTAATCATCTAGAAGAGAGAAAACATACGTTTAAATACGAAAAGTAACATTTTATTCATAAAAAAAAAAAAAAAAACCTCTGAAGTCATTGGCTTTATCAACCATATTTCCAGACATTCAATTACAGAGAAACATTATTAACTTAAGTCCAAAGTAGATTAATTGTATAGTGTATTGGTAAAGTGAAGGGCCGAACAAGTTGAAGTCAAACAGTGTCTAAATAAAAGCTGGTTCTTTCTCACAGATGGCAAAGTAGGTTCACATTGTGTTTAGTTCACAACATGTGCGTGTGTGATGCACTCTGGAATTTAGTGCTGCTAATTTAGGAATAAAAAATACCACTGAGAATAGGCAGCTGTCTTTGTAGTGCAGCACAGGCACACACGCTCACACACACACACCAGTGTTCAGTATTCAAATTGTTGGATGGGGGGAGTTTTGAAGAAAGAGGACAGTAACGCATTGATGCTATGCATACAACATTTCGTACTTTTGATTACAGAATAGAAAAAGGAATATATGTTTGTAAAAAGGGTTAATCTTTTGTAGACATGACGAATAGTGTATGTTCACGTGTTACATAGTCCTAATACATTTGCCCCGTGACCCTGATTAGGATAAGTCGTTTTAAGAATGGATGCTGTAGTAGAACGCTTCGCTACATATTTATTTTGATATGACTATAATTGTTAGTTAACCAAAGACTTGACTGTGTGTGTGTTTTTGTGTATGTCCACATAGTGGTTTCTATGTGTGTTGTCACATAACTAAGTCACAAGGAGTGAACACATGTCACAAACACAAAGCCAACTGGTAGCCTTTCTCTGTGTGTGTGCACTGGGTCCCTTTGTGTGTGTTTTTGTTGCTTTTGTCTATTGGACTTTTTTATGTCAAACCTACATATTTCATTGTAGTGAGCACTCTCAATTGTGTTGCCCTGCTGCTGGACCTAAGAAATTAGGATAGTCTACCCCGGCAGATAGTATTCATCTTATTTGATCAGATTTTGAACTAGAATGTGTCTCAAATATTTAGGCCTCCACTTCACTACAATGAAGTTGAAAAGATTAACACTGGAGATCACAACAAGTAAAAGTAGTGCGTGGGATACTGACTGAGTGGAGGATGCTGGCCACATTCCGGAGTTTGGACTATTTTGGCGACCTTGCAGCTTATTGTGTAACGTCACTGTGGGATAAGAGAGAAAGAGAAGAGTGGGATGGAAAAGAGAAGACGATAGTGTTGGAGACGGGCATAGAGTCTGGAAAGCTTGTACTCCGGGGACTTAGTTAGCAAGGAAAACATTAGTGGGGAAAAAATAACAAAGAGGAGAGGGGTAAAGGAGCAATGACACACAGAGGTGAGTCGGGAGAGGTTTAAAGAGGAATGGAGACGAGACAGCAGCTCAACAGGCAGCAGAGCAGTGTGAAACAGTGATTTGATCAAAACAGGCAATGCTTCAAGCTTTTCACACAAGTGAAAGGAGTGTCCCGCAGTATAATGGATGAAAGGAGCAGGCTAGTGATAGTAAACAATGAGACATTCCTAAAGACAGGGGGAAAAAGAGATGCAGCTGAAAACAAAACAGGCAGAGTAGCATGACCAGAACAGAAAACTCTTTATTAGCTGGAACCAGGCAGAGAGATGTGGCTCCGCAGGGCATTAGTAGGCAGGGGGAAAGAAAATACTTTACACATGATGTCTTCATCTTCAAGGTATTGAGCTGTGTTTGCCTTTTTTGGTATCAAACATTTGCTGAATATGATTGTTGTTAGTTTTTTTAAGTTGTATGTAGTGTGAAACTATAACTAAATCAAATCTGAAACAATTTACAGGTTATTGGAAAAATGTTTCTACAACTGTTTTGATCCATAGCAGCTTTCTACACCCTTAGAAAGGGGCCCCAATCTGCTGGTCCGCGCCTCTCCAGAGTGGGGGTTTACTGCATGTCTTTGTCTTATATGTTAGAATACTGAACATCTTCAGGTTTTAGGCTTTTTGTTGGACAAAACAAGCAATGTGAATGGTTGACCATGTGCTCTGGGGAATTGTGATCTCCATATTTGCTTTTGTTTTCAAATGTTTACAGTTAAAGCAAGTTGTCTGCTAATCATAAAAACAAACTGCAGATACATCAACAGTGACTGCAGGCCTTAACCAATGACATTTGATATTGTAATGTTGTGTTGTAGAAGCACTCAGCTTCCAAGGGATGTTAAATGTCCAATGTACCTATCCACCAGCAGGTTGCTCTTTTCTTTGAACCAGCCATACAAGGATTTGAATCCCCAGCCTCCCCACCTGGCTCCGCCTTACACTAACATTTACTTTAGAATATAATCTTCAAACAGGGCCAGGGAGGCGCCAACTATTCTTCACTCCCCTGCTTTATGTTCCTCACCTTATTCCGTCTCTTTAATTTTGTTCTTTTTTTCTCCCCCCTTTATAATTGTCTGAAACTCTTATCCCTACGTTGCCGCCCGTGTCTTCCCTCTCTGCTCCCTGTGTGGCTTTCTCCTGAGGTCAACCATTCTCTGGTGGCTCTTGGCCTGTTTCCCATCCTCTACATTCCCCTGACCTGGCCTTGGGTTGCTCTGGAGAGGTGCACTCATGATCCTGCTCTTTTATTTCTCTCTTCCTAACAAACTCCACGTACCAACAGTAGGCAGACACATTGTCTTCTCAAAGGTCACTTTTAATCAATGTTCGTACAGATCTTAACACAGATCTTAAAGGAGAACAATCTTTACTATAACATCTTTCAGGTTTTTTCATCCCAAAACGATTTCAGTTAGGATTAATTCAGTTTTTAAAACACTATGTTCTCTTGTGCTTTCTCTCCAATTAATAACAACCTTTGTCAAATAGAAAGCTTAAGATTAAAACTAACTGTTTACTCTGAAGGTATTTGAGCGAACTGAGAGGACAGCTGTAAAGGATAAGCTGTAGCTTTAGCAGGAATTCAGAGCAGCGCATGAGGCAAACTCATTTGACTAGATGCTCCCATAAAGCCTCAGGGCAGATCAGATAAACAGCCAGTTTGACCCCGAATGTTAACCAAATGATGATTATTTATGCTTGCATTTTTGGGCTTCACTCACCTGAATGCCAGTTTGAAATGGGCATGTGTGTTTGTTCTTCCCTGAGTGCTCTGAAAAGAAAAGTGCAGTAAGTGGAAAGTCACAGTTGTGTTACTTAAGGTGTGTCCGCTCCCAGTGCACATGTTTCCTGTGCTGATTGAACATGGCAGCTAATGCAGTGTTGACCCATCAGAGACACTCAGACAGTGCTCGGGATGTAACTGCAGCTCTCAGTAAATGTGCTTATGTGTTAATGATAATGTAGGTGGCATGATTGTAAATTCCGCCTCACTGTCAGGACAATACTCAAAATGAGAGAGTATTAAGTCAGATTTGATAAATTATTTGGGATTCCAAAAAATAAGAACATCTTTATTGACTGATGGTACTTCAAAAAGCATCTCAAAGCTAACCATCTATGGACCAATATACACTTGTAATGACATTAAAACGCCATTACAGGCAGGAATAGCTTTAGAAGGATGAGTGCACACTAACATTGTTTCCATGGATTTTCTTGTCAGCAAGTGAAAGCTATTTTAAAAAACTGGACAGTTGCCGCAGCAAGGGACCAAATGCAACTATAGTACTGTACATTATATGTGCTATATACAATGAATTGAAAAACAACAAAACAAATATGATCGAAGTTCTAGAGCTTTCACATGGCATTAGTGTAATGCATTATGCAGAGGGGTTCCAGTTTCTGTGTGAGTGTGAAAGAGTCAGAGACCACTTTGTATCTGAATGGATCTGATTCCTTTGTGTGCTTCCGAGGGAGGGGATGCATGTTCTGCAAGAGTGTCTGCGTGTTTAAGTCCTGTTGGAGCCCCTCAGAAAACACAGATATGTTGCATCAGCTCTCTGTTGACTCTGTGGGCTGGTGCTATCCAGTTTGGAGGACAGCTTACCAACATGCACACACATTTAAAATGTGACATCATGTCTGTAAACCAAAACATATCTCTGGCATCAATGTGGTACTGCCCAAAACCACCACCCTCAATGGATAATACCATCATCCGCTTTTCATGCTCTATTGTAAAGCAACTGCACAGGAGACTCAACATAGAGGGGCTCTCTTTACCATCTTGCCCCATTTGGAGTAACCCCTGTATTTCTGCAGGAGGAGGCACTTTAAGTAATAATATCTGGCAGAAGGCTGGTATTACTACAATTGGACAGATATATAGAGACCAAACCCTTCCATTTCAACAATTCAAAAATCAGTATGGTCTCTCAGGCTCATCTTTTCTATCATATGCACAACTAGCATCTATTATTAGTACAAAATGTAAGGAGGGAGCCATGCCTGCTTCATGTATGGAAGAGGACCAGCGCCTCAAGAAAGCAATCATATCATCAGGTGTGGTCTCTAACATTTATAAATTATTATCTAGGGCTGCCCCGAATACCTATTCTCCTGTCCAACTGTCCTGGGAGCATGCCTTGAATATCTCTCTGTCTGCTTTGCAATGGAACTCCATTTGGCAGTCAGCTATGTTCTCTTCTAAATGTGTAAGATTCAGGATCATACAGTTCAAAATTCTAAATAGAGCTTACATCACCCCTGTTAAAAAATCCAAGATGGACAATAAACACAGAGATTTATGCTGTCATGAATGTGGCAAGCGAGGTACATTGTTGCACCTACTCTGGGAATGCCCAGCGGTGAAAAAACTTTGGTCAGAAGTAATATCGTTATTGTCTGAATCTTTAAAAGTGAATTTCCCTACATGTCCCATTGCATGTCTACTGGGTCTCAAGCCAGATGGCAATCCTGCAAGGACTACCGATCGGCTCTGGACATTGGGCTGTTTAGCCACAAAAAGACTCATCCTATTAAACTGGAAGGAACGCAAACCAGCCTGCTTTACTAGGGACTCATGGCTGAGGGAGTATCTGGACCTACTGAACATGGAGCGTGCAGCTTCTCTGCTGGGGGATTTTGAGGGGAGACAGGAGGATTGCGGTTCACTGTCCGCAGCTCCTATCTAACCCTGTCAATATGGCATCTCCTGTGTAATGTATAATGTATTGTGTATGTAATGTCCTGTGTATGTCACAATCAGCTGTCTTAGGAAGTCATCCTTGCATCCACCACCTCCCCAGTTACGTTTTGTTTAGTTGTTTGTTGTTACATGTTTTGATGTACGGTTTGTTATCTGGAGCAATGTCTGTTAAAAAAAAAAAAAAATTAAAAACTAAAAAAAAGAAAACTAAATTTTTTTTTTGATTATCTCTGCCATTGGGACTGGAGCTAATGATAGAGCTCAGCCTTGTTCTAATGGGCCATCAATGCACCACAGTGACTGTAGTGGTGAAGGCTTTACATGGGTGTGCAAAAATAGGACTAAAGTAAAGGCACGTACTTTGTTAGTACAAGTTTTAATATCTTCATCACTGAGGGGTTACACATAAACTAACATACTGGTTATTATTTGTGTTGATATCAGTGTGTATTTATTCCTGCAGGTAAACAGACTCAAGCGTGAAGATGGCAAAGATCTGTGCTTTGGTGTTAATGACACGTGAGTATAATTTAATCACAGTATTTTTAAGAAATCTTTCTTCATTATATGATGTCCTTTATACAGCAACATCCACTTCTTAAAAAGTCAGTAAGTAAATCCATTTCAAAATCAGTGCATGAATCAGTTTTAGTCAATAAGAGAACCCGTGATTTGTTTTCCCCACTTCCTCTTTGGAGAGGAAATTCTACCCGCAGGTCTGTCTTCCATCAGCACGCTACTTTTGCGACAATATGAGACAAAAGGCAGTCTAAACGTCTGATCTGATTATGTATCCTTTAGAAATATACTGTCAGAAAGTTAATCCCAAACTTAGTGAGGGCTGAAATAAAGACTCCTGCATTAACAGTCCTGAAAAGGTGAGGGGGATAACATCAACAGATCCTAAAGGGGTTGGAAAAGATAAAACATGGGATGGATAAGCAACGAGAGATTAAACAGGCAGGGTTTTATCTATCATATTTAAACAGATCTGGATTTCCAATAAACGCAGCAGGATTTTAAAGGTGTTTCACTTATTAGATAATAAATTATTCCAGATAACATCCATGTGCCTGTCCTTCTTCACAATACTGAAATGTTTATATTAACATTAAGTGTGTGAAACCAACATGACTGAAACAATTCTGAGTATAATTACATTGTTAACGACACATTTTAATTAAAAAATGTATCCACAGCAATGGGATTGAGTTTTTTTTGTCTTTTTCAAAAACCAAATGAGATGCTAAAGGTGTGCTTCACTTTATAAACCTTGTCTCTTTCTGAACTCTTACAGTTGTGTCACTGGGGTTCGCGGAAGAACAAAAAAGTAAGTAATAATCCCTCAACAGTTAATATTCGAGTAATACCAAAAATTGGTTCCATTAAAAAAGGGATGTCTATTGTTATTTGTAAAAGTAATAATATAAGAGGACAATAAGTCTTTTTTATTTAGTTACATTTTTACATGCTTGGAACGGCACTTTTCGGTTGTAATGTATTGATTTGTCAAACTAAGCCACTGTGTTTGGTAATCTCTCCGTTTCTGTTTACTCTATCTGTAACTGTTGGGCTGCACTTGTGAAAGCTTGTTTTTCTGCTGGTCAAACTAACTGAACATATTCATTTCTGTTTCTGCAGTGGAAGAAGACCCATTTAACTTTGGTAAGTTATTATTTTCCAACGTATTATTTTCACTCTCGTTTAGAATGTGTTGAGGGTTAAGGGTTTTTTCAAATGTTTACCATGTCTCCTCTGTGTGTGCAGACTACCACCAACTGCGAGTCGGAGGTCTGATTCTTGCTGCTGTCCTCTGTCTCATTGGCATCACTATCCTGTTCAGTAAGATCCAAATTATGCACACACCACATTTCACCCTTACAGTCATTAATCAACACACACACTGCACAGATACACAGATCTGAAGAAAGTCCACTCTTCTTGTCTCTTGTTTCAGGTGGCCACTGCAGGTGCAAGTTCAACCAGGACAAGAGGTGATCCTTCAAAACATTAAATACTTGTTTAATTATTGTGGAAAATAGGGATATCAACCTTACTTTACAATCCCATAGGAATGTATTTCTTCAACCATTTTTTTTTTATAGACATGCCTGTAGTTATAGTTGTGTCCACTAGAGGGCATTACAAACTCACCAATGAATATTTAGAATGACAAAAGGCAATAGTTAGCTCCTTGTATAGGGATGTTTTATTTGGACCAGTATATTCTGAAGATTACTACATCTTTGTTTGCTGTATTTCTTTTTGTTGACAAAAATCCAGAAACATTCCACACATTTCTTTTTTTTAATGGAAGTGGCTGGTTTCTGCCAGCAAGATTTAGAAAACTTGATTGTTCATCAAATGTGTAAAAAAACAACTTTGTTTGCACTTGTCGGTAGGCCTTCATCATGTCCGTTGACATCAACCAACACATATTTAAAAAAATACACATTTGAATAGGCATTTTAGCATTAGATTGATATAATATTGTTTACTCATCTGTTTATGTTAAATTCCATGAAATGTGTTCCTCTAGCCAGAGTGGAAACTCTAAACAAAGAACCATTTAAATGTATTATAATATTGTAAAAAACAGATCATATAACAAAGTTTCAAAGAGGATTGAAGTATCTTGTTCTTCGTCTCTTACGCTCTCCTTTTTTCTCTTTGCAGAGCGAGGACAGGAAGCAATGCTCAGCAGATGCTTTCCGACCAAGGTATTGTTTGTTCAGCTGCCAGAAAAATATATATTAACCTACAAAGGAAATGTTATTTGTAGTTATAGTTGACTGTAAATGTCAACAGAGAAGATCCCCTGTGATCACAGTCACTTGACAGAAGAACATTTTTTTGATGTTACCTTCAGGTAAATGTATAAATACCTGTTTATAATAAAGAGATATAGATATAATAATAGTAATATTAAATATTAAGTTTCATGAAAATATTTAGTTTAAAATAAATAATACTCGAAATAAAGAAAAATAAGTGAAGACAATTTCAAAAAAGAAATACTGCATTTAAGGTAGGTAATTATATGCCGCATAATAAACAGGTTATTCTCCCCCCGAAGACTTCATTACCCAGTTGTCCTGTTAATTTTCTAAGGTTATATTTACTCTGTCCATCTGTTTTTCACACGCAGACTGACACAGTATGGAAGTCTCCCATGGTGATGGCCTCAGATGACATGTAGCTCGCTGTCTAACAGGTGGTGCTACTCTGGGAGTCTAGCATTCAGAAAGGGAGTGGGGGAAGTAGCGAGAGGACAGTGGATGGAGGCAGCATATCTTTTTTTTATGTAGTGGGGTAGTCATGGAAGATGCCCTCTTGAGATGCTAATTTAGAGTTTGTACATTGCTAAGCTAAAGCCAGTTTAATGCTGATAATGTCAGTTTGACTTTAACAGCTGTGATGTATATGATATGCACAGGTGGCCGGTACGGAAAAACACTGTTTGAGTGAGGGTGCGTGTTTGTCTATGCAAGCTGAAATTGCCATGGCAGTATGTCCTGGAGGCCTTTGCTGACACAAAACACACACACACACACACACACACACACACACACACACACACACACACACACACACACACACACACACACACACACACACACACACACACACACACACACACACACACACACACACACACACACACACACACACACACACACACACACACACACACACACACACACACACACACACACACACACACACACACACACACATGGACTTTTCATCCATTATTGCAATAATTTAAGCAGAGGAAGAATTGTAGTACTTGATATCTGAGAAACTAGCTGAGAAATTGTTATTGCTAACAGTACAGAGTTGGTGAAACACAACATTTGAACATGTACTGTAACTGCTTTGATTCAGTGTTTTTCTGAGTAATTCTGCTTCGAGGTAAAAGCCTTCTGAACGTCTGGATCTTACAGCTCTGGAAGAAATATATAGACCACTCCAAATATTTCTTGGCAGCAAATATGTATGGCCGCCATTCCATTCCAGTGTCTGTTGACTTCCAACACGGAGAAATGTAAATTTTAATCAAACACATATCTATAAATAATAAAACCAGAGATATTAATTATTTTGCACTGGTCTCTTAATTTTTTCCAGATCTGTATATTATCAGAAAAACAAACTGAGAAAATGTAAGTGGCCCAACGGAACATCTGTTGTCTGCCAAGAGAAAACTAAACGTAATGATATTCCTGAAGTTGAAATTAGGCTTAAATAGTAATTGAACCACAGTGTGATTCACATCGTCAGAAGTCTGTGTAACCGAGTCTTTGGGGTTAATGATCACATTTTCAAGCATTAACGTAATCATCTGAATTTGGAAACCTAACGTTCTGTCTGTAGGTCGTTCCTGCGAATGCTAGATGTCGGCCAGAACACAGCCGACTTCCCGAACCTGCAACCATCAGATAACACGGAGGAGGAGCAGCGGGATTTTACACATCCAACGAGAGGCTTTTGTTTTACTGTTAGAGAGCAACAGAGAGTAGTCTGTGTAAGGCTGTGAGGTGTGATGCTTTCTGCCTTGTAACTGAGCTACTGATCTGCAGCCTGCATCTTCACACACACACACAAACTTTACACACAATGTGTCACTTTCATTTCAATTGACAGAACACGTGATTTAGAAATAAAAAGGCTATGACACAAATAAACTGTCATTTGAATCTGTTTGCTTAAGCTGAAAGTGACCTCATACAACAGTTAACAGAAACTATTTACCAAAAAATTCCTTAAGTGTCCACATGCTGAAGTTCTCTGCCGTCTGCTCTGTGTGTAAGGTCAAACATTGATGTAGATATTAGTCGCTTATTGTGCCAAACCTAACGTTCTGTCAATGCTTTCATGTCACATATATGAAATCCACCTATCATGAGTGTTTAAAATGTTGTTGATTAATCATAATTAGAAGTGAATTCCCATGTTTAGCTTTATGGAGGAAAGTAGTGGATTGTACTGTTCAGAAATACAGAAAAACTCTGTCATGTTTCTATAAAAGAACCTTGAAACAAACAAATATGAACTATGGAGTTTTTTTGGTTTGTGTGTCCAAGATCCAATGAAATCATGATTCGATGTTTAAGGCCTGAGAATATGAGATATGAAAGTATGCAGTCGAGGCAGTGTTCAAAATACATAATTGATCATTTTTTGTTTTTAAAAGTTTAAAATGTTTTACTTATATTATTATTACGACTATAGAGAACCGCAGTGACGCGTCGTAAAACCCGGAAGTAAACTTCTTCCGGTTCCTTCGCGAAAAACCAATACAAATTCTCCATAGGATTTTGGAAAATAGCTCGAAATAAGGTCTGTGGTTGACACACATTTAAGAGAGGGATCACGTTTTGTTCAGCCGGATAATCTCCACATGTCAACCCTACTTTTATAATTTTTTAATCATAAATCTAGTCGCCAAAAGCGAAATGCTAACGTTATGCTATAAACGAACTACAAGCCAGTACAGCAGCAGGGTCGCACGACTTCAACGTCACGCCAATTTAAGATGGTTTCAACTGACTTGCACTGAAACTGCACTTTGAACACTTTAAATATATTAACATTTTAAACTGTATACCCTGGTTATCTAGGCCCGTTTTGTTTAATGTGTACCACGTTTATCTAGGCCCTTTTTGTTTTATGTATAGGCCTACATGTCACACTGTGGGAAACGATATTTCGATATTTCTGGATGTATAACACGTGTAGGATTTTTGACAATAAAGCTGAATTTGACTTTCGCGTGCTTGCATATTTTAACAAAGCTTTTCATTTTAGCCACACTGAGTTTAACTAGAAGTCATGGCTGTGTCAATTACCAGTCTGATATCGTTTTACAAAGATGACAAGAAGAATGTAGATAGAGGAGAGAACCACTACAAGTCAGGACACGTTACAGTGCAGCCTAGATGAAGGTGTGCTTACCGGTGTTGTCAGGGCTAGCATGAGGGACAAGGTTTATAGTGTCGGTGAGTAGTCGTGATAGCAAGAGTACCGTTAACCTCGAGTTAATTTATTCACCTTAATTCCCATCAACAAATCAATTGTATGTGTCACATGAAATCTTTATTAGGCAAGGCAAGGCAAGGCAAGGCAAGGCAAGTTTATTTATATAGCACTTTTCAACACAAGGCAATTCAAAGTGCTTTACAAAAAATGAAAGACATTAAGAAAATGGCATTTAAAATCAGTCATTAAAAAGAAAAGCTAATAAAATAAACATTAAAAGAAAAAATACATGGATAAAAGTTACAGTGCAGTCTAAGATATGAATAGTTCAATTAAAGGAGCGACAAAAAGAAAAGTCATCAGCCTGGATTTAAAAGTAGTAAGTTGCAGCGGACCTGCAGCTTTCTGGGAGTTTGTTCCAGATATTTGGAGCATAATAACTGAACGCTGCTTTACCATGTTTAGTTCTGACTCTGGGGACAGAAAGCTGACCAGTCCCTGAAGACCTGAGAGATCTGGATGGTTCATAATTTAGCAGGAGGTCAGAAATGCATTTTGGTCCTAAACCATTCAGTGCTTTATAAACAGCAGCAGTATTTTTGAAATCTATTCTTTGACACACAGGAAGCCAGTGTAAAGACTTCAGAACTGGAGCGATGTGATCCACTTTCTTAGTGTTGGTAAGGACTCGAGCAGCGGTGTTCTGAATCAGCTGCAGCTTTCTAATAGATTTTTTAGTGAGACCTGTGAAGACACCATTGCAGTAGTCCAGTCTACTGAAGATAAAAGCATGGACACATTTTTCCAAATCCTGCTGTGACATTAGTCGTTTAATCCTAGATATGTTCTTTAGGTGATAGTAAGCTGATTTAGTAACTGTTTTAATGTGACTGTTGAAACCAATAACTAATTTAACCCGCTGACAAGAGAGCCCACCTCCGAAGATCGTGACTGGCTGAGGGACAGACTCGGGGGCAGGTTCTCAGGAATTTATTGGCTTCTCTCCCCCGAGCCAGAAGAGGAACACTACAGCTTGGAAACACTTACTGTTCCTGAAATTATCAAATCTGTTGGGCATCAGGGACCTGAGGCAATTGTGGCAAGCATGGCATTGTCAGAAGAGCAACAGAGGGCAATTCAGGTGGCTACCACTGGTCAGCAAACCAACCCAAACTGGCATTTGTTCAGGAAAGGAAGGTTGACTGCCAGCCACTTTGGAGCTGTCCTGAGGTCAAAGCGTGTGACTGCTTCCTTTATTGCCAGGGTGCTAGGGCAACAACAGGCCCTTGATGGTGTTTTGTCTGTACAGTGGGGGACTAGGAATGAATGTGAGGGCGTCAGGGCATTCACCACTGCAACTCAGATGCAGGTCCATGAGTCAGATTTGTGGCTCTCCCTATCAGGATTGTTGGGGGCATCTCCGGATGGTCTGGTAGGGTCTTCCGCTGTGCTGGAGGTAAAGTGTCCCTACGGAGCCAGGGAAATGACAATTAGTGAAGCATTGCAAATCGAGGGCTTCTTTGTCAGTAAGCAAGGAGAAACATTCAGCCTGTGTGAGGAACATCCTTACTGGCACCAAGTGCAAGGTCAGCTTCACCTCACTGCAAGGAAGAAGAAATAAAAAAATTATGAATTGTTTTTAATTTACATTTACTCGCCTTTGCAATGTTGTGGTTGTTAGAGTGTTAGGTTTCCTGTCAGCTCGTCTGTTGGGAAGATATAAAATATAGTTTCATGGAAGTCACACCGTCACATATACTGTAAGAGCATTAAGACATACAGTACATAGGCTAAAACAAAACATCTAAAGATATAACCTTGCACTTTGATAAGTCTCGTGAACATTTTCACTATTTTGACATTTTTATAGATGAAAATTGAACTAAAGAAATAAATGGTAGATTAATCCATATTGAAAATAGGTGTCAGCTGCTACACTAATTATAATAGTTATATTTCTTTATTAATTAAGATAAGATATTACTGTATTGATCCCAATTTGGGAAATGTTTGTGTTGCAGCAGCATAACAAGAAAAACAAAATATAAGTTATTATGTATACAAAAGTATGTGAGGGATGGAATATTAAATTGAATATAAATGTAAAATGTACATGTGATTTTACGTCCAAGAGAAGCTATGGAGCAGAGAGTTCTCTGCCAGCCAGAGGTGATTTGTTATTAGTTCAATATGTCAAACTGATTTCCCTGACTACAATCTTTAGTTACATGGTGAAACGTTATGCTGCTTGTACTAATAAGACTTATCATATAAGCCACACAGGTTTTAATAGGATGTATTCATTATCTTTACTTATGTTGCAGTCTTTTCAGCAGCGCCATCTCTATAACGGCGATACAGTCACTACCCATTATTTACATTTCACCGTGACATGGACAAAAATGTAACGTCAGCTTACCTCATGGCACGAATCCAGACTCTCCTTTGGAAAACATTGGCCGGGAAACGATAGAACAAGCACGTTTCATGCGAAGACCTGTGGCTGCAACCCGGAGCAAAGCAACAAACCATTGCGTAGCTAACTAGTAGCGTTAGCTTTAGCTAACGTTAGCCAACGAAACGAACTGCCGAGTAAAATTGGAAAACACTGCTAATTAATTATTCTATAATTTGTAAAACTACGGTGTTAAAAACGACAATTTCAAAAATACAGATTCTAATGGTCAGATATAGATATACAGATACTAAAGATAGGAAGGTACTTGCTTTATAGCCAGGGGTGCACATAACTGGTACGCAGGTACGCATGCGCGGCAACAATCTGAAATGCGTACCGTCACTTGTGTCACAAAGCGCATTTGCGTACCGACGTACTTGTGAAGCTTTTCCAGAGGGCGGTTAGATCACCGGACGACAGAGTCGGTCTCCGTGTGCACAGACAGGGCTGCTGTTAACGTCGGTCTGCACAACGGTATTGTGCCGAAACTACACCAACCGGCTGCGGAGGGAGACTCCCCCCCGCCCCTTCACTGGAGAACTGCGCTAAAACAGCCGTTGACGTTCGCGATACAGAGGGCTTCATCAAATAACTTTGAGTGGAGCCAGAAGTTGGAGTACCAAACACTGACTCCAGGTACTCATCTGAGTACCTCACTGAGAAAGTTATGTGCATCCCTGTTTATAGCAGAACACAGGGGAAAACAAACTTAGCGGGAGTGTTTACGTGTTCGGCGTAATGACGTACAACGGCCTCGACCATTTCTGTAGTCCTATTCAGCCATTCGGTAACAACCATCGTTTTTCAGACACGTAAACTCTTCAAAAATCCCCAGTGGGGTCACTGCTGATGTATTTAATGTCGTAGAACAAAACGTGATTTACCTCTTAAATTTGGGTCAACCACAGACCTTATTTCGAGCTATTTTCCAAAACCCTATGGAAAAAATGCATTGCTTTTTGAGGAAGGAACCGGAAGTGCTAAAAATGCTAACTTACTTCCGGGTTTTACGACGCGTCACTGCGGTTCTCTATTGCCTCTTTTTTTTTAACCTCCTGAATATGCTATCCTTGCATGTCACTGCACATACTAAAAAGGTATAAGCATGTGACAAATAAAATCTAATCTCCTTTTTTATGTTATTGCATTTGAACTGTGTTATGTTATTCATGTTATTTAAAAAAGAGCCATAAGCACATCAGATATTAGTGATACATTTGAACATAGTAAGCTTTTACTTAAACCCGAAGAAATTTCCTTTTTCAGCAGTCATGTTCTACTAAAATATTTAAACTGTAAACAACATTTCAATTGAACTTAATTGGAAAAAAACTCAAAATAAATCACTGAATTTGACCATTAAAGGTAGGGTAGGTAATTCACTTCAGAAACACTTTTTGTTATATTCCATGGAATGCTCTTAACATCCCGATAGCAATGAGTAAATTAAATGCTTTGACAATAGATATATACAAATATTTTATCTGTGGAAGCCGTGGCGCAGTAAAAAGCAAGTCCAATTATCTGACCCGGGCCTACCTGCCTGTCAGCCTTCCTTCTCGTGCACAAACTTACGAGATGTAAGTTGGAGGAGGGGCTTTGTAAGGAGATCCCCCGGAAAGGGAGGAACTTCGCCTCGAAGTCCCTCCCGTATTTTGGAAAAATTATGTATTGAAGTCAATGGCGAGAGAAAAGTTATCTTCCGATCCGGTTTGAATTGTGCCACGAATTACACATGATGTTTGTCAATTGAAAAGATAATTTAAGTAAAAAAAAAATGTTTTTGCCGTAAAACTGTGAAGTAAGACTTTTTTGTGTGAAACCGCTCAATGAACTACATCTCTGGTCTCCCAAAACAACACAAGATGGCCGTCACTACTGTCTTGCCAAACAAGGGATTGACTACCCTCACTATCACCACAATGACACAAGTCCTTTTTTAGCTGTTCTGTTGTCATTTCCTGCGATCTTCTTCCTGCAGTCAGTCAAAAAGAATATTAATGTGGGGCGTTTCTTTGACTATTTATGGCAAATATGGGCGTTACGTGAAGTCCGCAAAAACTGCGCCGCATTTCGAGTTGATTGTGATTTATAAAGGGAAACCGGCGTAGAACGTGCCATACACAAGTCCTACGCCAGTGTTTTATGAATCGGAAAATGTCTGTGCGTATTTATTTGCTTTGTCCTACTTAAGCAACCTTCCCACGTGAATCCTACGAAAGGCTTTATAAATGAGGCCCCTGGTCCTTTCATCAGAAGGGAAGCGAAAGAACGAGCAAGACCCATTGCTGATATGATTACAACCTGGTACAAAGCACACAGGCATCTTGTTAAAGATCCTATCTTAGCTATCTCTTATATTTAGTAGAGGAAAACAATTATGACATCACTTACGCGACTCTGGGATTTGTAGTCTTTCAAGTTGAATCCCGAACCCAATAAAATACCCAATATTAACGGTGTGTGTGTCTGCCCAAGGACAATTTAAGGTAAAACCTACTGTAATAGAGGTCTCATACATAATAACCTAATAAAAGTAAATGTAACAACTACTACAGTGCAACAAAACAGGAAGATTAAATGTGGTCTCTTAAACATAAGATCTCTAGCATCTAAAGCAATATTGGTAAATGATTTAATATCAGATTATAATATTGATATATGCTGTCTCACTGAAACTTGGTTGAGACATGAAGAATATGTCAGCATAAATGAGGCCACTCCACCCAGCCATATCAATACTCATATTGCCCGAGGCACGGGCCGAGGAGGTGGAGTTGCAGCAATATTTGACTCAAGTTTACTTATCAATACTAAACAAAAATAAAATTATACCTCCTTTGAAAGCCTCGTTTTTAGTCTTACGCATCCGACCTGGAAAACTTTGCAGCCAATCTTATTTGTTACAGTTTACCGTGCACCAGGTCCTTATTCAGAATTCTTATCAGAATTCTCTGAGTTTTTATCAACTTTGGTCCTTAAAACAGATAAAGTAATTATGCGGCAGAAACCTATCTGTTAGTGCTATAGCCAAATTTAAGGAAGAGATTCCACCAATACTTAACTCGATAGCATGTCTGCATGTAAGGGAGGAAACTTATACAAAATGTACACCACCCCAAATTGATCATGTTGTTGATAGTGCTACAGATGCGCTGCGAATAAAATTAGACTCTGTTGCTCCTTTGAAAAAGAAGAAAATAAAACAACATAGATTAGCTCCATGGCATAACGCCGAAACCCGCAAAATAAAGCAAAAGTCGAGACAACTTGAAAGGATATGGCGTTCCACCAAACTTGAAGAATCTCGTTTAATTTGGCATATCACTCTCAATGAATATAAGAAAGCACTGCGTAAAGCGAGAGCAGCCTACTATACTCTTCATTAATAGATGAGAATAAGAATAATGCAAGATTTCTTTTCAGCACTGTAGCCAGGCTGACAGAGAGCCACAGCTCGACTGAGCCTTCTATTCCCATAGCACTCAGTAGTAATGATTGTATGTGCTTTTTTAACGATAAAATTGTTACTCTTAGAAACAAAATCAATGACCTCTTGCCTTTGACCAGTATAGTGTTATCAACAGCTCCCGGAAACGTAAGTTCTAATATTACACTAGAATGCTTTTCAGCCATAAACCTTGAACAATTAAATTCAATGATTCTCTCTTCTAAACCATCAACGTGTATCTTAGACCCGATTCCAACTAAGCTGTTAAAATAAGTTTTTCCATTAATTAGCACTTCTTTATTAAATATTATGAATATGTCTTTATTATCAGGCAATGTTCCACAATCATTCAAAGTAGCAGTGATAAAACCGCTTCTTAAAAAGCACAACCTCGATCCAGAGGTTTTAGCCAACTATAGACCTATTTCTAATCTTCTGTTCCTCTCAAAAATTCTTGAGAAAGCAGTCGCAAAACAGCTGTGTGATTACTTAAAAAACTATGATTTATTTGAAGATTTTCAGTCTGGCTTTAGAACACAACATAGCACAGAGACAGCTCTGGTTAAAGTCACAAATGACATTCTAATAGCCTCAGACAAGGGACTTGTCTCTATTCTTGTCTTGCTCGATCTTAGTGCTGCATTTGATACTATCGACCATGATATCCTATTGCAAAGACTAGAGCACTTAGTTGGCATACAGGGAACTGCTTTAGGCTGGTTTAGGTCCTATCTATCTGAACGCTCTCAGTTTGTACGTGTCAACGATGAATCTTCCATGCAAACCAAAGTTAGCCATGGAGTGCCACAGGGCTCAGTACTTGGACCTATTTTGTTCACACTATATATGCTTCCGTTCGGCAATATTATAAGGAATCATTCTGTAAACTTTCATTGTTATGCGGATGATACTCAACTATATTTATCAATCAAGCCTGATGAAATTAATCATCTAAATAAAATTCAAGACTGCCTCAAGGACTTAAAAACGTGGATGACCTTACATTTTTTGATGTTAAACACGACCAAAACTGAAGTTATTGTACTTGGCCCAAAGAATCTACGAAACAAATTATCTAAAGATATACTAACTATGGATGGCATTAATTTGGCCTCCAGTGAGACTGTAAGGAATCTTGGTGTTATATTTGATCAGGATTGATCCTTTAATACCCACATAAAATCTATTTCAAGGACCGCCTACTTCCATCTACGTAACATTGCAAAAATCAGGCATATCTTGCCTCAAAACGATGCAGAGAAACTAGTCCATGCATTTGTTACTTCAAGGCTGGAGTTTTGTAACTCCTTATTAGCAGGGTGTACCAAGAAGTCAGTCAAGTCACTTCAGCTGATTCAAAATGCTGCAGCTCGTGTACTAACCAGAGTTAGGAAAAGGGACCACATTAATCCTGTTCTGGCTGCCTTACACTGGCTCCCTATAGAACACAGGATATGAATTTAAAATTCTTCTTCTCGCCTACAAAGCCCTTAATGGGCAGGCGCCATCTTACCTTAAAGAACTCATTATACACTACTGTCCTACTAGGGCATTGCGTTCCAAGAATGCAGGGTTGTTGGTTGTTTCTAGAGTCTCTAAAAGTACAATGGGAGCCAGAGCCTTTTCTTATCAAGCTCCACTTTTGTGGAATCAGCTTCCAGTTTGTGTTCGGGCGGCAGACACCCTATCCGTTTTTAAGAGTGCGCTTAAGACCTTCCTTTTTGATAAAGCTTATAGTTAGGGCTGATTAGATTCAGCCCCTAGTTTTGCTGATATAGGCTTAGTTTGTCGGGGGACATCTTACTTCGTCCTTCTCTCTGTCTATACCTGTGTACTCTCATGTTCCGATTAACCCAGCTTCCCCAAATTTCTTTCTTTTTGGTGTCTATATACGCCGGGATCCGGAGTCATGGATGATCCTGCGGTCCTGTGTCATGGATCGCGAGTCCTGGATCTTGAGTCGTGGCTGTGGTCCTGGATCATAAGTCCTGGATGGATATCCTCGTGGATTCATCTTCCTATTATACACACATGCATTTCCAAACCTTTGGACTACCTATGTTGCAAATGTATTATCTTTTCAATTTACACACGGCATCTATTGCACGTCTGTCCGTCCTGGGATAGGGATCCCTCGTCTGTTACTCTCCCTGAGGTTTCTCCCATTTTTCCCTTTAAACTGTGGGTTTTCTCTGGAAGTTTCTCCTTGTACGATGTGAGGGTCTAAGGACAGAGGGTGTCGTATTGCCATACTGATATTCTGTACAAACTGTGAAGTCCACTGAGACAAATGTAACATTTGTGATATTGGGCTATATAAATAAACATTGATTGATTGATTGAAAACATTGAGTTGCGTATTTTTCATAGTCTTATATTTCAACAGTTTTACGACAAAACTGTGACTTTTTTGACATGGAAATTATTTTTTAAGATTGACAAACATCATATGTGTAACTCGTGGCACAATTCAAACGGGATCAAAAGATACGTTTTCTCTCAACATTGACTTCAATACATAATTTTTCCGAAATATCCCATGAAGTCCACCGGAAAGAGAGGGACTTCGCCTCTATTAGGCTTGTTTGAGACAAGCGAGACCTGCGCAGACCTGCGCAATTTCGATCAACGTCTTGCTAGTGCGTTGCATGATGGTTAGTCATTAGGCTTGTTTGAGACGCGTTGCAGCTCGCCTCGAAAGTAGACGAGAATAGCCGATCGCAGCCGTGGGAGGTCTCAAAAAGCTCGCCTGAAGTCGGACAGCTCCGAGTCGGCTTCTTCTTCTTCGCCTTCTTCTTCTTCTTCTCTCGGTTTTTTGGCGGATTGCAAACAACTTTGAGGTGCATACCGCCACCTCCGGAGTCGGCTTGACTCGGTTTGCATTTATGAAGAATGCACAAATGTGTTTAATCGTTAATGTCAGATATGTACTAAGTAAATACATTTGTTCCTGCTCAAGATTAGATTCAACTTTATTGTTATTGCACAGATTACAGGCACTGAGACAACGATATGCAGTTAAGCTTCTAACCAGGAGTGCAACAAGCAGTAAAGTGAAAAGTAATGTACACAATCTACAGAATAAAATATAGAATGAATTGAATGATGAATAAACAGTGAGGGGTATGAATACACTAGATATACACACAGGGGCGACTGTGGCTTGGAGGGAGTGTGGTCTTTCAACCAGAAGGTTGTGGGTTCGATCCCAGCCCATGCAGTCAACATCTCGATGTATCCTTGGGCAAGATACTTAACCCTGAGTTGCTCCCGATGGCATGGCCAACGGTGTGTGAATGTGTGTGAATGTTAGGTCCTAGAGTAAGGTACACTGCTCTGCATGAATGGGTGTGAATGGGTGAATGACATGTAGTATGTAAAGCGCTTTGAGGGGTCTTAAAGACTGGATAAAGCGCTATATAAGTACAGTCCATTTACCATTTACACACAGCAGCCTGTGAGCAGTATGAACAGTGTGTATGAATATGCTAAGATACATAGCCGTGGGAACATGTTTCAAATGGGGGGTGCTGTGGGGATGACACCAGGGCCGGTTTTCACCAATTTGCTGCCCTAGGCAAGATTTTAGCTGGCAATGAAAAAACCTCTACAAAAGACCAATACACTACAAACAGAGAAACGTATTGATATGGTGGACAGCTTATATAAAAAGGCTTCAAATGTATTTAGTATTGCCTGAACATGTTTTAATTGGGGGGTGGACTTAACATCCTCTAGGGGGGTCCGGGGGTGGCACCCGGGAAGATTTTTTTTAACATTTTAAAGTAAAATGCTTCAATCTGGTGGCCTTTGAGCACCCAATTACTAGAGACTGATCTAGTGGGTACAACTCTAAACACCCATATGAAAAAGATCGGTTTGCATTTTAATAATCAAATAAGTATGTGAACATATCCAATAACCCATAGCCAATAACAAATAAATGTAGGCTAACTTGTTTTATTTTTGTGGTTCATTTATATCATTTTATCAGTTAACATTAATTAATTTATGCATATTGTTAAATATCTCCAGTTTTAAACAATATTTTTGGTTTACTGTCCTATAGTATACATTGGAATGATTTCAAACCTGTTTTTATTTATCCTAATAATTATAAAGGAGTGCCTTGGAAATATTTGTTTACATAAATTGTGATCAAAACGTTTGAGACTCACTGAGATAACTTAAGACTAAAGTGAACTATCTAAGACCTCAGAGTCCTTTACCTCACTGAGCCTCTCAGTCTGACAGGAGAGCTCTCCCTCCACATTATTGTAGAAACAGCTTCTTATATCCGTTAGCGCAGCAGAAGCTAACAACATTCCCCGCCTGTACCGGTGCACCCCCTCTCTCTATCTCTCTCTCTCACGCTGGCTGTGAGCTGCGGGCGCCTGATAAGCCAACATCCCCCACTTTCATCTCTTACAGCGTCCATCGTACAGGGCAAATGGAAAATGTAACCGGGGTGAAAACGGTGTTATCTTTACTTAATTATGAATGTTGTTACATCAAGGCTGAAAATTCTTTTTTTTTGGATTATATTTGTATTTAATCTTGTGGAAGTGCAGTTTTCCTGTCCTCCACCAGGGGGTGCTGCAGCACCCTCAGCACCCCTACTTCCCACGGCCCTACTAAGATATATAAAGTATGAAAACGCTAAGCAGTGCGTGGCGGTTCTATAGGGTAGCACGGGGTGGCAGCTGCCACCTCAGAAAAATGCCTTGCAACCCCAGCTGCCACCCCAGTTGGCAGCTTTGTTTTGAAAGAAAGGTTGTGGCTCATCAGGCATTTATGAGAGAAAATCTCTAATGTCCGAGTGCAAGTGAATGCAGCACATGACGCGCCTTTTAACCCCTCCCCCGGCCCTGGCGCGAGCCTGGAAATATGATTGGCGGCGATTTCCTTTGAACGGGGGGACAGCGCAAAACGAGAAGCATTTCGGATCCAAGTAGACGGAAGGAATGAGGTATTTGCGGTCTACAAAGACAGACGCGGCCCAGGACGCGGACAGGTGAAAGTAGACGAGAATAGCCGATCGCAGCCGGGGAGGTCTCAAAAAGCTTGCATGAAGTCTGACAGCTCCGAGTCGGCTTCTTCTTCTTCTTCTTCTTCTTCTTCTTCTTCTTCTTCTTCTTCTTCTTCTTCTTCTTCTTCTTCTTCTTCTTCTTCTTCGGTGGTGGATGTGTGTTTGAAGAGGGAAGAGGGAATTTCAACTTTAACTCTTTTGTTTCTGTTTCAATCGTTTCTTTAACTGTATGATCTTTCGTTGGGATTTTAGTACCCTTTGCAAGTACGGTTAATTTGTTAATTTAGTGTTTTTCCGTGCCTCGTGGCGGGGATGGCGTCCTCCGGGGCGCCGCCGGTGTCTCTGAGACACGGAGTGCGGCTGGTGGCTCAGGCCGCAAGCACAGTGGAGCAGGTGCTGCTGGCTGTGGGGGATCAGGTCGGTCATGTAAATATCTCCTATGCTTCCCGCATGAACAAAGCGGTCGTGGTCTTTTTGAAAGACCAGAAATATGTGACGGAACTTATCGAGAGCGAATTAATGCTAAACGAGGAATACATTCAAGTTTCATCGCTGGCGACACCGTCCACGCGGATCACTGTGTCTGGCGTTCCTCCGTTCATCCCGAATGAGGCGCTGGAACGGGAGCTGAAGCGTTTTGGTAAGTTTGCAAGTAGTCTCCGCACTGTTGCTCTGGGGTGTAAGGATGAAAAGTTAAAACATGTCCATTCTCTGCGGAGACAGGTTTTCATGTTTCTGAATTGTCCCACTCAGACACTAGATGTGTCCTTCCGGGTGAGGCACGAAGAGGGTTTTTATATGGTTTATGCGAGCTCAGGGAGCGTAAAGTGTTTTGAGTGCGGGGAGTCGGGTCACAAACGTGTTGCATGTCCACAGAGACGGCACGCCGCTCTGCCGGGTGCGGCTGGGCCCGGGGCCGCCGAGCCGGGGGCGGCCGGGGCCGCTGGGGCGGCCGGGCCGGGAGCCGCTGGGGCAGCCGAGCCGCTGGGGCAGCCGAGCCGGGGGCGGCCGGGGCCGCAGCAGCGGGACCCGGTGTCGCGGGGGCTGCTGCTGCATCCGCCGGGGCCCCGGTGGCTGCGGAGGAAGTAGGGATGAATATCGTGAGAGATGAAACAGGGACTGTAGAGAGTGTGGTGAGTGTGAGAGGAAAAAATGTGGAAACAGGTAAACGGGTGAGAGATGATGTAACAGGACAGGTGAGGACTGGTGCTGTGGGACAGGTAGAGGCTGTTGGCACACAGAAGGAGCTGCCGTCTGGCTCTGGGCGGCAAAAAGAGCTTCAACAGGCTGCAGACAATAATGAGGTGACAGAGATGGACACAGACGGTGAGGGGGATTCTGACTGTGGTTCAGTTGCAGATAGTCTCTCTCAGAACGCAGAGATATATTCTTTGGAAGAGATTAATGTCTTTTTAGACGAGTCTTTTGGCAAGTCAGTGGAAGTGAGAGATTTTTTCCCTGACATTGACAAGTTTCTTCATACAGTGAGAACTCTTCAGAAAGTTGTAGGGTTAGACCTGCTGGATGAAAAGAAACGTTATCGTCTCAGGAGGCATGTAACTGCTATGAAAAAAGATACGACAGGAAGCAAAAGAGGGAAGAAACTGAAAAGGTCTAAATAATTTCAACATGATCATGCAACACTGGGTGTCTCCTTTCTGCTGTGTGTACCTGTCTGTTCTTTCTCTCTGTCTCCTTCCTCTAATGCAGGCTTTAAGGGTTGCTTCCTTGAACATGAACGGGGGTAGAAGTGCACAGAAAAGAGCTTTAGTGTTAGAAGTCTTTAATCAGAAAAAATTAGATTTGATATTTCTGCAGGAAACGCACAGTGATAGCCTGAATGAGACGGACTGGGGGATGTGGTGGGGGGGTCAGTATGTACTCAGTCATGGCTCAAACCTTAGTGCTGGAGTAGCTGTTTTATTCTCCCCCTCTCTAAATGTAAAGATTTTATCCAGATCTGAGATAGTGGCAGGTAGAGCCTTGATGGTGAAAGTGGAACTGTTAGAGTTCAGTTTCACCTTTATTAATGTGTATGCAACCAATCAGGGCCCTGCACGTGTATCTGTGTTTCAGTTATTAAAAGACAAGCTAGACACTAGTGTACAGGGGGAGTGTGTTATACTGGGGGGGGACTGGAACGTTTGCACTAATGTCACTTTAGACAGAATAGGACGGGAGCCTCATCCTCAGTCGTCCCTTTTACTGTCATAGGTGATAAGAGAGGCTGACTTAGTGGATGTGTGGAGGATGAAGCATCCCTCCGTTAAACAATACACCTGGATGAGAATGCTAGATGGGGGCGTCAGTGCAGCCAGGCTAGACAGATTTTACATGTCTTCTTCTTTTATTACTCGTGCAGTGAACTGTCACATCCAACCTGTTGGTTTTACAGATCATCAGCTAGTTTCTTTGGATTTGGTTTTATCCAACACAGAGAAACCTAGATCGTTCTGGCAGTTTAATGTTAACATTTTACAAGATTTGATTTTCTGTGAGAATTTTAAATTGTTTTGGATCAACTGGAAATCAAAGAAAGAGTCTTTTCCCTCCCTGGGTCAGTGGTGGGAGGTAGGAAAGGCTCAGATTAGAGTGTTCTGTCAACAGTATACAGCCTACTCCACTGCAAACACTAGGAGAGCTATAGAGCAGTTAGAGAGAGAGATCAGAGAGTTAGAGAGTGTGTCTGCTCGAAATATAGAACAGTCCCTCCTAAAACAACAACAGCTTAACTGTTTTCTTCAGGAGAAAGCCAAGGGAGCTCTGATTAGAGCCCGTTTTACTTCCATGAGAGACATTGATGCACCAACCACCTTTTTCTTCAACCTGGAGAGGTCTGTGGGCCAAAGGAAGCAGATGGTATGTCTGCGTCTTCCCGATGGACAGGTAACCTCTGAACCTGCTGAGATGAGGAGACATGCAGTGTCCTTCTACACGGACCTGTTCAAAGCCGAAGGTTGTGACGTGGAAGCCGCTGATGAACTTTTTCAGGGTCTTCCACAGCTGAGTCCAGCCGAAAGTGACACCTTGGGCTCTGACATTACGCTGGAGGAACTGACCTCTGCGGTGACACAGATGGCCTCCGGCAAGGCTCCGGGCATAGACGGTTTACCTGCAGACTTTTTAAAACATTTTTGGAGCATTTTAGGACATGATTTGTTGGATGTATTGATGGAGTCCTTTGGGAAAGGGACTCTTCCATCTTCCTGTAGGCGTGCAGTGATTTCACTGTTGCCTAAGAAAGGAGATCTAACCCTGCTGAAGAATTGGAGACCTGTGGCTCTCTTATGTACGGACTATAAGATACTGTCAAAGGTTTTAGCTAACAGACTGAAGTGTTTTATCGAACTTCTTGTTGGTACTGATCAAACATATTGCATCCCTGGCAGATCAATTGTGGACAATTTGTTTTTGGATGAGACACTTTTGATGTTTGCAAACTGTACAATATAAATGTTGGTATTATTTCTATTGACCAAGAGAAGGCCTTTGATCGTGTGGATCACACTTTTCTGGCTGCCACATTGCAGGCTTTTGGTGTTGGGGAGCATTTTTTGTCCTGGGTGAAGTGTTTGTACAGTGATGCATGTTGTGTTGTGAAAGTGGGGGGAGGGCTGAGCAGACCTGTACCAGTTAAAAGGGGGATCAGGCAGGGCTGCCCTATCTCAGGCCTATTATATAGTATTGCCATCGAGCCACTTTTGTGCAGGCTTAGAAACCGGCTGAGGGGCCTGAGTCTGCCAGTGTCAGCTCAGGCCCCCCCGGTGGTTGTATCAGCTTATGCTGATGATGTCAGTGTTTTTATCCAGGGTCAGCGAGATATCCAGGAGCTACAGGACAGTTTAGTTTTGTATAGGAAGGCTGCCTCAGCCAAAGTTAACTGGGAGAAGAGTGAGGCAGTTTTGGTAGGTCAGTGGAGTTTAGAAAATAGGCCCAATCTTCCTGGTAACCTCAGCTGGGGAAACGAGGGTTTAAAGGTCCTGGGAGTTTGGTTGGGGTCTGAGGACATGGTGGCACAGAACTGGGAGGGATTGCTGGGAAAGGTGCGAGCAAAATTAGCCAAATGGAAATGGCTGCTACCCCAGCTGTCCTACAGGGGAAGAGTTCTTGTAGCCAACAATCTGGTTGCCTCATCTTTGTGGCACAGACTCCAGGTGTTAACCCCACCGCCGGGCCTCATGAAACAACTGCAGCGGCTCCTCGTGGATTTCTTCTGGTCGGGTCATCACTGGGTGCCAGCATCGGTCCTGTACCTCCCTGTGGCGGAGGGGGGGCAGGGCCTTGTGGACATTAATGCGAGGACTGCTGCTTTTAGACTGCAGGCAGCTCAGCGGCTGCTGTATGGTGCCTCTCCCTGCTGGCTGGCTATGGCCCGGCTGTTGCTCTGGAGGGCAGGGGGCTTTGGTTTTGATAAACACCTGTTTCTGCTGAAGGCCCCTGCGTACAAGATAACTGGACTTGCACCTTTTTACTGCTCAGTCATCAATGCCTGGAAGATTCTGAGTTTTACCAGACCACCCGACCCCCGGCCTGGGATGTGGCTGTTTGAGGAGCCCCTGTTTGACACTGGTTTTCTTTCCGGAACCATTTTCTCTTCAGCCGCCCGAAAAAATGCGTTCATTGAAGCGGGAGTGGTAAAACTTGGCCATTTGACAGGGATCTCCACAGAAAAACTGGCTGAGGTGACGGGCATTCGATCAACTCGAGTTCTGGAGAACCTGGTAGAAGAGGTGTGGCAGTCGCTGTTGCCATCCCACCGGACTTTTGCTCTGGATGCAGATCTGGCCGACCAGTGGAGAAAGGGACATGATTATGTTTTTCCTGCCTTGAGTGTGGGTCCTGCGGTGGGGGAATGGAGAGAGGAGGATGGTCTCCTGCTATCACTGGGGACTCTAACACCTGGAATGTTCAGCTCCTGCAATGGGAAGAAGCTATATCTTAGCTGCGTAAAGGTGCTAAACCTCAGCTCGCTCGCAGGCGTCAGAGAGTCGAGGTGGACAGATGTGTTTGGTTTGGGCTCTTCCCCTCAGGGCAGCTGGCGGATCCTGTATAAGTCTCCCGTTGAAAAACGGATGGCTGACATCCAATGGAGAATTATACACGGTGCAATAGCCACTAACAAATACAGGGCTCATTTTGACCCAGGCACAAGGGGGGGGGGCTGTCCGTTCTGTTTTATGGCAGAAACATTGGAGCATTTAGTGGTGTCCTGTTCCCGGTTTGCTGGCCTTAAAAAAATGTTACAGGAGTGGGTGGAGGGGTTCGGGGAGGTTTTCTCCATACCACTTTTTGTCCATGGCCCCAAATACATCCTGAAAAATAAGGAAATCCTACTATTGATCAATTTCGTGTTTGCTAATGCAAAATTAGCAATCTGGAAAAGTAGGAAGAACAAACTTGCTGGAGTAGGGTGGACGGATGCAGTGCTCTGTCTGAGGGGGCTGGTGGCAGCGCGTCTGAGGGTGGAGCATGCGTACTATACGCTGATCAATCATCTACAGGGGTTTCTGGATGTGTGGGCTGTTGGGCAGGTTCTGTGCTCACTGGGGGAAAATGACTCTCTAATATTGAAGTTTTAAAGGGTAGGTGAATTTTTTTGTTTTTAAAGTGTGTAAAAGATGATGTTTTGAAATGGGTAAAACGTTTTCAAATGACATTTATTTGGTAGACGTGAAAATCTGTTTCTTTATTTGATTTGTGTAATGTTTTTTGTCTTTTGTTTCAGTGTATAGTTAAAACAAATGGAAATAAAATTTTGTTTTAAAAATCAAAAAATCTTCTTCTTCTTCTTCTTCTGCTGCTTCGCCTTCTTCTTCTTCTTCTTCTTCTTCTTCTTCTTCTTCTTCTTCTTCTTCTCTCGGTTTTTTGGCGGATTGCAAACAACTTTAAGGTGCATACCGCCACCTCCGGAGTCGGCTTGACTCGGTTTGCATTTATAAAGAATGCACACATGTGCTAACCAGGAGTACAACAAGCAGTAAAGAGAAAAGTAATGTACACAATCTACAGAATAAAAGATAGAATGAAGTGAATGATGAATAAACAGTGAGGGTTATGAATACACTAGAAATACACAGCAGCCTGTGAGCAGTATGAACAGTGTGTATGAATATGCTAAGATATATAAAGTATAAAAACGGTAAGCAGTGCAAGTATAGTATAACATATATAGATATTAATTTCATGATGATAAACATTGTGGAACAATTATGAAAAATGTGAATGGAAGTGGCGACGTAAAACTGACACCAAACAACAACTTTTGCCGAGCCAATTGGAGAGTTTCATCAGCAGCACGGGGTAAAAACCACCAATGAGCGCTCAGCTCGAGATACCAGCGAGTCGTTTCCCATCAAGCATTTCGCCTCCGCAGCCCGTGGAGAGGAACTGCGCCGCATCGCCGCGCCTCGCTCTCAAGGCTGCGGGCGTCTTTGTCCCGCGAGATTTCAACGTCTCATGTGAGCGAGCCTCAGTCGGTTATGGCTAGAAAGGATCCGTCTTGTGTAAAACTCTCGCGAGAGTTTGGCTGAATGTTTACGTTTGGCAGGCAGCCTTTCAGTTACGATCGTTAACATCAGTTGGCCACAGCAAATGATGGCGAGAAGCTAAACTATCTATTAATTATGTCAATGACAGGGAGTGTGATTGTTGAAATAGGGTGTTAGCGGTCTTGCTGGTGTTCAAAGAAGAATGACAACAGCACTGTAGATCACCAACACTATGGTTTATTTTTTATTCACAGGCAAGTCAACGTTGTCGCAGTAAAAGTCCCAAGATAGCTCCTGGTGCAATAAGATATTCCCTTGCAGTGTTTTACTATTATCTGATGTTTCTCTATTAATATTGCTGCTGCATTAATGTGTATGTTGCATCATGTTACTGCTGTAGATGTGTTTCCGAGCCGCTCCGATTACAACGAGAGTTACAACGAGAACGTGACGTCATATTTACACTAGACGGATCCTTTCTAGCCATGGCCGAGCAAGTCGGACAAAATGACTAACCATCATGCAACGCACGAGCAAGACGTTGATCGAAATTGCGCAGGTCTGCGCAGATTTCGCTTGTCTCAAACAAGCCTACTGTCAAGTTTGGCTGTAAGGCAAGGCAAGTTTATTTATATAGCACTTTTCTGTACGCGACAATTCAAAGTGCTTTACAAAACAAATTAAAATACTTTTTAGGAATACATACAGTAAAAACATATATAATGGCATTTTACAACAGGCATTACAAAGCAAATATAATAAAAAATAATTAAAATAAACACCACAGGTATACAATACATGTTTAAAGAGCAACTTCCAGGTTAAAGACACCTGTGAATAAATATGTAGGAAAATGATGAATACACTAGATTTTCAAAAACATACCCAGAAATATACACTACAGTGACATCTGGCGTCGTTTTTGTAAGAAATGTTCACTTCCGCATAAAAAAGCCTCGGCACGTGACCTCCCGCGTGTGACGTAACATGGGGGACACAAGGGGGAGAGCGGCCGGTGTAACGTATTAATAAACATGGATCCCAATGCTAGTTTCGACACAGAAGAAGTTGAACATGAATATTCGAATGCATATGACAGACCACAACCTTATAATTATGAGCCTGCTAGGCCTCCAAGAGACCAGGAGCAGCCAAGGATTAGAAGAAATAACGGCTATCGGAGAGAAATTGAGCTGTGGTGTGAGGAGAACCAGTGGAGAACTGGGCAGCTATCTTGGTGAGTGACCGGCGTTAGCTACAGAATGTTAGCTAACATCACATCACAACATTGTAAAGTTAGCTATCATATATCAGGCTATAACTAAAGTAGCATTGATAATATAATAACGTTACTGGCGGGACTGTTGATACTGATCCATAACAGAAACTAATGCGCAAGTATCAGCCGTATCTCGCGTTACCTAATGAAAATCCACACTATGTCTTACGGTGCTGTGTACCGGAAGAGAGCAGCGAAGGGGGGGAGAGAGATGTAATACGGTTTCCTGATAAACGTTTTGTTTTGTAGGTGCTTGTGTGGGGAATGCCAGCCCATGACCTCAGCTGTGGAAAGCATGTGCTGCAGGGAGGTGGATCCCTTCTGGGCCCTGGTGGAGAACCTCACCCCCAGACCAGACATAACATGCCTGACACTGCACCCAGGCTTTGAAGCATGCTGTCTGAATCCCTTTGTGCTACAGATAGCCTACATGAACTTCAGGCAGGAGCATGGCCCGCTTCAGGCCAGCAGACATGAGTATGTTTAGATTACAATTAAAAAGAGAAATACTATTAAAGATAATACAGTTGCTATTGACCCCGAGTGTTTAGCAGGTTTCAAAACCCAGAACCTGTAGATTATATACTATATAACACTTGTTGATGATGTTAACAAGGCTATCAAGTTTACCTGTAGATATTGTGTCCCTATCCCCAGGCAATACCGCTACACAGCTTACAGGCAGTTCATCCGCTGGGCCTATGGAGTTCTAGGCAGGCACATTAGGAAGCCCTTACCCTCATGTGTTGTGTCTGCCATCAGAAGACAGTTCCCAGAAGAAGGAGGAATTTACAAAGGTTTTGAGTGGCCTCATTTTGGTGACGATCAATACAATTAATCACAATCATAGTGTGTTCGCACTATGTGTTCGCATACACATGCATTTCCAAACATTTTGTCTACCTATGCTGTAAATGTGGTATTTTTTCAATTTACACAAATAAGCATTGATTGATTGATAGTGTCTTTTCATTAATGACCACCAAAATACGTTATTTGAACACTCCTCTCGATCGATTTACACAAAAAAAAATAGTATGGCCCGCCCTAATACACCAATGCAGTTTTTAAAGATATACATTTTTCAACACAGAATCATTTAACAAATTACGCCATATCCAATCATTTTACGAGTTAGAAAATGCTATCTGTTCATTGCAGTTATTGTTTATTGAATTAGATTACCATGACCTCAACATAATTATGTAGAGTAAAAGTCCACAGCCAAGAACATTTTATTTGCATATCATTTCATTTATGAATATGGAATTATTTATTTAATATTATTATCGCAGCTCAACGAGGCTCCCTCCTGTCAGATGGAGGGAGTAAATACAGCGGCAAGCTTTGGGTTGATTTTTGCACCATCAAAATCTCTTAACAGGTTTTATCTAACAAATAAACAAATGTCAATTTAGAATAATCTTACTATGAAAACTGTGAACCACAGAATCTTCTGGTTTCACACAAATTTCCTGTGTTAAACCGGGAATGCCGTGCCAGATAAAGGCCAACTGCCTCATCCTTGGCGATTTCCTGGCAGAAAGTGGGGCAGGGGCAGTGGAGGACAAGACTGCACTGCTCTCTCGTAGAGTCTCTGGTGACCTGGAGTAGCCCTCTCTCAGAGACTCCAGCAGGGCTGCAGCGTATGCTGAAGGAAGGAAACAAGTGATCACATTCAGTGATATTATAGATGCATCACACAATAAATAATATTTAGGGACCGAGTAAAACAGCTAACCGTATGATGGCTTCTCCTTGATAGGGCGAACTACCCAGCCACCTTTGCAGGACCTTGGGTAGCGAACTGCATAACGCACCTCACCATCACTGGTTCGAGCAACCTCTCTGCTGCTATTGTGGTTAAAGTGCAGGGCTGCCATGAGAAGCCTGTAGAAAAAGCAGATTATGCAGTTCACAAGTTGTTTGTACATATGTGAATAAACTGTTTAACTGATAGCATTAGTCGGTTAAACTTCGTATTGTTCGTTAACGGTTAAATGGTTAATTATTAACATCCCTAAGCCGTACACATTATTTCACCATCACATCATATTTACCTGCTGTACATCCCAAGGAAGGAGAACCCAGTGTGCTTTGGTGCAAAGTGGAGGATGAGGGAGTGAAATGCCTCCAGGGAATAGGTCTGATGCTGTGGAGACAACTTCCGGACATCCTTCACCAATGCTGTTCTCAAAGTCACCCTCTCCAGTTTAATGGCTGCAGTTGTTCCTGTACAAACACACATTTTGTTCTGATGTTACTAGAATTGTCTACATATGCATGTATTACCTACACTGATAAAGCACGATTGTGTGATACTATCAGGTGTTATTTATATAACGCGTTGTTAATGTGTTAGCACACTTTGGGTTATATATTGATGGAGTGCTGTGGAACCAAAATAAACTAAGCACCAACAAGCACTTGGACGACTAAGATGTTTCAGCAACACAGTGTACAGAGTACGTTACCTGGTTCCAGCCACTCCTTGTCCCTTGCTTCTCCCTCCAGAGGTGGATGTGCACAGCAGGGAAATGCAGGAGTGCCGTGTTTATGGATGTCCTGAACATGATTCACCATACTTTGCCACTTGGCTTCCATCACATCTGGATCTCCATCAGGAGTGGAAGCTGCAGTCCAGTACAGGTGATTGATTATGGCTGGCCTCCACAGCTTCAGGTCCTCACACTCCCTCTCCTTTGCAGCAGCATCCAAAGCTTTCCCTAGACCTGTTTCACAACAGAAACAAAATGTTAAAAAAGAAAATTTAATTATAAACAAATTTCAGCCTAATCAAACCTACCAACATCAAGATACATACTTTTACCAATATGCCAGATATCAAAGAAATGAGTAGTTCCTCCTGGACACAACTCCTCCCGCACCCACTTGGCAACCTAAAGAGTGAAACACAACACCTTAATTACTTACTAACTAGTAAGAAAATGCATTTTTTGCTGTTAATATGGTGCGCCAATAATCTTTGTGTGTACATATGTCTGTTCGTTCTTGTGTGTCTTTACCTGGCGATTTCGGTCCATAATAAGGGCTGAAACTTGCATGTGTTGCTCCTTAAGGAAGTCAATGCTGCGTTTCAGACCCTCTAGTTCGAACCAGGTGCTGCTTGGGACCTCTGAGCTCTGTAAAACAACATTATGCAGTCATATCACTAACCGTGTCACATCAGACGAAAGCACATCTGATTTGTGTGACTGATAACGTTAACTTACCTGGACAAGTTGAAGATCCAAAACCTTGTTTATACTGTCCTCGATCAAGGAGTAGGTGCCATATTTGGCACAATGGCCAGGAGAGTTTGACCTATGAGTGTCAAAAACAGTTTAATTCAGACGTTAAAGCCCAAAAAAACAATGCAATGCAGTTATTGTAAGTTGCTTTGGATAAAGCTAAATGAATGTAATTTAAATATTGTTTTGACCTCTTTTTGATATCAATAATACAAGCTGAAGTGTTCTACCTGCAGTCACCAGAGAGGATTAGCCCACCCCCCATCTCCTTCAGTTCTCGGATGATCCCAGCCTGCTCAGTTTGCCAGGCCTGCACGATAGTAGGGATTGTGTACAGGCGTTGATGGCGGAAGAAGGTGCCGACACTGATGCACTGAAGCCCTAACAGTTTCAACATCCGTATTGTCTGGGTAGCCATGCAACCTGAAAAGTGGATGGCCTCACTCAGTAACAGGTTGCAGGCTGGCATGTTTCTGTACAGCATTGGCTGGTTCTGCCAAAAACGCTCATACCCACATGCTGCACATACCTAAGAGATGTGAAAAGCAGAAGATTGCCAGTACAACTCTAAGTCAGTCAAAAATCAATTATACCATAAAACTAATGAAGTATAGACACAGTGAATTGATAAAACATAAAAATAAAATAAAACAAACATTTACATACAGGTTATGATACAACCTTTATTTTTACATCAGTGGAATTCACACATATCCTCTTACTTGTTTTATCTTTATATATGTTCCCTCTTGCTGCTCCATATTACCCTGGGTTTCCCCACAACAGGAAGGGCAAATGGTGAACAAGGACATCAGTTGGGTTTGGTACACAATGAACTTGTCAGCAGCACTGAAAAAAAACAAAAAACACTTGGTATTACAGTACACATCATCTAAAATTAAAAGAAGCCTTACTTGAGATCAACATTAGTTTGCTGCAGTGACTCTTTTGATGGTTCCTCGTCAGATGACTCGCTCATCATTTCCTCCTCTGGGCTCCATGGCATATCCCCAGGGTGTTCCATTGTTACAGAAGATGACTCATCATCACTGTGTGCAGGACTGGGCAGTGGAGATTCTGTCTGACACCCCACACTGACCATCCTGGGCTGTGCCTGGACAGCTAGGATAAAAATATATATATTATATAATTGTGCCTGCCATAAACAACAGCCCTGCCATACAATCTACCTTTACAAAGCTTATGTTCAGGTTTTGTTGACATTCGGGCTGAGATGTTTTAATTCATTTATATGTTAATTATTGAGGTCATAGCAAGTCTTGGAGTTGTAACAGCCTGCATCATACTGAGATGTTTTTCTAATATGTTTTTAACATGTACAAAAACGATGCAGAGTCTTTACTGCGTTTTGATGTAAAATGGGCACGCTACTTCTGTGTTACATTTACCTGATGAACGATGGAAAGGTCTGAGGTTACACTGTGAGCCGCAGTGAAGCACAGATGTTGGCTGAGGAACCAGTGGAGACGACCTCTTGCTCTGGGTCTATAAGCCCAGCATCACTGGCTGTAGGTGAATCTGCAGTACTGTTGTCTCCCAAAGTCTTGAAAACAAACACATGAAACACATGATTACACATGAAAATAAATAGCAACTGCGCCATTAGATATGTAAATAAAGTCCCCACGCCAGTTCTAGCTAACATTATCCATTATGACTTAGCAAGTGGGTTTAACAAGCTAGCAACATTAACTTACAACAATAAATACTAAACACACGTTGCTTGTCATTATTGAAATCATTATACTGACTAATTTGGAAGTTAGCAAACGTTAGAAAAACAATACTTACGGTGCACAGTTCACGTTTTGCTGAATCTCTGACCGACGCTCCCGCGCTCAGTCCAGCCTGCTGCTGCTGCTGCTGCCGGAGCTGTGTGTATTGACGGAACCGCACTAGCTATCAGCCTCACACGGTCCTGGCTTCGATATCCCATACTGCACTCCATCACATCACTTGACTCATAATCCTCCGGTCGAAAATGAGCGCCACAAACGACCGCGTTTTTCGTCACAGACGCAGTATTGAAGTCCCGTCTCTTTGTCTGCACAAAACGAACCCAGGACCGAAAGCTAGCTAGCTGTCTTTTCCTGTTAGGGAAATAGTGGACTCGACGTCCTGACAGGCTGGTATTTGTGCAACCTGCACAAACACAATACTGCACCATGATTACAAATGGTGAAATACAATGTAAAACTACCGAAAAATACCAGATCCTTAAAACCCAACCGCTCTACTCAACGCAACTCTACTATACCCACGGTCAGAGAGCGGAGACGTGTCCCCTGTGTGATGTAATATGACGCGTTTGACGTATGACCTTAAAAAAAAGCCGTTTTTAAGAGCAGAGCTCAAAATTGCTCCTTTCCCTCTGAATTCCTGCCCTTATGTCTCGTAAAACATATCAGATCCTGCATTTACTTTTTTAATTGTAATTTGCAAGCAAGTTTAAGCATAAATGTAGAAAAAATAAAAACCTGCAAGATGCTCTTTAAAAGTTCATGAAGCAGTTATTGTCAGCAGTGAAGCACAGGTACGTGACACACTTTGATCACTGCACTTTCACCCTTACAGCCAGGGTATTTGCACCGGCCCTTTTTCTCCACCCACACAGGCCAATGGTCAGTGTGGTCTTGATGCACATGTGTTGATGGCACTGATGAGGAAGAACCTCTGTGCTTCTTCTCAGCCAGGTCTCTGTCAACATTATGAGATGGTCTCCCCCTCTTCTTCAAAACTTTCCTCTCGTTGCAAAGGCAACTTGCAACTTCAGCTTTGAATTTAAGCAGGCTGTAAACTTCTTTCTTGGGGATGCCGCAGTCCTTGCAGTCCCTGCGGTACAAGGGCCAAGCATTCACTAGAGTGAAATCCATCATGTGCAGCACAATCTTGTGATGCCACTTCCTTGACCTGATCTTTGTTCTGTAGAGAGCAATCAGCGAGTCTAGAAGATCCACTCCTCCCATACTTTTATTGTATGCATGCACAACACTTGGGCAGGTAACCTGCAATGTTTCTTTCTTTTTCTTATCCCATCTTTGCACAGATCGTTGGGTTGGCTTTAACATCAAATGTATCTTGGTTAAATTGTAGAGATCTATGATGAATGGTATGCTTTTGAACAGTTTATACCTACACACACAATACCACAATATCATGGTGAATCCATAATGGTACGATGTTGCCTCCAGGCAACATTTGCATTTTAACAAGCTTCCATGACCTAATTAGCAAACTAAGTGTATTAAACTATTAGAAATTAAGGTTTACTCACCTATTATTGTGAATACATTTTTTTCCAGACAAGAAATGCTCAGGAAATCACGTATTTAGACACATTTCTTGTAGAGAAATGGCTGAGCTGATTCTTGTGGGAAAGGCAGCAAACAGGGTCTTCAAATTGGCCGCCAGAGAGTCATGGGACAAATTCAAACACTACTATTGGTTCCTTATGGTCCTGCCTCTTTTTTAAAGTATTGCATCATAATTTGAGATGTATTGTGTGAATGCAAAAGGCAAAAAATGGGTATGTTGCCTGGAGGTAACATCATACCATAGAGCAGGGGTGGGCAATTATTTTTTCCATGGGGCCACATGAGAAACAAAAAATATTGTGGAGGGCCGGGCCAAAAGGCTGAACTCAATTCTGCATAATATTAATTGTATTTCTTTATAAAAAGCAGTAAATAGCATTGTTTTGACAAGCTGGTAAGAGTATATGTTATAGTTGAGCAATGAAAAAGTGAGGTTGCCTTACAAAAAATGTAATTTATTCAATCAAATTTCCCAAAACAATGGTAAACAAAATGTGAACGTTTTTCACCATTTCTGACTCATATTAGTGAACATTTTCAGTCGCATTCACTACAAAACACATTTTGAGTTTCATATACTGTTGGAAAGTTGTGTAAAGGTTCTTAGCATTCTTAAGACATCACAACATTGTCTTTGTGCTCCAAACATTCAGCAAGATACATCATATTGAACTGTCACTGAACATCACTGAACTGTGATTTTGAGAAAAGGCTTCCAAAGAAAGTGTCCCAGTTCACTGCTAGTTGGTTCCTTTACATGCCTACATTTGTAGTCTAACCACCTCATTTGGTGTTTTTAAGTTCTTTTTTCTTGTTCAGTGAGAGAAATCTAGTCTCTGCTGGGCTTTAACGAGTGCATCGAAGTCAGGTTGAATGTCTGAGGTGGAGATGCGAAGCACAGCTGACAGATGATCATCAGTGAGAGAGGATCTATACCTGGATTTCATAAACTTCATCTTTGAAAATGTTTGTTCACATATGTAGGTAGAGCCAAAGAGAACCAACATCTTCTGAGCATGTCTCCTCATGTTTGGAAAGTTCTCCTCCTCGAGAGAAGAGTAGAAATCCAGCAGAGATCCTGACTTAAAGCGCTCTGCCAGTACTGCATCAGACTGCAGGTCAATGAGTTCCAGCTGAACATCACTGGGTGCATTATCCATACTGCAGGTAAAGGGAGAGGAAATCATGAGCATTTCATCCTCGATTGTTCGGAGATCTTCAAATCGCCTTGAAAACTCACCATGCAATGCTTCTAACATGGATGAGTACCTGCGGAGGTGATCAGCTGATGGTGTGACTTCTTTCAGGGTTTGCATGTGAGTGAGAGTGTTGCTCTCCAGTTGGCTTGAAAGAAACTGCATCTTTCTCATGAAAGCCTTCACCAGGCTGTGCATTTCATGAACAAAAAGGCCCTTGCCTTGCAGTTTGGTGTTCAGTTCATTCATCAGTGCAGTCACATCAACAGCAAATGCAAAATCTGCCATCCAGTCCTCGTCTGAGAGCTCTGGGATGTCTTTGCCTTTCTTCTCACAAAACTCTTGAATCTCTGCTTTCAGGTCCCAAACTCTTTTTAGCACTTTGCTCAGGCTGAGCCATCTGACAGCTGTGTGGTAGCCGATGTCACTATGCTCAGTCTCATGCTCCTCCAAAAGTGCAACAAACTGTCTGTGATTCAATGCCCGTGCCCTGATGAAGTTTACTATTTTAGTAACAACATCAATAACATGGTGAATTTTTAGCACTGACTTGCACAACACATGTTGGTGTATAATACAATGCAAAAATACCAATTTCTGATCTGCGTCGATTTCAGTCACTTTATCTTGCATACGTTTCAAAAGTCCAACATTTTTACCTGTAAGATTTGGACAACCGTCTGTTGTGACACCTGCCAGTCTGTCCCATTTCAGTCCCAGCGGGTCCATGCACGCATTTACCTCCGTGAACAGATCGCTCCCTGTCGTCGTCCCTTTCATCGGCCGCATTGCTGCCAGCTCCTCCGTAATCTTGAAGTCCGTCGTTATCCCACGGACAAATACGAGTAACTGCGCTGTGTCGCGGACATCACAGCTCTCGTCCAAAGCCAAGGAGATAAAGTCCAAACTTGCCACTTCATGTTGCAGCTGAAGCTCCAGATTCCCCGCAATGTCCTCGATCCTTCTCGTCACGGTTCGCCTGGACAGCGGGACTTGCTCAAAGGCTTCTTTTTTTTCAGGGCATATTAGTGCTGCAGAGTCCACTAAGCACTCTTTGACAAACTCCCCCTCTGAGAATGGCTTACTGTGTTTAGCTATTTTGTGGGATATCACGAAGCTGGTCTTGGTTGCTGCATCCTTGGATGTGTGAAGCTTGGTAAAAAAGCCTTGCTGCTTTTGCAGCTTAGCTAGCAAAGCGTTCGATGTGCGCGCCCTTTCAGCATCAGTCAAGTTTTTGTATTTCTCCGCGTGTTTCGTCTCGTAATGCCGACACAAATTGTAGTCCTTGAACACGGCGATCTGCTCCCCGCAAACTAAACACACGGCTTTACCTCCGACTTCAGTAAATAAATACTTAGCAGTCCAATTTTTGTTGAAAAACCTACATTCGGCATCTACCTTTCTTTTTTTAGCATCAGCTGACATTTTTGAGCGCTAAAGTCGTGTTGTGACAATTATCCAATAACGCGCACGTCTTGATTTGACGTATTGCGTCATTATGTACGTGAATAAAAAACAACTTCAAAATAAAAGCATTGCAGCTTTAGTCCATGCATGAGGTAAAAATAGAAAATATGTTTATTTTGTAATTTCCAATTAACCTTACACGGGCCGGTCAGAGTCAACCAAAGGGCCGTATGTGGCCCGGGGGCCGTACAGTGCCCAGGTCTGCCATAGAGGGTTAAATTAATTCTGCCACCTTATATACAGTATTTATATTTAAGGCTTTACTGATGTGCCCCAACAATGTCACCAAATGTTATTGAGTTAAAATATAAATATTGTGGCTTTCCAAGTTAACATTGATTGATATGACTGCGATTAAATCAGCATATACTTCAGACAGGGGATGCCACCCCTGAAATTCTCCTGCCACCCTCTTGCCACCCCATGAATATTTGTCTAGATCCGCCCCTGAGTGCAAGTATAGTATAACATATATAGATATTAATTTTTCATGATCTTAAACATTGTGGAACAATTATGAAAAATGTTAATGGAGGGGGCGACGTAAAACTGACACAAAACAACAACAAACTTTTGCCGAGCCAATTGGAGATTTTCATCACCAGCACGTGGTAAAAACCACCAATAGGCGCTCAGCTCGAGATACCAGCGAGTCGTTTCCCATCAAGCATTTCGCTTCCGCAGCCCGTGGAGAGGAACTGCGTCGCCGCGCCTCGCTTTCAAGGCTGCGGGCGTCTTTGTCCAGCGAGATTTCAACGTCTCATGTGAGCGAGCCTCCAGAGCAAGTCGGACAAAATGACTAACCATCATGCAACGCACTAGCAAGACGTTGATCGAAATTGCGCAGGTCTGCGCAGGTCTCGCTCGTCTCAAACAAGCCTATTTTTTCCGACTTGCTCTGGAGGCTAGCCTACATGATACGTTGAAATCTCGCGGGATAAAGACGTCCGCAGCCTTGAGAGCGAAGCGCGGCGACGCGGCGCAGTTCCTCTCCACGGGTAGCGGAAGCGAAATGCTTGATGGGAAACGACTCGCTGGTATCTCGAGCTGAGCGCTCATTGGTGGTTTTTACCACGTGATGGTGGTGAAACTCTCCAATTGGCTCGGCAAAAGTTTGTTGTTGTTTTGTGTCAGTTTTACCGCACTTCCATTCACATTTGTTCTTCCATCATCATTGTTCCACAATGTTTATCATTATGAAATTAATATATTTGTATACTATACTTGGACTGCTTGCCGTTTTCATACTTTATATATCTTAGCATATTCATACACTGTTAATACTGCTCACAGGCTGCTGTATAGTGTATTCATACCCCTCCTCACCGTTTATTCATCATTCACTTCATTCTATCTTTTATTTTGTAGATTGTGTAGGCCTATTACTTTTCACTTTACTGCTTTTTGCACTCCTGGTTGGAAGCTAAACTGCATTTCGTTGTCTCACCTGTAATATGTGCAATAACAATAAAGTTGAATCTAATCTTGAGCAGAATCCGTGTATCTACCGTCCAATTGTTTTTCTTTATTAAAAACGTAAACGGAAGAGCGTTCGAGAGGCCTTTTTGCTTTTTACCTTACTAAATGGTCTAATGGTCATTGGAGCGAGGGGCGGGACGAAACTCACGGAAGTGATTTCAAAACAAAAGCGGTGATAATATTATAAACAAAGGGAAACAAGGTGAATTTAGCGACCACAACGAAAACGGCCAAGACACATATTGAGCCCAGAAAATGGATGTTACTAAGGGCTGTAATTGTAAATATAATAAGCCTCTGTCTAAAATTGACAACATTGTTAGGAGATTTAAACTATTCAGCGATTCTGCACTGCGGTCACTCAGCCACCTCTCGAGTTTTCTTTTTTCAAATCAGTTGCCCTTCATTATTCCTGCTATATTTGACGAGTGATACAAATATGTTTGACCACAAGTTCTTAAGAAAACGGACACTGTTGGACTCGGTTATAGTTTGACTTTTACCAGAAATAAAATGAAGTACTTTTGCTGTGTACTTTCTGAGTAATCCTCTGTCAGAGTCCCCTCCATAGTACATAATGCATGTTTTTCTGCTATCTTTGATGAATGATAAAAATATAATTTTACCATTAGTTCTTAATGAAATTGATACTGTTTGACTTTGTATTAGTTAGCCTACTACTTACAATACATTAAAGTACTTTTACTGTGTATTTTTTTAGAAAAACTGTCAAAGTCCCCTGCTGAGAACAATTCTCTTTTGTTGCCATTAGTTCTTCGTGAGATTGATCCTGTTGGACTCAGTACTAGTGAAACTACTCCCACAAGTACTATGAAGTACTTACTGTGTACTTTTCCAACAATCCTCTGTCAATGTCCCCTCCTGAGAACAAGAATGCATGTTTCTCTGCTATTTTGAATAAGCATTAAAAAACCTTTCTTCATGAGACTGATATTGTCAAACTAGAACCGAGTCCAACAGTGTCAGTTTCCTTAACAACATATTTGTATCACTCCTCAAATATAGCAGGAATAATGAAGAGCAGCTGATTTGAAAAAAAAACGCGAGAGACGGCTGAGTGACCGCAATGCAGAACCGCTGTATAGTTTAAATCTCCTAACAATGTTGTCCATTTTAGAAAGAGGCTTATTATATTTACAGCCCTTAATAACATCAATTTTCTGGGCTCAATATGTGTCTTGGCCGTTTTCGTTGTGATCGCTAAATTCCCCTTGTTTATAATAATCACCGGTCCTTCAGCAGGATACTGCAGTGATTCAAAGTGTGATTTTAGCAAACGAGTGCTTTTGTTTTGAAATCACTTCCGTGAGTTTGGCCCCGCCCCTCGCTCCAAGGACCATTAGACCATTTAGTAAGGTAAAAAGCAAAAAGCAAAAAGGCTTCTCAGACGGTCTTCCGTTTACGTGTTTAATAAAGAAAAACAATTGGACGGTAGATACACGGATTGAGCAGGAACAAATGTATTTACTTAGTAGATAATCTGACATTAACGATTAAACCATGGATTAAACACATTTGTTCATTCTTTATAAATGCAAACCGAGTCAAACCAACTCCGGAGGTCGCGGTATGCACCTTAAAGTTGTTTGCAATTTGCCAAAAAACCGAAAGAAGAAGAAGAAGAAGAAGAAGAAGAAGAAGAAGAAGAAGAAGAAGAAGAAGAAGAAGAAGAAGAAGAAGAAGAAGAAGAAGAAGAAGAAGAAGCCGACTCCGAGCTGTCCGACTTCAGGCGAGCATTTTGAGACCTCCCCCGGCTGCGATCAGCTATTCTCGTCTAGTTTCGAGGCGAGCTGCAGCTCGTCTCAAACAAGCCTATTGTCTCGAGTCTAAATAAAGGTTGATTTAATACTTGGGGGCCATTTCTTTAATCTTTGAAAGGCTCTGGCTCCCCCTAGTGGACGCTGTTACATTCTATTTTCTGAACAAACACATTCCGTTTTCGCTTTTCAATCATCTGCATTCCTTGTTTCTTCTTCGCAAATTCACAAAGACACACACTGTATATAGAAATGGAAGAGTGGCAGCATGTTATCCACTGCATGAAGTGTGTTTTATTTTCAAAGACCTGACGAGGGTTTTTGTTTGTAGAGTTGAGTTTATGTTTGCCTGAAATGTTTCCCAACCTCGGCCCCATTGCCCCTCCCTCGTCATTGATTGGCTGCCTGTAATTAGGGACATCAAGTCAGCTATTGGAAGCCAGGATAGGACCGGAAATGAGACAACTTAAAAAAGATGAAATCCTAAAATATTTCAGAAGCTTCTTGAATGTTGAACCTCTTGCAGTTTTTTTGTACATTTCATGTGAGGATGAAGAAGAGCTTTTGTTTGTATTTATTTGTTAACAAGTGATTGTATATTTCTTTCAAAGGCATCCTTGATAGTTGACCTCAAGGAGTTTATCCTTGCAACACATCTCACGACACTGGTGACTTACATGATGTCCCTGTATGGAACGTTTTTTTGGAGAAGTCCGGATATGCACATACATGGTCTGAGAAGGACACACGATGTATATTGGCAGCTGAAATTGTCCAGAGCTCTGTCATCCACAATTGAATCTGTTAAATGTCATGTAGTGTAGGGGCTTTTAAATGTAAGAGTGTTTTTGGCCACTTCCTATATTTTTCTCACAAGGCTAAATACATGTAGGCCTACCTCGAAAATATGTTTATGTTTATTCATCTCTTTTAATAAACAAAACAACTTTGATCTAATAATCTAAAATCAATTATCTGTCAATCCATTTGTTTTATTGTATTCGAATTCTTCTGCCATGCACAATTCCTAAGGGTTGACTCATTTGACTTTATCTCAAATTACGAAGTGGATGTATAGGCCTACTTCACTATTAATAAATCAAATCAGAATACAACATATTCGAGGGGGCTTTTATTTTGGAAGTCAATTCCCAGATTCCTCTACCATTCTGCGTGACTTGACAGTAAAGTCAAAAAGTTGTATCAAATCTCCCCACCATTTGACGATTTATTTTATAGCCGCAAGGGGTGGAGTAAACTAAGCTAGACAGCAGTGAACACTTTAAAATTAAACACTTCAATAAAAAAGTCCGTCGGTAAAGGGAACCTTTCTGTACTGAGAGCCCGAGCTGTTCTGTTATGGACCCCAGCAAATGTGCCAGTGCACCTCCAGCGGGATGGTCTGGTGAGAAGTCCTCCATGGGCCATGCGCCCCCTCCGCCCTACCAGGACCAGCCGTACCCGGGGTACCCGCAGCCCGGCCCTGGATACCCTCCACATCCGCAGGTATGCAGCCCAACACCGGGCCAATGATGACACTGCCAACATTCCATGTTCATGTTAATTTCCTCGAAAGTGGTCCTTTCATTTCGAAAAGCAATTTGAGAACATTTTATTTATTCAATTATCGCCTTATCATATATTGTTGTACAAATATAAGAAACGTATATGTTTAAAACTTCAGTAAATTAACTATAGTCTACTAAACTGTTATGTCAGTCTTGAAGTTTTTTTTTTTTGTATTACCTCAATGTTAATGTTTTTCTTGACTGAGAAGTACCTACTTGCTGTAAATACACGAATCACGTTTTAAATTATGAAATTAATGAGGATACTGTTTGAATGAAACGGATGATCAGTATGCCCTTTTTATTATACAGTATATTGAGGTTACAAATATCAATGTGGAATCAAACAACATCCATAACCTAATCTGGCTGCTACTTAGACATTATTTATCTAATATATCATATTCCAATAACTTGTATATAGACTCTTATTGCACTATTTGACTATTTGACTTTGTTACTATTTTTCTTTTTGTATTTAGCCTACTATTTACTTTAACTATTTTTTTCCCTGTTTTATTGTGTTGCACTGTTGGAGGAGCCATGTGACCTAAGATTGTAATCGTCATAGCTACACTGTAGCTATGTTCGTATGATCAATAAAAGCCTTGAACATGAAGTCTCTGTAATCAGCAGGAAATACTGGTAAACAGGATAAGACACCCTTAAATGTTTTCTATCTTGTCAAAGTTTTGTTATTTTTCATTGTAAAATCTGTAAGTATTTCATCATTGTATGGGTGTTGTCCAGTTCCAATAGTTTCATTTTATGTGAAGCCTCCACATCATCTGTAAATGACTAGCCCTCCCAAACTTGTTTTCATGCTGCTGAAAGTGAGTCTGAAGTGTATTTCCTGTGTGTGGCCTGCAGGGCTACGGCTCCCCTCCGCAGTATGGGGGCGCAGTTGGACAGCAGCCGTACCCCATGGGTCAGCAGGCCACCGTCACTGTCCAGCCCACAGTGTATGTGACACAGGGCCCGCTGGCTCACCCTGTCAATGACCACTTGTGCTACTCCATCTTCACCATGCTGTGCTGCTGCCTGCCCCTGGGAATCGCTGCCCTCATCTTCTCCATCTCAGTGAGTTTGATCAACTTTTCTATTCTCATGGAAGGGAGCAAAATGTCCTCCAACTAAAATCGTAATAATCAATTGCTTTGACAAAAAAATGCTGTATGTGTGGCTATCCCAGGATTGGACATAATTTCACCAGGCAGTGACGTAGCTCTGCTCTCATCTATGATAACAATCATGATACATTTGGGGGATTGGCTTTTGAATTAAGGAAAGCCTGAAGCGAATGGCCGTCAGTTTTGCCAACTTGGCTACTTTCTTGCAAGATTTATCAACTTTTAAGGCTTGTGCTGCAAGCTTCTATCATTGGAGAAGAGGTAGTAACACTGGGACAGGCTTTTTGTTATGGTTTCTAAATCTTCCCGCATTCTTGCTAGCTTCTAGCTTAAGTCATTTGTGAGAGTCGGGTCAGCTTTACAGTGCTGACTTGAGCTTTTGAGGCACTTATGATACTGCAGCACTAACTGTTGTTTTTTTGGTAATGATAGTGGCTTGATGAGATTGTTTTGAAAAGAGAAGCAACCTCTACTCATCCAAATAATAGTTTAATGTTGTGCTTTCTACCTTATCTGCCCCAGACCATGAAATGTGGAAAATAAATTCAAAATCTTGTGTTAACATTTATCTATTAAATATCATTATGTAAATGACTAATTTTGTCTAAAGAAATCACTGGTCAGCTCAATATCCAACACCTGAAAATAGTTGATCGAGGACACCACAAACTCATTTATATGAGGATGGGTATGTTAGCAGACTAAATGCCAAGTTTGGGAAAGTGAATGAGAGTTACTGGAAAGGGTGGTGCTCTCTAAGGGACAGAGCAGAGGGAGGGGGCGAGTGAGAGAACAGGTCGGATGTTGCCGACTACAGAACAGAGAAGATATTTTGTGGTCCTGAATTTTGTATTAGGTGAGAGAAGTTCCCTGGCCTGCGTTGCAAGTATATTTTGCACAATTGTATTTTTCACAACGTTCTTTGACATCCTCAGAGGTTTGTCTGGCAATCATCAAAGTATCAAGTTTCCTTGGTAATTGCAGTTGGCAGTTGATTAACAGTTACAATTCACGAAGTGTGTTGTGCAACTTAAGTCCAGCTTAAATAAGGCAGCCTTCACTAAATTTGGAATGTAGTTTTAATACATGAGAACTTTAGTAAAAAGTTAAACACCACAACAATTTGAGATTGATTCCCCAGTTTTAGGTCATTCTGTTTTTGTGTCATCTGATGTATAAGTTAAGAGCTTGCTTTTGAGTGCGTCACATTGAAGTGGTTTGACATATGGAAAGCACACATGTCTTTTGGAAGAAAAGTTGTTTGATAGTTTCCATGTGGTCTGTGTTTAATCTTCCTCCAGAAGAGAAAAAAATACTCTTGTCTGACCTTCTCTGTATTTTTTTAAACAAATTAAAAGCCACATATCTAACAAGTAGGCTATTTGGCCCTGAAACATTGAAGCGCATTCACGTAGTTGACTTTTTGGCCTTTTTTATGTGTTGTGAAATGTATTTTTTAAATGCAATAAAATTCTCATGATGTTTTGCCAGTTTTCACACGTGATGATGGAATTTTAGATTTAACAAGAGTTTAAGTATGCAAATACTGTTTATCACACAGAGCAAAGAACACATTTTTACCAATAATTTAATGTCATATTTTTGTCAAAGTATGTTTATATTTTTCTTCTTGGTATTGACGTTGGTAATGGACGTCTCTTCTTTCATGCATTACATGAAAACAACTTTAATTACCTCAACGTTGCTGAAGCCTTTTAATCTTTAATCGCTTGGAAAATAAGTGGCAAGATCAAGCATGGTCCTGAAACGGTTAAAGAAACAGAACTCAAGTTTTGTTAATCATTCAGCCTAAGCTCACAAACCTCATGGAAACCCCCAGTATGACTTTGAATGTGTTCCTTGTAACTCTGCCTCCAGTCTCTCAACCTGCTCTCTAATCCTGCAGAGTTTATGCTTTTACGTTTAGCAGTGTCAGAATATTACAAAAAATATTTTTTAAACATAGTCATGGCCGAAATCTAATGTAGCCTACTTTGTTTTTAAGACAAGAATTTTGGTATGGTTTATTTTTACAACTAACACTTTCTCGACCTAGGCAGACCCGTTTCTTCCTCTCATTACTTCTCATACTTCAGATCCTAAAATGTATGAAATGATCAATTGCTTGGCAAAGGGTCCACCAGAACAACAGGTAATGACAGCAGTTCCTTGTTCTTAACAATATCTCGTAGTCAGATATTGTAATTGGAGAGAACTTAAGGGAGAAACTAGTAAATAATAATAATGGTGAGGAAACTTTCCGTTGTACTGAAATGAAGATTCTTGGAATAAGACAGTCTTTTAGGGACTTTATTCTTGCAAGAAGGTAAATCTTTACGTAGTGTCAAGCAGTCTGCAACAAAGTCACAAGGTCTGCAGAGGGTCTTATATTCACATTTTCTCACCAAGAATAGAAGAGGGGCTGTGACAAACAAAAGATAAACATACTATATATAGGATTCTTTGAAACGATAGGTACAACTGTAACTACGGTTCTATGCATCCCGGATGTGCTTTAAGCACTGGATATGTCCATCGTGCGCATGCGCAGGTCGAGTACTAATACCAACAAAGTCACCTGTGACCCCATGCAACACCGGGCTATATCTGCCGGTGTTGTCAGAGGATCTGTTTGCAGAATCTTCTCGCAAGAACACGAGGATTCTGAGTGACAGGATACTCTGGTGGTCATCCGGGATTCATAGAACCGTAGTTACAGTCGTAACAGCGTTGCTTTAGGCACTGGATGACTTATACCTACAATGTCATGAAGAATCCAAGTACTTACTCATTAACTGGAAGCAGCGGAGCTCGGCAATAGGACCATGCCCAAAGGATGGGGAGTGGCGACATTAATCCGATAAAACCTGACACCCTCTTACTTTCTCTGATCATAATGAGCTCCCTACTAGGTAAACACGTATAGGCCATGCCATTAACCTCTTAAGCCCTGAGCCTGTTTTTCAGGTTTCAGGCTCGAAAATGCTATGCCCAAAACAAATTACTATAACTTAACTTCTAAAAGGGTTATATGAATAATTTATTTTATCAAAGCAAGGTTACATCTGTGAGTTGGATGTAGAAGTATCAGAATCAATATAGATGTTTCTGTGTCAGAGTAAATTCAGATGGAACATAGTAAAAAAAAGGTAAATTCTTACCTCCGCCTAAATAAAAACCCCATTACTTATAGTGAAAACCACCCTTGAATGATGGTATGGTAGAATAAAAGCTTTAGGAATCCAAAGTATAACATATAATAAGTACCCTGTATCAAGATTGAGGCAAAACAAGTTAAATTTGACCTTTTTAGAGAGGTTTAGCAAAAAGTAGTCCAGGCGGACTGACCTTTGGGCACATTTTGGCACATTTGGATACCATCAGTGCCATTTGACCTTTTGAACATACTGTAAAAATAATTGTATTATCACTATAGGTAATCATTCCATCTAAATACAAGTGTCTTTATAAAAAATATTTTTTCTTTTTCTTTTTTTTAAATTACATTTCTTTTTTTTATGTAAATGGTGTGTGTGTGTCTGTGTGTGGACTTTGCCACAGTCCTCACATGTTTATCCACCCAACTAACACTTCTAGGAAGGTTTACTTACACAATAAAAATTAGGAAACATAGGATACATTTGTCTCCAACAGGAGCAGATTTATTTAAAAAATAACACACTAAAAAACTACACTAAAACTGAAAAAACACCACAGGCATTTTTTTTGTAAACACTGGCAAAAAAGAAAAAATGTACACAACGTGAATGTGTTTAGTGTTTTTGAATTGAGCCCTTAAGACTGAGTTTTTGTTGATACAACTATCAAAGCTTTTAGCTGGAAGACTAAACAGAAAAGGAGGCAGAGACTAAACCGGGACAGGAAATGAGAGACAAGGAAATGGTTAGTGGTGGTGGGGTGTAGAGCTGGCTGCAGGAATCTCTCTCACCTCACATGATCTCTGTAAGTCTTCAGTGAAGGAGATCAAAGTGACCTCTCAATCAAACCAGTTTGGACTTAATTTCCCTTTCTTTTAAAATATTTCCTGCTGAGAAAAAAAGCAATATTCGCACTGCTCTCCAATGCATTCACATTGTAGACTTTGATAACGTCAAGAAAAAACGAGTTACTTACTGCTGGACTCGGAATTAATTAAGAGTTGAAATTCTCAACACAGCAGCTACTGGAGTGTCCCGACAAGAGACTCTTTTGTCAGGATCCGACATAGCACTTTGTGTGTCTAGCTCCAAGCCATTCCTCGCTTCTGTGACGGCATCATCAAACAGTCCTTTGTTTCCCAAAACATGAGCTTTCCCCTCACAGCTCAGCTTTTACTGGCAGTAGATGAACATCCAGATAATAACCCTTAGGGTTTTCCAAACAGTGCAAAGTAGGGCTGCACGATATTGGAAAAACTGACATTGCGATATATTTTTTCCCCCTGCGATATACAGTTGCAAGAAAAAGTATGTGAACCCTTTGGAACTACCTGGATTTCTGCATAAATTGGTCATAAAATGTGTTCTGATCTTCATCTAAGTCTCAACAATAGACAAACACAGTCTGCTTAAGCTAAAACCACACAAACAATTATATGTTTTTAAGTTTTTGTGCAGGGTGGAAAAAATATGTAAACCCTTGGATTTAATAACTGGTTGACCCTCCTTTGGCAGCAATAACCTCAACCAAACGTTTCCTATAGTTGCATATCAGACCTACACAACGGTCAGGAGGAATTTTGGACCATTCCTCTTTACAAAACTGTTTCAGTTCAGCAATATTCTTGGGATGTCTGGTGTGAATCGCTCTCTTGAGCTCATGCCACAGCATCTCAATTGGGTTGAGGTCAGGACTCTGACTGGGCCACTCCAGAAGGCGTATTTTCTTCTGTTGAAGCCATTCTGTTGTTGATTTACTTCTGTGCTTTGGGTCGTTGTCCTGTTGCATCACCCATCTTCTGTTGAGCTTCAATTGGTGGACAGGTGGCCTTAAGTTCTCCAGCAAAATGTCTTGATAAACTTGAGAATTCATTTTCCCGTCGATGATGGCAATCTGTCCAGGCCTTGAGGCAGCAAAGCTGCCCCAAACCATGATGCTCCCTCCACCATACTTCACAGTTGGGATGAGGTTTTGATGTTGGTGTGCTGTGCCTTTTTTTCTCCACACATAGCATTGTGTGTTCCTTCCAAACAACTCAACTTTGGTTTCATCTGTCCACAGAATATTTTGCCAGTAGTGCTGTGCAACATCCAGGTGCTCTTTTGCAAACTTCAAACGTGCAGCAATGTTTTTTCTGGACAGCAGTGGCTTCCTCCATTTTATGACCAACTTATGCAGAAATCCAGGTAATTCATCATACCTTAAGTCATGATCTAACATGTCATGATAATGCATGTTGCTTACCCTCAAATAAGGGGTTTCATCTGTGAATGAAGAAGAGAAGAACCTTTTTGTATCCAAAATAGTTCCAGATGGCAGATGTTGCTTTTCTTTTTGGAAGTAAATCTTCATTCTCGCCGGTATTGTCCTCCTGTGCCTCGCTCATTTTTTTTACCGATGTTTTGATTGTCTGCAAACTAGCGGGGCGGGGCCTGCTGTGATCTGATCAAGAATGATTGTGATTGTTGGTTTGCTGTGCATGCAGAGCCTGCATGTCACTCACTCAAGTACCCCTGAGATGAGAGCCGCGCACGTTTTCCTTTTGTAGCAAACAGCAAAATAATTGTAACATGACATATTTGAGTTAATTTACCTACTTAATATCACACGTACTAAAAAACATTTTTATTAAAAAAAATTATAAAATCGCACGTCCCTGCGATGTGAATATCGCGCATGCGCATATCGCGGTTATCGCCATGACACGATATATCGTTCAGCCCTAGTGCAAAGCCAAGATCCTTAATTCCTGTTATCTGCAGAACAAACAGTTCTGACCAACCTTGGTTCTGACATGAAAATATTCTTTGTCTACCGTTGTATTGGATTATTACATCCATTTAATCAAAGAAAATCACTTATTAAACATATCCTGCACTATCAGTCGACCAAATATAAATGTTCCACCAAGTAATTTATTTAAATGTTTAACTCTGCAAATGTTAAAATAATCCAACATCATCGTGAACATAATTAATTGTTGGCTGTGTCTGTATTTCAGAGCTTTGTTCCACCATATTGGCAGCTTGAGATCATTTCCCCTATGCTCCTCTAAACACTTATCATATATTTATTATTATTATTATTATATATATTTATTTATATATATTTTACAAGATGGTTTATCTAGCCAACTCTCAGAATGAGAATAAATATTATAAGGCTCAGGAATGCAGCTCCTTCCGACAGCGCTGCATGCTGTTATGCTGCCAGTTGAAGGGATTCAGGTCCCACTGAACCACTGAGCTGCAGACAGTAACATGAACCCAAACACCTGTTGCCTGCTAGTCAAGAGGGCTGAGGGCGTTGGGACTCTGCAGCATGGCACACTGCAAGTGATTGGTAGAAATAGCACAACAACAACAACAACAACAACAACAACAACAACAACAAAAACACAGCAGGCCTAAGGTAAAGTCTTCGCTAAAGAAAAGTCTACTTACTGCTTTAAAAGGTCCCATCATATGCTTTTCTGGTTATTACCCGTCCCCTTGTGTGTTATGTAGCTTTTGATGCATGTAAACGGTCTGCAGAGTCACAAACCCTCAAAGTACACCCTGTAGCAAGTAAAACTCTAACACAGAATAGACCTGCCTATGCTGCCCCAGAACGCCTAGTTGGAGATTTCTCTTTTCACATTTTTTTCTTCCTGGTCATAGTGACGTAACGCTGCGGAGCTCCGCACACACACACACTCACTCAGCCTTATCTTTTCTCAGCCACGGTGCTGTGCGGAGCTCCGTACACACAACCACTCGGAGCTCAGGCTGTGTGTGTGTGTGTGTGCTCCGCGGTGTCTCGCTGTCTCGCAGACCCCACGCAGCAACCAGGAAACGACACCATTAATCCAGCTCACACTGTCCGCTCCTCGAGCCTCAAAGGGCGGAGCAGCGAGCCCCGCAACGTCCCGCCAACACGGCACCCAGATCCCGCGCAGCATTCTCATCTGTTTGTCATTACTGATGTCATTTTCTGGTTGCTAACGCCATTTTAACACATAATAGTGATGTTTCAGTCGCGAACAAGCCAATTCTTTTGAGCGGCTCTTTGGTACGAACGAGGGTAACCGAGTCATACTTGGTGAGAGCCGTTTCCCCCCCTACTCTGATTGGTAGGTTTCAGCACGAGGAATGAGATGGGGTGGGTCTTAACAGAATATTTAGTATTTATATATAATTTCATTCAAGGCAATTAAAGCAACTTTATTTACTTTACACAGAGGGTAAATTCAAAGTAGTACATTCACTGACATGAATGACATGGATATGGCGCCACCTTGTGCCATGTTTACAATGCAGATTATTGAAATTTGGTCTGGCAATAGAGTCAATCGTTATCCTGGTGATTACTTCGCAGATAAATCTAGTAACCCCGCCCCCTTTAAACTGCTCTTTTGAATGGCTCTTTGAAAGGAACGGAGCTAGTAGACCTCAACAATGGAATTATGATCAGTAGAAATGGCCATGACATGGGGCCTTTAAAGATAAATTTTTCACAGTTTCTCCAAAATGTATTTCAAATATAAATGTATGAATTCTATGTTTATTTAAAGGTAGGGTAGGTAAGAATGGAGAAACCAGCTCGAGTAAGCTAGAATTTGAAAGTACACAACCGAAAAAAATCTGCCCCTTCCTTCAGACTTCCTTACAGAGCCCTTCCTCCAACACACGAGGCAGATAATTGGACTTGCTTTTTACAGCACCACGGCTTCCACAGATGAAACATTTATATATATTTATTGTCAAAGCATTTAATATATTCATTGCTATCGGGATGTTAAGAGCATTCCATGGAATATAACAAAAAGTGTTTCTGAAGTGAATACCCTATGTTTCATTGTAACACAGAATTGTGAATCTGAGATAAATCGCTACAGGTTGGTATTACTTTCATTGTGTGTGTTGGAGGTTTAACCAACAACAGCCAACAGCCCTTCTGAAAAGGACAGTTGTGTTTGGAAATGTAGACTGAGTTACTCACAGTGAAAGCAATACATGTGATTCATATCTGAATTTTCATTATAGTCAATTCAAATTTAATTTAAAAGTTTTTTGAACGGTGATATAAGCTGTAAACATACCATTGACGAATGATCACTTGTTTTGCACTAATGAATTTAAATCCTTTTATCCACCATCAAATTAGTTTAGAATATACGTATAATTAATTATGCAGCATACAGTCGGTTTATCAGAATTATTTTAGGCGATAACCAGCTGCGCTTGGATTAGAGAGGAACTGCAGATCTGGGCGGTAATTTTCTGTGTAATTTGATACTCTGTTGATATAAAAATATTGAGTATAGATTAAAGTGGTAAAGGAGTAGACCACTAATCCTAGCTATAAATCACTGTGTTGCTGGCCTGTCATGGGAACACATTTTAAATATACAAAGTGTTTCACCAATGCTAACGACATGTAGTGCATTTGAGTCACTCGTTTGGGTCTCACCAGAGTACAAGACTTTAAAAAAAATCTCATGTAGGTGGGGGATTTTGAGACTGAACTAGAGAACCTTTTGAAGTTAAAGTCCCACAAAGCTCAGTTTGGTGAGGCAGGCGTCATTGAAGTCGGCTGCAGCCTGCTTAGCGCACACATGAGCAACAGCTGCCACATGACCTAGAACCCTGAGAACACGTAGGCTGTGTCCCTGCATCTTGTTGGAGATTAGGAGGATGTTTAAAACCAACCTCGTCTCCGCGTGTCGTTTGGTAAACTGGGTAAATTCGTAAAAAGGAAGGGATTAAGAAACACCAGAATGCAAGTTAAACAATAATCTTGTTTTAATGATACAAAGTAACAATACAAATACAAAGGAAGTACTTCCTGCTCTTTCTCCTGTCTCACTCTCTGGTCAGCCTGAAGAAAAAGAGGTCGAACCAAAGGAAAACACAGGCTTTCATACTAAAACACAGGAGGAGGTGTGTGCGTGCTTTCCCCCAGAGGTCATCTTATTGGGAGAGACCAACACATGGCCTGTCGCACCCAATCAGTGCGACACAGCAGAAGAAACCCGGAAACAAAATGTCTCTTTCAGTTTGACAAAAACCAGATACGTTTTGGTGTCTGGTACGAACCTGCTCTAAACAACAAGTTTCCTTATCTTATTTCACATCTTGCAGCCAGCACACACACATCCCCTTTATGGCCCTTTGTCCCTGTGTCCATCTCCCCCCCTCAGGCTACCACACAAAAGTTAAAAGTATGTTTTAAGATATAGTTGTTATAGTTGGCTAAATATACGTAATACATGTAAATTACTTTCATATCAATAATAACGAGGAACACATTACCTATGCTCTTAAGCAGTATTAGAGATGCTTTTCAAATAGTCAAACTTCACACAGGCCCAATATAGAGAACACACTCATTTGTCCTATAGCCCCTCCATTTGTTTGAGCTATTGTTCACATCCTTACTTCAAATAAAAGGTTTCACATTGCATATTTCCAGCTTCCTTTACACATACTGTTATTATTAATACAAAGTAATCAACCACACACATCTATTTAAAACAAGTAGATTTCCCTGATCATTGACATGCTGAAAATGCTCTCTCGTCCTTATCATAAAAGCTGCTTCCATTTCATATAGAGTAATAAAACATGTTTAAGCTCATTTCTCCACAATGTTTGTAGCCATTTAGTACCCACACATGAAAGAATAAAAACAGAGGTATAGTTGAACAGTAATCACGCAGCACATATATTTAATGCAATGAAAACACACACATTTGCCCTAAGCATGTGCAACGCACCCTCTTCTTTTATGAGGGAAACATTCCAGAGTGTTGGAGCTATCCCCAAATAAGGATGACCCCTGCTCACATCCCTCTCTGAACACAAAGACTTCACCTCAATATATTGGGGAGGGAAAATATACTTTGTCCCTTCAAATTTAACACACATGAATATATATAAGGTGACTTTAAAATGAATATACTAGATTTAACTTTCCTGCCATAACACGGTACTTTAATACTTCAAATAATTCAAATAATCCTTCAATCTGTAACTGTGTTCAGTACGAAAAAACAGGTACACATGCGTAAACTCATGCAGAGACCAATGTCACAGAGTGGAATGCGTTCCCCCCGTGTTGACTTAGCCATCAGCCAATCAGATGAAGGCTCATGGCTGAATAGGAGTCAAGCTGTTGTAGTGAAGGTTTGGGGTTAGGGTTGTTTTGTGGAGGGAGTGTCATAACATGTTCCAGTAAATGCTCAAAGTGAAAGACTGAGTGGAAGATACAAAACACATGGCTGTGTGGCGGGTTTTCACCATGTGGAATTAACAGGCTTCCTCCATGGTTATATTCATTTTGTCTTTGTGTGTGAGGGACTTTGGTATTTGTTCCATCCTCTCTTTCATCAGCTATTTTCAGTTCCGCAATTTTCTCACAAATATCAGCCTCCTTCTCTCCCAACCCCATCCTTCCTCACAATGACTCAGACTGCTCTCACACAAACAGAGCCACAGACAGGCTCTCCACTCACGGAGACAGAGCACATCCTGCAGAACTACTGCAGCCTACAATATAACATATTGCACTTGACATTTAAGGAGAAACTGTAATCCAAGAGGATGCAGTATGCATTGTTTTTTATTTCTGAACTCGACATGCGGATAGAAGATGTGGCTTCTCCGAAGTTGTTTATATCCCGTTTAAAGATCTTTTTGTTGAAACATTTCCTCATCATTTCCTATAAGTTTCCTGGGATAGCGCGTGTTATGTTGAACTTATTCATTCTGCCTGTTTTTGCTCTAAAGATACGCCTGTTCAAAACCCAAATTAATGTTATTTCACGTATTGGTATAATAGGTGGAATTTGACAGCTGACAGGAGGCAGACAGACTTTTTGTTCCCTTTTTTTTTTTTTTTTTAAGAAAAATGCTCTCTTTTTATGCTTTTTAATTCATTATGGCTACTCATTTACATGCAAAATACATGTCTCAATCATGTAGGTGTAACATAACTGAAAACACAGATGTTTATTTTGAAGATTAGATATGAATTGTGAAGTGAAAATAATCCTGCTCTGCCGTATCTCCTCCTATGCCTGTGTCGCTCAGGGCTGACCACCAGACTCTCACACTCTGTTCAAAGACCTGTGTTTATTCTGAAAGGCTGTAATGTGGCGACTGTCTCACATTCACACGCATTAAGTTTCTTGTCTTCACATCAGCTTACATTTAAAATATGTTCTGGCCCACAGGTTCTTCTAATATACATCCATGGCTTACACACTGACAATAACGCTCATGGCCCGGCCCCCCTTGATTTTGTCCTTAATGCCGGGTCTGATGCTACTTTGCAAATATGTTTAATTAAGCAAATCAAATCATAACAGTGTTATATAAGCACAGGCGGAGCCCTCTACTGGACTCTATGGGTACTACCTCTCAACCATACTATGCAAGCTTTCATCAACTGAGATATCTATAACCTTAGCCGGCCCCCGGGGCGGGCCTACCTGAATGCGTGCGCAAGCCCACCGTATATAAGGTGGCCACGCCTCCTGTTCCCTTCATCCTACACTTCTCTTCGGCGAACAGCATAGGACAGACAGGGCCCCGAGTAGAGGGCTCCGCCTGTGCTTATATATAACAAGGGTTACAATACGTAACCCACCGTTACATCTCACACAGGCTCCACCCTCTACTGGACTGTATGGGTACAGTGGGTGGAGCCCTGATGCCTAAACGCCCTGTCGTCCAACAACATCGAGTCACCACACTGCCCCTGACCGTTTTTTGACTAACAGCCGCTGCACCGCAACCCCCTCTCCTCCGGTTGTGACTGGGGAGAAGTGGGGGCCGCAGTTTACCTGGCTAGTAGGGCACACTCAGACACGCTTACCTCGTGAATAGTGTGCCTGGAAAACAGTGCCCATAGGCAGGCAGGGAGAGTCCCCCAGCCCTGTATGGGGCTCAGTGTGCACCATATTTCCCGGGTCCCTAAGGAGCATGGGAACACATAGGTGCACTATGTCCAGGGGGGGGAGGTCAAACACCTGCTGACCCTCAGCCCTTCCCCCCCCCACCAGTCCTGTGTTGCCGCAGCAAGCACAGATGATGAGAAGGAGCCAGACATGTCCAAGAGATAAAACCTTATGAAGGGGCTTGGCCTGGCACACAGACACCGCCTGTTTTTGCAACAGGGCCTGAATCTCTGCACTCGAAGCAGAGGTGGTGGGGATCGGTGCGCGCTATTTAAGCCAGGGCACGAAGGACAGGCCCGGTTCTCTAGAAGTGGCGACTCCATGGGGTATGATAACTCTTTCTTCTTCTTTCAAACGTTTTACTTTCTCTGCTTCAGTTGTTGCTCGCTCGCTGAAGAGAAAAGGATGACGGGAACGGGAGGCGTGGCTGCCTTATATACGGTGGGCTTGTCCACGCATTCAGGTAGGCCCGCCCCGGGGGCCGGCTACGGTTATAGATATCTCAGTTGATGAATACTCGCATAGTATGGTTGAGAGGTAGTACCCATAGAGTCCAGTAGAGGGCGGAGCCTGTGTGAGATATAACAGCCAACATCCTCTAGGCTTGGGTGTAATGTTACATTTATTAACAACATTAATTGGATTTAATATTTGTAAGTTACGTTTCTACTATGGGACCACGCATCCTGTTCCGTGTTGTGTTCCCAAACCTTTATTGTAAACCTTCTATCTTTCGTGAATTTTTGCCCCACTGCTAAATGCATATACGAAAACATTCACAGTTGATATCTAATTTTTGTTAAATTATCATGAATAAATCATCCCTTATTGATTTAATATAAAATATAGATGGAAGATTAATTATTTTTGTATGATTTTAAATTGACGTGTATTGTATAATGAGTATGAAGGAAGCGTGTATAGGGTAATAACAACATTTTGAAAGAATAATTGACCACAGTGTACATAAAACATGATGATATATATATATATATATATATATATACAGTGGGCAAAAAAGTATTTAGTCAGCCACCAATTGTGCAAGTTCTCCCACTTAAAAAGATGAGAGGCCTGTAATTTTCATTCTAGGTATACCTCAACTATGAGAGACAAAATGAGAAAAATCAGAAAATCACATTGTCTGATTTTTAAAGAATTTATTTGCAAATTATGGTGGAAAATAAGTATTTGGTCACCTACAAACAAACAAGATTTCTGGCTCTCACAGACCTGTAACTTCTTCTTTAAGAGCCTCCTCTATCCTCCACTTGTTAACTGTATTAATGGCACCTGTTTGAACTCGTTATCAGTATAAAAGACACCTGTCCACAACCTCAAACAGTCACACTCCAAACTCCACTATGGCCAAGACCAAAGAGCTGCCAAAGGACAACAGAAACCAAATTGTAGACCTGCACCAGGCTGGGAAGACTGGATCTGCAATAGGTAAGCAGCTTGGTGTGAAGAAATCAACTGTGGGAGCAATTATTAGAAAATGGAAGACATACAAGACCCCTGATAATCTCCCTCGATCTGGGGCTCCACGCAAGATCTCACCCCGTGGCGTCAAAATGATCACAAGAACGGTGAGCAAAAATCCCAGAACTACACGGGGGGACCTAGTCAATGACCTGCAGAGAGCTGGGACCAAGGTAACAAAGGCTACCATCAGTAACACACTACGCCGCCAGGGACTCAAATCCTGCAGTGCCAGACGTGTCCCCCTGCTTAAGCCAGTACATGTCTAGGCCCATCTGAAGTTTTCTAGAGAGCATTTAGATGATCCAGAAGAGGATTGGGAGAATGTCATATGGTCAGATGAAACCAAAATAGAACTTTTTGGTAAAAACTCAACTAGACGTGTTTGGAGGAGAAAGGCTGCTGAGTTGCATCCAAAGAACACCATACCTACTGTGAAACATGGGGGTGGAAACATCATGCTTTGGGGCTGTGTTTCTGCAAAGGGACCAGGACGACTGAACCGTGTAAAGGAAAGAATGAATGGGGCCATGTATCGTGAGATTTTGAGTGACAACCTCCTTCCATCAGCAAGGGCATTGAAGATGAAACGTGGCTGGGTCTTTCAGCATGACAATGATCCCAAACACACCGCCCGGGCAACGAAGGAGTGGCTTCATAAGAAGCATTTCAAGGTCCTGGAGTGGCCTAGCCAATCTCCAGATCTCAACCCCATAGAAAATCTTTGGAGGGAGTTGAAAGTCCGTGTTACCCAGCGACAGGCCCAAAACATCACTGCTCTAGAGGAGATCTGCATGGAGGAATGGGCCAAAATACCAGCAATAGTGTGTGAAAACCTTGTGAAGACTTACAGAAAACGTTTGACCTCTGTCATTGCTAACGAAGGGTATATAACAAAGTATTGAGATGAACTTTTGTTATTGACCAAATACTTATTTACCAAAATCAGACAATGTGATTTTCTGGATTCTTTTTTCTCATTTTGTCTCTCATAGTTGAGCTATACCTAGGATGAAAATTACAGGCCTCTCTCATCTTTTGAAGTGGGAGAACTTGCACAATTGGTGGCTGACTAAAAACTTTTTTTCCCCACTGTATATATGATTTATTACCCCCCGTAACATTTCACAGTGGTAAGAGGACATAACATTAAGCCATTACTAAAATAAACATTATTGGCAGTGCTAAACTGGGAAATTCTCCAAACAACAGCTTTCCTTGATTTACGTGTTGGGAAGAAGTTGCTCTTGTTTTCACAAATGTATTTAGCTGTCTAAACCTGTTGAAACAGCAAAATGTATGCTTCCCCTCTTTAGTAGATGGATCAGTGGTGATGACAGCTTCATGATCCGGTTGGTCTTATCAGGATGGTATCCTATCAACCTTTACTCTAGTGGTCTAGTTGCAAGGAAGTGGTGTGTGTACCTGATTCCTTCCTGTAAGTGGCACTGGGGTTTTCTGGGGTTGGTGCAAAGTGGGGCGAAGTCAGAAGGAAGAGACTGAACTTTGGCTTGCATTTGGAATAGGCAAACATTTCAGATACTTTGTAGCACATGAGCAAACTGGCTGTAGATTTGAGAGACTCCCACTGTGCCATGGTCTAACTGGGTGTGACACAGGGCACAGCTTTGTTTGTCTTGAGTAAACAACATGGGCATCCTGGAAGGTTATGGGAGAGCTTTGCCTTGTTGACATTGTTTTGTGATTCACTTTCCTTGCAGCTATATTGTAAAATATTATGCTTTCAGAAAATAAAGAGGGGAAACAAATGTGATTTTGGTCTTGTGACATCTAATATAATAAGCTTGATCACGCATTGGCAATCAAAAATTTGCCCCATGATGTCTATATATTTTCATAACAATTATACGTTGTGCCAAATACGTTGCTTTTAGTGCAAAATGCAAATGTAGCTGTTTCCCTCGCTCTAAGATAAGCTAGTCATCTTTTTGCCAACAGTTACTCTGCAAAAAAAAATATTTTTTTCCAAAGATCTTGGCCTTTTGCTTTAACATTTAAGATAATATATACGTATATGCTTTTCTTACACATCAATAAGTGAAGCTTTATTAAGTGATGCTTAAATCCAAAAACAGATTAGAAATGTAGAGCAATAGATGGAACTTTCACCTGGCTAAACAACATAACAACTATGTAATCTAACTTCTTCTTGAGTTAAACTGTAAAGAATAGCGCTGGATTTGGACATCATACTGTGTATAAACTGTGCATGGTTGTGTGGAGCCTCATTTTTTGGGACAGGATAAACAGCAGTATCTTTGTGAGCCAGACAGCTGCTGGTAATCATGACCAGCTTTAATGGAGCCTTCTCACGACACCTACAAAACACGCAACATCTGGTATACACAACATCAGTGTGAGAGTGTGAGTTTGATTTGATCAAGACTCTGGGCTGGACACTTGTTAAAGGCGCAGAGCTCCTTTATACTCAGTCCCTTCTTTTAAAATGGAGACCAGACCTTTTTGCATCAGGTAATAATTCAAAAGCACGTTTTAAATACATTTGACACCCTTTTTTTAATATTTCCTTTTTTAAGAAAATTAATATTTTGTCCCAATATAGGAGTGCACTATTCTCTGTCCTCTTCCTTCATGTATACACTGAATGGTATTTAAATAGAGGGAATAGTTAAGAGATTAAAGCAGCTGCGTCTTAATGAAAAAGGAAGTTGTGCTCAAAAAATGTCTCATACATTTTCTAAGTAAAAGTCGCTTTATTTATTTATATACTAATCAAATAAATGGGGAAGCCGTTTTTTTCACCGTTTTGTTATATTCTAATTCACCAAAACTTGATTTTCTCATGTTGTTGACAAAAAGACGGCAATTATAAAGATTTATTATGGACTGTTTTTACAGGCATGTTCGTTCATGTTCATGTATTTTAGGATATGAGTCATGCTCTTTCCACCATAGCAGGGCAGGCCGGTGTTGTGTCAAATTATGCCCCCCCCGTCATGAAATGCCCCCCTTGTCACGGGAACACGCATTTCTAAATGAGACGTTTACACCTTAAAACAATGTTTAAAACGAAAAGTAAATGTTCAGGGTTTTTATTAATGGTAATTTTCAGACTGTGAGTTGTTTAGTGGTAGCTCATATAGTCTTGATTCTTCTGGTTTAACTTTTCTCTCTGTATTTGATGGTAGTGGTGTCGAAATTCATTCCTCACTTCCTTTTCAGTTTTTTTTTTTTTAAATCTTTTTTTGTATTATTATTGTTACGTCCTGTCTGTATAAACGTACTTTAAAATGTATTGTTTAATTTTACATAGTTGTCATCTAATAATCAAAATATATGTTTACAAATGTTACATAGTCTTTGTCAGCATATTTTTGCCACATTATATTTTTCTCTTCACACTATACGTCTCCTTGCAGTATCAATACTAATTCGGCTGACTTTTACATTTGATCTAATTCATAGATAGGTTATATTTACACCATAACGGTGCACAGCTGATATAAAAGGACTTGTAGTTTTTAAAGATATTACTGATTTTCTTTGAATATAAGAATGTCAATACTGAGTCTGAAATAGTATAGCAATATGCTGTAAAAATTATGTGAAAGCATGAATAAAACTACACATCTTCAGATGTTGTACATACATAAGTGTCCTACACTAATAATACAAAGTTATTATGGCTGTGTGTACCCTATGTGTGTACCTTGTGTGCACCGCCTAGTGGTTAAAGCACGTTATTGAATTATTGTTTTTATGTGTTATATTTGATTAAAAAAATATTAAGAGTACATACTTTCATAGGGGGAAAGTAGAAGGTCTGTGATAGAAATATAGAATATAAAAAATCAAGAAGATACTATAAGTGATCTCTACAATAAAACAGTTTAGTGCAGGATGTACAAAGATATTAATAGGAGGTGCAAAACAGAAGAACGAATTAACCTTTATTTAAACATTAAATAATACTTTAGATTAAGGTCTTCTTTTAAATAAGAAAAATCTATCTATCTACAGATAAATATTAAGCCTGACAAAGTACTTAACGTCTAATATATTGCTTTCCTGCAATGTTAACTGTTGAAGCACTTATTTTAACTGGTGTTATACATATGAATTATACTCTTATGTATGTATAAGAAATGTGCAGAATATGACAGTTTAATGGTGGAGGTACACACATATTGATAGATGTCTTTTAATGCGCTGTTGAGGAACCTCAGCTGTGACCCAAGATTTTCATTCATTGCATACACCGTAGTTGTGTATATGATATGTCAATAAACCTTTAAAAATCTTGAAAGGGATGTGAAAAATAGCCATAATATACAGTCTTTAATTAACTATCAGTAAAGAATAACGAGTAATGAATATACTTTATTACTCGTTTCCATTCATGTCAATTGCAGATAAATGTTTATTCTTCTCAAGCACCAACTATCAAATATCTCTCCTGATTGTTGGCACTTGACAATCACCTTACCTGAATTTTACTCAGGCGTAACTAAAGTCTGATTTAAGGGTTGTTTATATTTCACATCATTAATCAGAATCTGCAAAGTAACTCAAATAAGTGGAGTAAAAATACCAGGTTAAGCTCTGAATTGTAGTGGAGTAGAATTACAAAGTATCAATGAGCTGTCATGTGCGTATATATTAATGCTGTGCATTATGAAAACAAGCTATTTTCACCCATTTATTAATTATATGTTTTACATTTGATAACACCAATGTGTTTAATACTGGCAACTTCTGATTGTGGGAAAAACGAAAACGTTCAGTAGAGACGTCCCATAGAAAATTTTGCGAAACAAAATAGCCAGCATGTGTAGTTCTGGGGGGGCGTTCGATTCCAGTTTTAGATAGTCTGGCGTGGTTTCGTTCCATTTCAAACAGCTGTTTGACGCTCGGCGTAACCTTGGCGCACTGCCACTCCAACATCCAATCCCAGAGCTTGAAGATTAATAACGGTAGTCCTAAACGATAGCTGGGGATTATGGGTAGTGTAGTGTCTTCGGCCATCCTAAACTCCTAGAGGCTTACGTCTGTTTCCGGTTATTTTTATTTTGAAATTCAGTTCCTGACGGACGCCAAAAAAGCCAGAGATTATGGAATCAAAGAAATAAATAAAAGCAAGGATAATTTTGTGTTATTGGTGAGTAAATAACAGTGTGTTATTTTGAAAAGAATAACAAATTAGAAGGAAAAAAAGATTTAAAAAATACAGATTTCAGTATTCTAAGGCTCTGAGCCCCATTTATTTTCCTCATAGACGGCAACACAAGTCCGAAATTATACAATTTAAAATAAAAGCAATAATTGTGGCTTGATATTGAGTAAGAACATGTTTTTATGAACCACACAGCTTCCGGTCTTCCACGACCCGACCGGACAAAAAAAAAGACGTGCTGCAGGCACAAAACACATTAAAACACATTACCAGTAGAAATACATTGCTTTTAAAATCGTGCTGTGCAACACTAAAAAAAGGGGAAAATCGTGTTGGTGAACACGAATCAATAGATTCAAAATTGTGTTGGTGAACACGAAATGCAATGAGACTGGGTTGCAATAAAACACATAACATCAGGCCTGGCTGGAATAAGTATGTAGCTGAGTATCGTGCTGAAGCCTGTGAAGCCATTAAATCATGGGCTATGCCAGGCAGACCCAGACAAGGGTCTGTATTTGAGTACAAGAAGCTTACTAATGCAAGATACAAGTATGCTATTCACTTCATCTATAAAAATGAGCAAGCTATGAGGGCCGATTCCATGGCTAAGAAGCTGCTAAGTAACAATGCTATTGATTTTTGGAAAGAAGTGAGGGGTATTAATAACTGCGAATATCTCTACCATGCACTGTAGATGGAACATCCGGAACAGACAATATCGCGGAGTTATGGCGACAGCATTATAGTACCTTATTCAACTGTGTCCAAAGTGAACTGTATAAGGTAGATGATAGTGATAGCAATGATTCAATGGTGATAATGTCACATGAGGTGTACCAAGCTATAAACAGGCTGTCCGATAACAAAGCAAGTGGTGTAGATCATATTTCTGCTGAACATCTTAAATATGCCAGTATGAAGATAGCTCCTCTCCTTTCTATTTGATTTACTGACTTTGAGTCATGGCTTGTTACCAGACTCAATGTTGTCTGTTCTGTTAGTGCCAGTTATTAAGGACAAAGCCGGTAAAGTGGGTAGCCTAGATAACTATAGGCCCATAGCATTAGCCAGCATACTGTGAAAAGTCCTAGAAAGAATTCTGCTGGACAGATTAAATGACTTTATTTACTCAACAGATAACCAGTTTGGCTTTAAGGCTAAACATGGCACTGACTTGTGTATATACGCCTTAAAGGACATGGTTAACAAATATAGAGGTAATAAGTTCATCAGTTCTTATGTGTTTAATTGATGCCTCTAAAGCCTTTGATCCTGTTAATCATAGGAAGTTATTTTATAAACGTAATCAAAGAGGGGTGTCCAAATACATTGTGAGAATTCTGGTCTACTGGTATGGCCACCAGACTGTGCAAGTAAAATGGGGCAATAGGATCTCAGCCCCATTTGGTGTTAGCGATGGTGTCAGACAAGGTGGAATTTTGTCCCCAGTTCTTTTTAACCTTTATATTGATGATCTGTCCAAGCAACTGAAAGCCTGTAATACTCGATGCATGATTGGTAGTACTCTAGTGAACCATATTATATATGCAGATGATCTTGTTGTGCTGAGTCCATCTAGCGCTGGTCTTCAGCAGCTCCTTACTGCTTGTTCTGTGTATGGTGTGGAACATGACATCAAATACAACATCACTGCTGTCGTGATCTTTAGAACCGAAGAGGATAAATGTCTAAAATGTCCTGATTTTAAATTGTCTGATATTAATCTTAGTGTCTGTAATAAGTTAAAATACCTTGGACACTTTATTACAGAACAAATGAAAGATGATGAAGATATTTATAGGCAATGCCGCATGATGTATGCACAAGCAAACGTTCTCTTACGTAAGTTTAGTGCATGTACAGATGGTTGGAAGATGTCTATTTTCAGAGCATATTGTACACCACTCTATACTGCACATTTGTGGTCAAACTACAAAAAAGCAAGTTTACGGAAACGTCAAGTAGCTTATAATGATGCCATGAGAATATTGCTGAAGAGACCTCGATGGTCTAGTCAGTGCAAGTGAAATTTTTGTGGCTGCAGGAGTCAATACTCTACAAGCTGTTTTAAGAAATCTCATATATAAATATATTTGCCGGCTTAATGACTCTGGTAATGAAATCCTCGTGGCCTCAACAAACATATACCATATACCAATATACAATACCATTCTAGGTTTCATTGCTTCATCCCTACAAGGTCTGGCACAGCTCTCGGTAATATTAGCAATATTCTATGTGCTTTGATAATGTGATGCAAATGTATGGTTGTCACGGATTCAGTGCATCAATCTAACCATATTATAATACCATATACAAATCTCCATGTGTTCACCTCACTTGTATCTAATTGAAAAATATCTTTTTCACTTTCAGACCCGTCAAGCCAATCAAATTGGGAACCAGATTGGGGCGGAGCACAACAGCAAGTGGGCCCGTATCCTGAACCACTTGGGCCTGGGGATCGGTATTGGCTTCACCATCCTATTCATCATCTACCAGGTTGTGCACAATATGCATTAAGAACTAAACATATATCTTCAGTCCCCACTCTCATTCTATTTTCAGAGCATACCAGGTACATAGGTAGTGGTCAAAAGAGATTTTGGTAACAATTGTATTGATATTTAAATAAAAAATGTATGGCCTTGTAATCCATTACTCTAAAACACTGTAGAGTGACGACAACCAGATTCCAAAGATTGATATTTCTTGAGCCTGTTTTTGTGTTTGGGATTTATTTTCTATGAAACGTTAAACATCATCATGTTTTGGTTGTAAAATAAGTTTCAAAAATTGATGCCTTAAAAGTTCAGCCATAGGTTAATGTTGCTTCAACCTGCATGAAGACTTCCACTCAAGTATTATACCAAGACTTATATTTCATGTTCAAATAGCAAAAGATTGTCAAAACTGTGTCAAATTTCATTTTTGGTTATTGTTTTGCAATTGAAAAGGATTTGTTTTGATTGTCTGATGGGCAAAATATAGCTGCCCTTTCAAAGGATTTGTTGGCTGTAAATATGTATTAACACTCTTAAAAGTATGCGAAAGTAGAATGACATTTTTAAACTTAAAAATGAAATGCTGAAGAAGTAAAAGATGAAATGATGAGCCTGTGTGTGTATCTGATCGAGTGCACACTAAAAGGGATCTACTCTTTTTCCGGTCATATTAGGATTGAACCAAAGCTTTCTTTTTAATTCCAGCTCAACAGGAATTCAAAGCTTCACAAAACGTGGCGACAGTGGTGCCAAAATGGCTGATGCAGCCAATGGTTCCATCAGTGGCTCTATTTTAAAAACATATTGTATAAGGGATTATATTGTTTGTCATGTAATGTCTGTATGTATTTTTCTTAACCAAAGCCAAATCATTTGACTGTATACCAGATTTCTTTTTAAATAAAGTATATTAAATGAAAGAAACACTTGTGCTGTCTGGTCTATGTAGAAGATGATATCTCAATGTACACTGGAGTCATTTATTTCCTATGCATGTAATCACATGAAAAAGCACCTCTGTTTTCCATTTAAATAATTAAATAAAGGTAACAAAAGGTATGTTTGTCTCTGTATAAAGTGGTTATTACGCTAGAGCAGGGGTAGCCAACGCGGTGCCCGCGGGCACTAAGTCGCCCGCAGGGGGAAAATTGGTCGCCCGCGTGCATGTTCTAAAAATAGCACAAGTCACCATGGAGCTCCGTCTAAAAAAATTATTGAATACATTTTTATTTTCAAAATGACAATATTGAATAAAACGTTTTAAAAGCACACATTGTGTATGTACATATGTAAGTGAAATGGAGATTTGGTGCGTGAAATTGAACTCTGACCCCAGATAGGTTCAGAGTTGAACTCCACGCACCAAATCTCCGTTCCACCTTTAGCTGAGACAAGCTAGCATGAGCAGCTACGATCATGGGCCTCATCACCACACAGCAAACAGACAAACACACACACATAGCAGTGGTGAGGATCTCAGCCTGCCACTGACGTTCAACCAGAAAACATCAGCAGTTAGCTGTTAGCAGTTAGCAAACAGAGATCACAGCTCCTCATATCTTTTCAGAAACTGGACAAAAGTTAAACAAGTACAAACCACAGACTGTCTGTGTCATGGCGAATACAGTCGCTGGTTTATTTATGTCTGTAGGCCGTTATTATGAGTGTGGAATGAGCATATACAACGTTAGCTTAGCCTGGTCGACCCAATCTCCATTCAGAAAACAAGCATTTTAAAAGGTTTTTCGCCTGCCGTCTTGTCTGCAGACTTGTCAAGCATTAATTCATGGTTTTTACTAACCGGTATCAGTATGTTGTTACTTTGGCATCATTTAGAAACGGATATTAAAATTTAATCACGGTAAAATATGTTCATTTTGTTGTAGTTGTAGCTCCCGAGCCAGCGCGTCTTGTTTGAATGATGCGAGTAAACACAGCTGGCAGCAGCGGTGAAACTCGAGCGATTAGAGCGAAGTCTTGTACGGTGTGAACGCAGCATTACAACGACCCCTGATAGATCTCGCGAGAATGTGTATAAATATAGATACATTTTCATAACAAAACAATGGGGTTGCTATAGCAATGGTAAATCATTGTTAATAATTATTGTGAGGAATAATTAACATTAACATGTGATCAGACAGTCCTTCACATACAGTAAATTAATATGTATTCTGATTATTATTAATAATAATATTATCATTAAACGTGAACCGTGCAATTATGTTATTCAGGAAGTTTGTATCAAACAAGTAGCCCTTCGTATTACTCAGTACCCTTGAAGTAGCCCTCGGTGACAAAAAGGTTGGTGACCCCTGCGCTAGAGGGTAGGCCTATAGGAAAAATTGTCTCCCTGCCAGTTTCAGGTATAGGTTCAGGTCTTATCAAAGTTTTGCATTTCATTTATATGATAATAGATCATTTTAGTTTCCCTTCTGGTTTTCAATCGCATTAGGACTGTTAAAACATGCAGCAACCAAATCCACCAGACTCCTTTGTCAAAAACAGTCTTACAGAAAACAACTTGCTGGTTTACTACTTCCTACCTTTTGTTTCTTGTTAGCTTGTTTGTGTTTATATAATTACTGCTTTTGGTCAAAGGAGTCATATCTGGTATGTGCTGCCATGGTCAAAAGCAGCATTTCTTTGCTTCCTTCTATCTATTTTTTTTTTCATAACAACCACCATGTACTGTCGGTAATGTACTGACAAAGAATCTGTCCTATTCCTTTTTTAAGTTCATTCTTTGTGGTATTAAAACATCTTACAAAAGCCTTAAGGTACAAGGCAGAAACCCTGCTATTAAAGAAAAATCATTTTCATAGTGAACATGAGTAGAGAAATATCAGCACAGCCAAATATTTGGGAGTCATACTGAAACTATTCTCCAAGGCTGTTACAGTAAATGTGTTTACCCAGCCCCACCCTCTCTTCCTCCTTTTACTTTAATTTGTTTCCATTTATAGATGTCCTGCAATAACCTTGAAGGGAAAATTACTGGCATCATTTTCTTCTATCATCTTATATAGAGCACTATTGACCTCATTAGCTAATTGACGCCATGTTTATTATTGGAACACATCGGTTTCCCATCAACAGTTTCCTATTGGTTTTAATTATATCATCATTTACCTTCATGTTGTAGCTCTTTGTTTGGAGACAAAAATGAGCATCTGACATGTTGAATTGTCTCCTTAAAATGTCTGCTCTATATTTAGATGTTGATATAATAAAGTACTGAAGCTCGATTGTTGTTGAAACTTTTCAGGGGAAATTATTCACCACTAAACAAAAAAATATCACAACTGGGATCGTTTTGAGTTTTGTGAAGGCATGTTTTCAGGGTACAATTGAGACTTTCATCTAATGACTGATTGCCTGCTGCTTGTGTATTATGTTGCACTCTGTTTATATATCAAAAGCCCATGTAAAGACAAGCATTGCCTATGAGTTTAGGCTATAAATGGACATGTTTCTTCTTCTTCTTCCTCCTCCTCCTCCTCCTCCTCCTCCTCCTCCTCCTCCTCAGTGCTTAAGTAAAGCACAGTTGTCCATGATTTAATAATAATCTGCAGGCTTGGATAATCTGCCTGGAATCCATCAATAAAAACCAATATGTATTGTCAAATTGTCAATTACCTCTAACTGATCCACCACAGGCCGAGGTAGCATGCATTTGATGAGAACTGCTTCACAAGAGGGGGGAAAAGATGATGTGGTTGGTTCGAAACTGGAATTTACCATATTACATTTGCCTTGGAAATAGGCCAACGGCATTTGTCAGGTAGCTTGTAGCTTTTTTACCGCTGTGGTCTTCGGTCTTGTGGTTGCTTCACTCCTCGAGACTCTTCTCAAAACAAGAGAAAGAAAAAGCCACAGTGTGAAACAACACCGAACCTTCAAATGATGCCTCCCAGAAATGTATGAGAAATGTGGTTTTAGAAAGGAGACTTTCTCAGCAAATGTTCTCATCTGTAGGCCTATTATAACAAAAAAAACAGATAGGCCTATTGTTCCATACAGGTACAGATGGAAGCAGCTGATTCAACACAGGGAGGATCAGATCAGCAAAGAGGTAAACTGAGGATTTTCCTTTTTTTAAAGCCTTTTATTTGTGCTAACTGATGCCTCGGCCACCTCCTCCAACTCATCGAGCAGGAGGGTGGGATTGACGTTAATGACCCTGCCCTGGCGAGTCTGTCATCGGTCTGTGAGTCCGTCTACGCACCCTCGGGCTCCCTTCCGGTATAAATAGGAAGGAGGCCCGACAATCTGCTCCCATACAAAATAACTTTTCTTCAGCTATTCGTGGAGCCAGTGGGGCCCAGCACTTATGCGGCTTTCACATCAGCGCTTTTCCCTTTCTAGCTCCGAGCTAGAGCTTTTCTGGTTCAGCTCCAGTTTCCCTTTTCTGCTCCCGCTTTGTTCACACCGCCCAGAGCCCGACTGGTGCTGCCGCTGCTGCCGCTGCGAGAGACAGCAAGCGCATTTCGTGGCATCTGCGGGCAGTGGCAAGTACTTCCGGCATCTGCCACGGAGGCCGCTACTCCGTGGTATCTGTGGCAAGTATATGCCACAGATGCCACAACTTGCCGTGGCAAGTATATGCCACAACTTATATATGCCACAACTTGCCGTGGCAAGTATATGCCACAACTTGCCGTGGCAAGTAAATGCCACAAGTTAAGAGTTAAGAGAAGGTTTACGGTAGCTGCCACTCGCCTTCCGTGGCAAATGCTGATATTTAAACCCGTATTTATCGCGTAAAATGTCGCTGTTTTGGCATGACTTTATCGGACTGATCTGTACACAAGACTGATGATCTGTTACTGATGGTCCGATCATATTTTTCAAAAAGATTAAACATTATATGTTCTATAGATTTTACTTGGAGAACGTGGTTTGTTAAAATAAATAAACGTGCTATTTTTATGATAATACTCAAGATATATTATTAGTAAGTTGACATAAAGATCTAACATTGTTGACCAGAGGTGGGAAATAGGCTAACTTGTATACTCAAGTACTGTACTTGTGATTTAGAAATAGCCTACTTGTACTTTAGTTGAGTATGTAAATGGTATGTTACGTAGTAGGCTACTTACCCCACTACAATTCAGAGGTAAATTGTGTAATTGTAGCCTACTCCCCTACATTTATTTAATACGCTACCTTTAGTTATTTACTACAGATTCTGATTAATGATGATACATATAATCAAGTCTTAAATCAGACTTTATAGTTACTCCTGGAGTAAATTCACAAGATGCCCTACTACAGTATACAAAATCATTAAAACTAGCTGCACCTTTACCAGCTTTGAGAACACTTTCATGATCAGTCATTATAATGAAAACATGTCATATGCACTTTAAGTATATTGTTATGCTAATCATTTTGCGCTTTTACTTGAATAACATTTTAATGCATGACTTTTACTTGTAACAGAGTATTCCAACATTTAGGTTGGCTACTTCTACTTTTACTTCACACTAGAACCGCCAGGGGTCGCTGTATAGCCTACCTAAAACCACCAACGTGTCAAATGAACGAATGCATTGATTTTCAAGGTACAATGTTATTTTATTTATCATACTAGAACACAATGAGTGTTGCCACTACTCGCCGTGGCATGTGCCTTGGCATTTTTGGCATTTTTGGCATCTCCCACAGAGGCCACTACTCTGTGGCATCTGTGGCAAGTATGCCACAGATGCCACAACTTGCCGTGGCAAGTATATGCCACAACTTGCCGTGGCAAGTAAATGCCACAGATGCCACAACTTGCCGTGGCAAGCATATGGCACAACTTGCCGTGGCAAGTATATGCCACAACTTGCCGTGGCATTTGCGCATGCTGAACGGGAGTTGCCACAAGATGCCAGAGTTAAGAGAAGTTTTACGGTAGCTGCCACTCGCCTTCCGTGGCAAATGCTGATATTTAAACTGGTATTTATCGTGTAAAATGTCGCTGTTTAGGCATGACTTTATCGGACTGATCTGTACACAGGACTGATGTGCGATCTCTATTTTTCAAAAAGATAATAAATTATCATTTATATTCAATTTTAGTTTGGAATACCCTACGTGGTTTGCTAAAATAAACAAACGTGCTATATCTATGATAGTAGGCTAAAAGTAGGCCTATATTGTAATAAAAAAAGAAATATTGTCAAGTGAGCGTTGCAACGCAAGCCCTTGGCAATTGTCGCTTCTTGAGGGGAGTTTCCACTGCTTGCTACGATAACCAGGTGTATTGTTACTAGTAAAGACAAATAATTAAAAAATAAATATATGTATTGACACAGCAACGTGTACAATGGTGTTATTAGACTTGGCTACAAACTTAGGGCAGCTGTAACTGATTGCAGTTGCCACTGCTAGTGAGATGCTAAGATTTATACTTTATAAATGAGGCAAAGGACAGTTATATTTGATTGTACACATGTATAAATGTGTTATTTTAAATCCAGGCATATGTACTTAATTTGTATTATTTTTGTTGTTAATAAACAGATTAATGTCATTGTATCTGTTTTGTTGTTTAATATTTTAATTCTGGTTGAACATTTTTATTTAAATGCTTCAGATTATTCTTATTAGATATTGATATCAGTGAATCTAAACAAACCATGTTATTCCGTGAAGACAATCATGACAGTATATTAAAAATCAAGACACAATGCATGCTTTTTTATCCACCCTTTTATTGCGTTTTGAAACTGGCGAACAATTTATATTGTTCGAGTTCTTGACAGAACGCTGAGTCATGCCAAAACAGCGACATTTTACGCGATAAATACGGGTTTAAATATCAGCATTTGCCACGGAAGGCGAGTGGCAGCTACCATAAACCTTCTCTTAACTTGTGGCATTTACTTGCCACGGCAAGTTGTGGCATATACTTGCCACGGCAAGTTGTGGCATGGTTGTGGCATATACTTGCCACGGCAAGTTGTGGTATCTGTGGCATATACTTGCCACAGATACCACATCTGTGGCATATACTTGCCACAGATACCACGGAGTAGTGGCCTCTGTGGCAGATGCCGGAAGTACTTGCCACTGCCTGCCGATGCCACGAAATGAGCCAGGCCCTACTGGCCGCTGCTGCGTCATGACGTCACCGTTTACATCGCTGATTTGCTCCCCAACGGTGTTACGGCGCTCACAACAACAATGGGGGACTGCGTCGGGTCGATGATCGTGTTGCTTTTAATCACACGAAGCCAGATTAAATTAAATATCGACTTCTCCACCCTTATGCTTTCAAAAATCAGGACATTCAGATGTACAGTTTCAAAATAAAAGACCTTTGAAGTCTCATATATGAGCTATCATCCCTGTCCCCAAAGGTCTTTTATTTTGAAACTCGACATCAGAATGTCCTGATTTTTTCTGAGTAACTAGATGAGATGTCCTGCTATCACCCTGAAGTGAAATGAGTCTTTGATACTTGACAGTTTTTGTTTTATTCTCATCTAAACACAGAGGGAGGATTTTTTTTTACTCTACCGTAATGCATAGGATATTCACGCACCGCAATATCACGTGAGGGCTGGCTTGACCGCAGTCTAAACTAGAGAGAGAATCGCTGTCAAGGGGGCTACAACTACAACAAGATGAACATATTTGACCGTGATTTAATTGTAATACACGTTTCAAAATGATGCCGAAGTAACAACATACTGATACCGGATAGTAAAAACGATGAATTAAGGCTTCGACAATTCTGCAGACAGACGGCAGGCGAAAAACCTTTTAAAATGTGTGTTTTCTAATGGAGATTTGGCTAAGCTAACGTTGTAAATGCTCTGACCGTCCACACTCACAACAACGGCCTATACAGACATAAATAAACCAGCGACTGTATTCGCCATGACACAGACAGTATGTGGTTTGTACTTGTTTAAATGTTGTCTAGTTTCTGAACAGATATGAAGAGCTGTGAGCTCTGAGTGCTAAGAGCTAACGGCTGTGTTGTTTTTCTGGGGAGCTCACTGAAGATGACGTCACGGCTCCGCCTACACTGCGTTACTATAGAGAACCGCAGTGACGCGTCGTAAAACCCGGAAGTAAGTTAGCATTTTTGGCACTTCCGGTTCCTTCCTCAAAAAGCAATGCATTTTTTCCATAGGGTTTTGGAAAATAGCTCGAAATAAGGTCTGTGGTTGACACAAATTTAAGAGGTAATTGACGTTTTGTTCTACGACATTAAATACATCAGCAGTGACCCCGCTGGGGATTTTTGAAGAGTTTACGTGTCTGAAAAACGATGGTTGTTACCAAATGGCTGAATAGGACTACAGAAATTGTCGAGGCCGTTGTACGTCATTATGCCGAACACGTAAACACTCCCGCTAAGTTTGTTTCCCCCTGTGTTCTGCTTAAAAGCAAGTACCTGCCTATCTTTAGTATCTGTATATCTATATCTGACCATTAGAATCTGTATTTTTGAAATTGTCGTTTTTAACACCGTAGTTTTACAAATTATAGAATAATTAATTACCAGTGTTTTCCAATTTTACTCGGCAGTTCGTTTCGTTGGCTAACGTTAGCTAAAGCTAGCGCTACTAGTTAGCTACGCAATGGTTTGTTGCTTTGCTCCGGGTTGCAGCCACAGGTCTTCGCATGAAACGTGCTTGTTCTATCGTTTCCCGGCCAATGTTTTCCAAAGGAGAGTCTGGATTCGTGCCATGAGGTAAGCTGACGTTACATTTTTGTCCATGTCACGGTGAAATGTAAATAATGGGTAGTGACTGTATCGCCGTTATAGAGATGGCGCTGCTGAAAAGACCGCAACTCAAGTAAAGATAATGAATACATCCTATTAAAACCTGTGTGGCTTATATGATAAGTCTTATTAGTACAAGCAGCATAACGTTTCACCATGTAACTAAAGATTGTAGTCAGGGAAATCAGTTTGACATATTGAACTAATAACAAATCACCTCTGGCTGGCAGAGAACTCTCTGCTCCATAGCTTCTCTTGGACGTAAAATCACATGTACATTTTACATTTATATTCAATTTAATATTCCATCCCTCACATACTTTGGTATATATAATAACTTATATTTTGTTTTTCTTGTTATGCTGCTGCAACACAAACATTTCCCAAATTGGGATCAATACAGTAATATCTTATCTTAATTAATTAAGAAATATAACTATTATAATTAGTATAGCAGCTGACACCTATTTTCAATCTGGATTAATCTACCATTTATTTCTTTAGTTCAATTTTCATCTATAAAAATGTCAAAATAGTGAAAATGTTCACGAGACTTATCAAAGTGCAAGGTTATATCTTTAGATGTTTTGTTTTAGCCTATGTACTGTATGTCTTAATGCTCTTACAGTATATGTGACGGTGTGACTTCCATGAAACTATATTTTATATCTTCCCAACAGACGAGCTGACAGGAAACCTAACACTCTAACAACCACAACATTGCAAAGGCGAGTAAATGTAAATTAAAAACAATTCACAATTTTATTATTTCTTCTTCCTTGCAGTGAGGTGAAGCTGACCTTGCACTTGGTGCCAGTAAGGATGTTCCTCACGTAGGCTGAATGTTTCTCCTTCCTTACTGACAAAGAAGCCCTCGATTTGCAATGCTTCACTAATTGTCATTTCCCTGGCTCCGTAGGGACACTTTACCTCCAGCACAGCGGAAGACCCTACCAGACCATCTGGAGATGCCCCCAACACTGCTGATTGGGAGAGCCACAAACCTGACTCATGGACCTGCATCTGGGTTGCAGTGGTGAATGCCCTGACGCCCTCACATTCATTCATAGTCCCCCACTGTACAGACAAAACACCATCAAGGGCCTGTTGTTGCCCTAGCACCCTGGCAATAAGGGAAGCAGTCACACGCTTTGACCTCAGGACAGCTCCAAAGTTGCTGGCAGTCAACCTTCCTTTCCTGAACAAATGCCAGTTTGGGTTGGTTCGCTGACCAGTGTTAACTGTGTTCGTTATTCTCCCGACCAGGAGAGAAGCTTTAAAATAGGAGACTAAATGGAGTCTCTGTGAAAGTTCAATTGGGTACTTTAATTAAAAAAGGCGCGGTAGTGTTACAGACAGAATATTGTTCAGTCAGACAAACAGCTGTGATCTGGCTCTCCTCGATAGGGAAGAGAAGAGGCTGGATCTCTCCTCCGGTGCTGTTTATATATCCTCTGCTGGCTCCTCCCCGCCAGCCGGCTCACCTCGTCTCCAATGTCCGTTATTGCATTTAAACAGAGGATAGGTTCTTTTCACATTCAATATATGCTTAACACGCCGTTTCTCCTCATATTCTCTTTCATCACTTTTCATTTAACACATTCTAAACGCTGTAATCAATACTCTAAACAATACTTCTCGGCTCGTTTGGTTTCCGGTCATTCCGGATGTTGTCACATGCTACTCTCGTCTGTAAACAACAATGTATTCAAATAAACTGTACCTTCATTTAATATTCAGCATGGTAGTATCTCGACATCTATAGTTGTAGTGTTAAATCAGTAGGCTTCGGTCTGCACCACTCCATATCATTTCGCTACTAAATTCACCTCTTTAGGAAATCGTATATTAGCCACATGCTAAATGCTAACCGGAGATGAAGGATTTTCAGAATAAAAGCTTAACTGCTTGTGCACAAGAATTTCTGGTTTTTCAGTATAAAAGAGCATTAAAACTGACGGCATGTTTAAACTACATTTCCCCATTAAAACATTGATTTTAATTTCTAACACCAGTGGTAGCCACCTGAATTGCCCTCTGTTGCTCTTCAGACAATGCCATGCTTGCCACAATTGCCTCAGGTCCTTGATGCCCAACAGATTTGAGAATTTCAGGAACAGTACGTTTTTCCAAGCTGTAGTGTTCCTCTTCTGGCTCGGGGGAGAGAAGCCAAGAAATTTCTGAGAACCTGCCCCCGAGTCTGTCCCTCAGCCAGTCACGATCTTCGGAGGTGGGCTCTCTTGTCAGCGGGTTGAATGAGTTATTGGTTGGAGGAAATAGCTCCTCCACTGAATGTGTATGTTTAGCTGCCTTTGGTTTCTTCCACTGACAGGGGGTGTCAGTGCAGCTGAAATTGTGGATGGCAAAGATGGATAATGCAGCCGCATGACTGCATTTCCATTCTCCACGTGGGCATTCACATTTTGTGGAGAGAATTCCCTCTTCTCCTGTAGATACCTGTGGTGGTGAGATTGTTTTATTTTTTAAAAATATATTTACATTTGTAATGCCTTCCCAATTATCCCTTTAATTGTTTATAGCCTACTGTATGTTTATTTCATGGATATTTCTGTGTTTTCTGGTGTGTAATATTTGTAATAAAGATTTCATGTGACACATAAAATGGATTTGTTGATGGGAATTAATGTGAATAAATTAACTCTAGCTTAAAGACCCTGTGAAGTGTGCACCTGTGCATGATCTGTTATGCTAATACGTATAGTAATGACCAAAATTGTCCATTGGAACCCATATCAAAAGATGTTGGAATAGCAACGAATTTCACGAGTTTTGAATTTGCCGGGGAAATCTGCAGTCGACCTTCGCCTTCGTGGGCGTGGCTTGCGATCTACTGCGTGACTTCACGAGATGGACGCCGCCGCACTGTTTACATTCACCACCGTTAATTTTTTCTCTTTTTCAAAGTAAAAACGTGTTTGAGCTAGTATTTTCCTGGAAAGTGTGTCGGAGTCGACTGGAAGTGATTGCCAATCGAGAAAACCTGACAATGGAGGCGACAGTGAAGAAAGAGGGATGAAAAACACAGGGGACACGATGCATTGCCGCTGGCTGTAGTAATGTCAAGTCTGCCGAAGTGGCGATGTTTCTGTTCCCAAAAGATGAAGGTGAGCCTGGCTGGTGTCATTGTTTCGTAGATTCTTTGATTGATCATGATAAATAAAGGCCACTGGTCGATTCGAGAGAGAGAGAAAGAGACTGAGAGAGTTACAGGGTTGTCGTTAGCATCTGGTGCTAGCTCGGAGCTAACGGAGATTAGCTGTTTCAACAATAAGGAGAGGGAGAGTGCTCTCCTGTGGGACTGAGAGAGATAACGTCAGCTCAGGGAGGTAAACTGTAGCCTAAGTTATCTCAGTGGGTTTGGTCATCTATGTAAACAAATATTTCCATCTATGTAATATTAGTTGTATAAAATAGGTTAAGAAATCCTTCCAATGTTTTTTGATTATTGAAATATATGTGTCATATGAGTGTTGAGAGCTGTTTCCATAAATCTCTTAATGTTGCCCTCAAAGTGCACCAAATTGATCACTTTCCTCATCTATCCTGTCCGAAAAGCTGTCCAAATCAATCATTTCTCTCACACTAGTATCACTTTCCAAAGTCTCCGCCATGTTTACAATCGCAACTGGGTACATCTTGTGACGTCACAGCCACTATCGTCTGCAACTTCCGTTAGGCTCAGACGGCAAAATTAATAATTCATTAATTATGAATTATAAAAAAATATTCTAGCCATGAACAGGCACAATGATATGTAAGGAATGAAACTGCCCATAGCCGTGGGAACATGTTACAAATGGGGGGTGCTGTGGGGGGAAGATTTTTTTTCAACATTATAAAGTAAAATGCTTCAATCTGGTGCACTTTGAGCTGAATTGCCAGAGACTAGATCTAAGGGGTACAACTCTAAACACCCATATCGAAAAGATCGGTTTACATTTTAATAATCAAATAAGTATGTGGACATAACCAATAACCTAACATAGCCAATAACAAGTAAATGTAACTTATTTTATTTTTGTTGTTCATTTATTTCTTATTTGACCAGTTAACATTTATTTATTTATGCATATTCTTTAAACTCTCCAGATTGAAACAATATTTCTGGTTTACTGTCCTATAGTATGCACTGGAATGATTTCAAACCTGTTTTTATTTATCCCAATAATTTATAAAGGTGTGCCTTGGAAATATTTGTTTACATAAATTGTTAAAAAACCGTTTGAGACCCTCTGAGATAACTTAGACTAAAGTGAACTATCTAAACAGTCAGTCCTTTACCTCACTGAGCCTCTCAGTCTGTCTGGCTATCAGTCCTGTCCAGACAGCTGATATCTGTCCTGTGTGTGAGCTGCGGGCGCCTGATAAGCCAACATCCCCCACTTTCATCGTACAGGGAAAATGGAAACTGTAACCGGGGTGAAAAGGGTGTTATCTTTACTTAATTATGAATGTTGTTACATCAGGGCTGAAAATTCGTTTTTTTGTATTATATTTACATTTAATCTTGTGGACGTGCAGATTCCCTGTCCTCCATCAGGGGGTGCTGCAGCACCCTCAGCACCCCTACTTCCAACGGCCCTGAAACTGCCATTTCATTTTGGTGCAAAAACATGCACTTCACTGGGTCTTTAATGGTACTCTCGCTATCACTACTCACCGACATTATATAAACCTTGTCCCTCATGCTAGCTTTGACAACACCGGTAAGCACACCTTCATCTAGGCTGCACTGTTGTACGTGTCCTGACTTGTAGTGGTTCTCTCCTCTATCTACACCAGGGATGGCAAACATACGGCCCGCGGGCCGGATCCGGCCCTCGAGGCCTTTCAGCTTGGCCCACGGAGCTGAAGAAATTTGCTAAGTAGGCTATGAGAGGAGGAATAAAAAACTGCTATTTTGAATCCTTCCACTAGTGGGCGCACTACCGCACCGGTACCAGTGAGAGCGCAGCCAGACTGTAAAACAAGTGATGAGTAAGAGTAGTGATTGCAGTCAATAACCTCTGACACCCTCATCCCCAAATGTCTCTGTCAAAAGACAGAAAAGTGGACACGGAGTGCTGAGTTTTCCAAGAAAAATGGATTACATCCTATTTTTTTACAGAGGTAAATGGAAAACCTGTATGCTTGGTGTGTTCGCAGCAAGTTGCTGTGCTCAAAGAATATAATATTCGCCGCCATTATGAGACTCACCATGGAGAGAAATACGACTGCTTGAAAGGACAACGGAGAAAAGAAAAGATAAATGACCTGCTATCAGGTCTAAAGAAACAACAGGCCATTTTTAGAAATGTGCATATGACCGGAGTTACTGCTGACATGAGACGGAACAAAGACAAAATTACGGAATTGCTGCGGGAGTTTGAGCGGCGGTTTCAGGTCTTTGGTGAGCTTGAGACAGAGTTTGCAGTTTTTCGCTCGCCATTTGCAGTTAAGGCTGCGGATCTACCCGTCGACATACAACTTGAGATAATCGACTTACAATGTGATCAGGATTTAAAGGACAAATTTGCCTCGTCGGACTTGGGCACATTTATCAGTATCTTTTGCCAGGATACCCCAAATTGACAGCCCTGGCAGCAAAGGTTTTGAGCATGTTTGAGACCACCTACCTTTGTGAACAGGTTTTCTCTGTAATGAACATTACTAAAAAAAAAGCTGCGCTCAAGACTCACACAAAAGTGCCTGAATGAAATAATTAAATTGGCTGCTAGTCAGGATTTTAAGCCTGATATTGATGCCCTTGTGAGGGCTAAAAGATGTCAAGTTTCAGGAGCAAATTAATCAGTTCTGTGACCTCAGTTCTGTGAAAATAAGAACCTACTGAAATATTTGAAAATGTTATATTATTCTGTCACTGAACATTGTGTATTATAATGTCAATCAGCAGCTTCATTAGGCAAAAAATAGTTTGATTTGATGTGACACTGTGGCTGCACTGCCAATATAAAAATTCTATATTTTCAAGGCAAGGGAGGTAACTCAAACTCCTCACTTAATAGCTCCCACGTTTTTATTTGTATTTTGTGGTGAGTCAGTTCAGGTGGAAAATGTGATCTTTTGTAAAGAACATGTGTGTAGCACTTGAAATTGCACTTGTTTGTCTTAATACATTTCAGTTTGTTCATAACGTTTTGCGTCTCATTACATGTGGACATTTTCCGAATGTACTTGTAGCTATTTATTTGCACTTAAACAGAAATATTGTCGTTATGTAGGGCCTGTGGGTTATTATGCTATGATGTTACTGGTCCGGCCCACTTTAGATCAAAGTGGGCAGTATGTGGCCCCTTAACTGAAATGAGTTTGCCACCCCTGATCTACACTCTTCTTGTCATCTTTGTAAAATGATATCAGACTGGTAATTGACACAGCCATGACTTCTAGTGAAATTCAGTGTGGCTCAAATGAAAAGCTTTGTTAAAATATGCAAGTGCGCGAAAGTCAGTTGAAACGATCTTAAGTTGGCGTGACGTTGAAGTCGTGCGACCCTGCTGCTGTACTGGCTTGTAGTTCGTTTATAGCATAACGTTAGCATTTTGCTTCTGCCGACTAGATTTATTATTCAAAAATTATAAAAGTAGGGTTGACATGTGGATATTATCCGGCTGAAGAAAACTTGATCCATCTCTTAAATATGTGTCAACAACAGACCTTATTTCGAGCTATTTTCCAAAATCCTATGGAGAAATTGCATTGCGTTTTAGACGAAGGAACCGGAAGAAGTTTACTTCCGGGTTTAAGGACGCGTCACTGCGGCTCTCTATAGATACTACCCCAGTTCCTCACGAGTCTAAAAAACAACTCACGTCAACGCACGTAAGCAACGTGGGCGCCAACGTGAGCGCTCTCGTGACCAAAATATTTGACGGCGCTGATTGGCTGAAATTATGTTTCGGTGGCACAGTTTACTATTGAGACTTTTGCAACGTGCTGGTTGCTGCTGTTTGGCTCGGGGGCAGCGCCCCGTAATGATAAACTAATGCCAAGGGCAAGGTCAGGCAGGAAACATGTGACTTATCAGTAACTTTAGACATCGTAACACAATTTTAAACAAGATTTTATTGTAGATTATACATTTTACTGATACCAATTGTATTATATTTACCTTGTTCATAAAAATAAAAAAATATAAAATATATATATTTTTGAAATATATATTTTTTTAAATATTTTTTTTAAATATTTTTTTTTGTATGTGGGAAGAGGTGGGGCGGCGCCCCTAGCGCCCCTATGGGCCGGCCGCCACTGGATAGAAGATAGATAGCGTCACTGCACCACTCTCACCGCCGTTAGAAAGTAGCAAGCAACTGAAGCAAGTGCAATTATGGAGGGTGGAGATTTGGAGTATTTAATCAAAAATAATTCTACTAAACTTCCACTGCAGCAGCAACAACAAATACAATCTGATGACAGGCCAATGCCCAAACTGGAGCTGTGTACAGCGAGGAACAAAGGAGCGAACCGGACGTAAAACGTTAAAGGTCTCCTGATTTAGTTTGTGAATGAATGCTTATTAAGAGTTTCGGCTGGAGAGTGCGTGCGGACCTGTCGGTCAGATAACAGGCGTGTGTAAGTCCTGCATCTGTATGATACAAATGTGTGTAAAATGATACCGGGCGCTGTAATCACTCATCTGGTTACGATATTACATTGACCACCACACCCCCCCCCCCCCCCACCCCAAAAGAAAGGACGTATTATTGGCTTCCCCTAATTTTTTTCCCACGCCACGGAACTGGGTTTAGGATGGCAGCTTCTTCTGACGCTGCACTCGGAGAGAAATAGTGGAGACGGAGACGATGAACTGTTTAGCCCTTGAGCATGTTTTATTCCTCTGCTTCACAGGTGATTCCTTCGCTCAGCCCAGCTAACTTAGAAGAGAACAAAGATAGACAGTGAACACGTGCATCAGGTGAACACACCCTCATTTACATGACGCAAGGCTGGTCATTACGTAGCACGTAATACTACAGTGCCTCACAGTGGTACAATAACAGTATTACATCCCTATAGTACAGAATACACACAATCTCTCTACACATACAATAACTGAGGACATACAGTATGTAAACATTTCCCTTAACATCTGGTTAGTGTTGCCTGACTTTATAAAGTGTGTTTATAAGCACTACTGCTTGTAGACTGCGGTCAAGCCAGCCTCCACTTGGGAAAACCCAGTCAAGCCAGCCTGCACGTGATATTGCGGTGCGCGAATATCATATGCATTACGGTAAAGTCCTGGAAAAACTGCATTCAAAATAAAAGCGCTTATTCGGTCAATAAAAAAAATACACCTAAATAACATACCAAACATATTAAATTAAGAAATATGTACTATATAATGTGATCAATAATTATTTTTAAACAAACTACGTATAACTACCACATTATAAATGAGTGAATGTAAAACTTAAGGAGTTTCAAAATAAAATACCTTTGAAGTGTCATATATATGAGCTATCATCCGTCTGTGTTTAGATGGGAATAAAACAAAAACTGCGCAGTATCAAAGACTCATCTCACTTCAGGGTGATAGCAGGACACCCCATCTAGTCACTCAGAAGAAATCAGGATATTCTGATGTACAGTTTCAAAATAAAAGACCTTTGAAGTCTCTATTGTATGAGCTATCATCCCTCTGTTTTTAGATGAGAATAAAACAAAAACTGTCCAGTATCAAAGACTCATCTCACTCCAGGGTGATAGCAGGACACCCCATCTAGTCACTCAGAAAACATCAGGAGATTCTGCTGTAGAGTTTCAAAATAAAATACCTTTGAAGTCTCATATATGAGCTATCATCCCTCTGTTTTTAGATGAGAATTTAAAAAAAAACTGTCCAGTATCAAAGACTCATCTAACTTCAGGGTGATAGCAGGACACCCCATCTAGTCACTCAGAAGAAATCAGGACATTCTGATGTACAGTTTCAAAATAAAAGACCTTTGAAGTCTCATGAGCTATCACCTGGAATTTTTGGGGAAAAAATATATAGTATAAAATAGAAGAGAAATCAAGGTTAAAGCAAAAATATCCATATTCACTGTAAAATAAGAGTATCTACATCTAAATGCACACTATAGAATAGACAAGAATACATTTGAAATCCTCAAAAGTATGCACTGCATGTACGATGTAAGTACAATGTAGCAAACGGATCAAACATTTTATGGTGCTGGGAGTTATCTGCTGGCCAGAGATGACGAGTTGTAGAGGGTTATTGCTTTAGAAATGTTTTGAAAAACAGTCTATGCTTGGCACCCATTAATATGCATTTTATGTCAGTTTCAGCTCATGGAAGATAGTGCATTCTAGGAACTGGAGGGACTCCACACCCACATTTTTTTCAAAAATTAAAAGATTAAAAAGTGTTTTGTCATGTGTATATAACTATACTCCGCCTTATGTCCTATCCAGGGGTCGGCAACTGGCGGACCGCGGTACGGACCCGGACCCAGACGCCGACCTATACGGACCCGGAGCTATAATCAATACATTAATAGGGGATTTTTCGGCACCTGCTTTTTTAACTCTGATTTGGGTGACTTATGTAATTCGTGGAGAACCGAAGAGTTTTCGTTTTGAGGCGGGGGTGAGTCCGTCCATCAGTCCGACTTCTTCAAAAAAAAGAAGAAGAAATCTAGACTGCAAAAATAATTAAACAAGCGAGTACCTGTTTTTCCTGGCCAAGGATAGGTTCCGTGAACACAACAAGAGCGTAACGTGTCTTCACGTGTCTGAAATGAGTGCTGACGGAGAGCACTAACGCCGCTCCAGCTCTTCAAATATTGCAGTACCCATAAGGAGCCATGCCGCAGTGTTTGCGTGACTGTGTTTTTAGTTGTAAGCACAGTGGCGATCTGTTGTTATTAGCATCTGGTTAGCTAGCTATGCTAACGAATTTAAAGAGCTTTTCTACAACCAGGTGGAAGAGAGCTCTCTCCTGAGAGGCTCAAATAACCTCAGCTCAGTGAAGTTCAGGCACACCTTGATATGATCATTATAGTTATTAATGAGACTAAATAAAAAAACAGGTATAAAATACTATATGACGGTAACAAAAAAGTTGTTAAAAATAACAAGAATAGATATACGTACATACATCTTGTGTCCATATCTTTCTGTTTTGGTGGTCATGCCACAACCGTGCACGTGCATGCATAATTATGTGAGTCATGGTGAGATCTCTGGATTAAGAGGTTGCTTTTTCTTTGCACAACATGAAAGAAAGGCCAAATGAATGGGCTGTGATTTTAGTTTTTTTAAGCAGAGGTTGAGTTCAATAATTTGTACGACCCTCGGAGGATGTTGTAAAAATTTAAGGGAAAAAGGTTCCCCAAACCTGCAGTAAATAATAATAAAAACCCTTGATTTATAACTTAACATCTCTGTCTCCTATTTATCTGAGTATATTATAAAGAATAGCCAGTTAATTGAAGCATTATAGCACAGGCCTTTGTCAGATGGTATATTACGCAGTTTTTTTCTGCTTCGAATAGTTCTCTCTTTTTTCACAATACCTGTGTTTGCACCACTGTAACCAATGAGCACCTTCATGTGTATGAGAATGGCCCTGACACCATTTCAGCCCAGATTTACAAACTCCTGGCAGGACAAGCTCAAGCTCAATTCTCGCACTGAATTTTAAAAAAGCGAGTGAGGGACTGCAATATAAGATGGAAAGAAAGAGAAACTTTAAAACTGTTCAATTGTTATGATGTGTAAAGACTGATATTGTTCTATAATCGTCTGAAACTGTCATGATGTGAAAACGGTTAACAAAGAAAAAGGGAAACTCAAGCTGCTGCTACACTTTATTTTATTTATCTAAAATTAAACACTTTTAAGATGCACATATTTTCAAAAGCTATTTTATTTATTTTCTCTATTTTATTTTTTAAATGCAGCCAGAGAGGAACATTACACATATCCACAGTATTTTACTGTATATCTGTATAGTTCAATGTTAATTGACAATAAATATTGTTGTTTTTTAATTGTACTTTCTTTATTTGATTGGCAGTCAGTTGTTGATTACATGCAGATGTTGATAAAGCTACAGGCTACTTCAATATATATCACACTAATTCATGAAGCAAGTTAGACATTTTGATGTTCCGGACCTTTACATGGGGACATTTTCTCTAACTGGACCTCGTTGCATTTTAGTTGAATAACCCTGTTATACCATTAGATATATTTTTAGGGGCACTGATATGATATGTTAACTTCCTATTCTTAAATACACTTGCAACAAATATATTTGTTTTTGATACACTACACTTACAGTACAAGAACATTTACAATATTTTTAGTATCACTGATAATAATATGAACCTGTCTACATCAAATTAATTGTTAAGCCTTCATCATTGCCTATTTTGCCTCAAGGGCCTTGGGCCCATGGCAAGTTGTTGTGTCAGCTGTGAAGAAACAAACTCCTCAATGTCAGTTTCGGTAGTTTAATGACAAGGATGACGACGCCCTGAAACAGAGCACGGAGGAACCGCCGGTTGCGCAGTGTCAGACGTCCCGAACCGTCAACCCTGACCCGATTTAGGGGCAATGGATGTCCACTTGCGGGAGACGACAGACAGTGGTGCGGTTAGCCAAAGTGACAGACCTAATGTTAGACCAATTTACAGGCAATGGACGTCCACTCTCGGGAGAGAGACCTCCAGCATGTGTCCCTGACATGGAGACTCTGTTTATTTCACTCATCCAGGACAGAGACCGGGGAAATCTCCTCTCTGTGGCCCCTCCAAGACCCCCAAAGGACGGACCACAGACCTCCAGCATGTGTCCCTGACATGGGCACCTCCATAACCTTGCACACCGTGAGTCCCCGGACTCCCGGACTTAAGCACTCCCCCACGGACTAAACCCAGATGTTCACACCCTACAGAACTCCATGCCCCTGGTTAACCTAAAGGGGGTGGATTTTGCGGTGCTTTACCGTCCGCACATCGGTATCCATATTCGGCCTTATTCACGGCACCACCACCCCTTCTGTGGAGGATATTCTCATGCTCCTGGTAACCCTTTAAATAGTCTGATACTGTCAGGGCTCATCACCGCACTTTACAAGCCATAAATAATGTTTAAATGGTCGGGGAAAGTGTTTTTAAACGTCTGGAAGAGAGTTGTAGCCTGTCATTTTGCAGGATATCATTTAACATGTAACCTCTCCTGGAAATGCACAGAATATGTCCATTTCCAGGAGAGATTCCATGTTAAATTATATCCTGCAAAATGACAGGCTATAAGCCAGGAACAAGTGTTTGAAAGGCGGGGAAAAGTTGTTTAAAATAGTCGGAAAAGTGTTTTTAAACGTCTGGAAGAGAGTTGTTGCCTGTCATTTTGCAGGATATAATTTAACATGGAACCTCTCCTGGAAATGCGCAGAGTATGTCCATTTCCAGGAGAGGTTCCATGTTAAATTATATCCTGCAAAATGACAGGCTATAAGCCAGGAACAAGTGTTTGAAAGGCGGGGAAAAGTTGTTTAAAATAGTCGGAAAAGTGTTTTTAAACGTCTGGAAGAGAGTTGTTGCCTGTCATTTTGCAGGATATAATTTAACATGGAACCTCTCCTGGAAATGCGCAGAGTATGTCCATTTCCAGGAGAGGTTCCATGTTAAATTATATCCTGCAAAATGACAGGCTATAAGCCAGGAACAAGTGTTTGAAAGGCGGGGAAAAGTTGTTTAAAATAGTCGGAAAAGTGTTTTTAAACGTCTGGAAGAGAGTTGTTGCCTGTCATTTTGCAGGATATAATTTAACATGGAACCTCTCCTGGAAATGCGCAGAGTATGTCCATTTCCAGGAGAGGTTCCATGTTAAATTATATCCTGCAAAATGACAGGCTATAAGCCAGGAACAAGTGTTTGAAAGGCGGGGAAAAGTTGTTTAAAATAGTCTGATACCTCCAGGGCGCATCATCGCATTTTACAAGCCAGGGAAGGTGTCGGAATCCTGGGTAAACATTGTTTAAATAGTCTGACACCTGGCACTGTATTTGCCCCTGGGAGAGGTTCCATGTTAAATTATATCCTGCAAAATGACAGGCTATAAGCCAGGAACAAGTGTTTGAAAGGCGGGGAAAAGTTGTTTAAAATAGTCTGATACCTCCAGGGCGCATCACCGCATTTTACAAGCCAGGGAAGGTGTCGGAATCCTGGGTAAACATTGTTTAAATAGTCTGACACCTGGCACTGTATTTGCCCCTGGGAGAGGTTCCATGTTAAATTATATCCTGCAAAATGACAGGCTATAAGCCAGGAACAAGTGTTTGAAAGGCGGGGAAAAGTTGTTTAAAATAGTCTGATACCTCCAGGGCGCATCACCGCATTTTACAAGCCAGGGAAGGTGTCGGAATCCTGGGTAAACATTGTTTAAATAGTCTGACACCTGGCACTGTATTTGCCCCTGGGAGAGGTTCCATGTTAAATTATATCCTGCAAAATGACAGGCTATAAGCCAGGAACAAGTGTTTGAAAGGCGGGGAAAAGTTGTTTAAAATAGTCTGATACCTCCAGGGCGCATCACCGCATTTTACAAGCCAGGGAAGGTGTCGGAATCCTGGGTAAACATTGTTTAAATAGTCTGACACCTGGCACTGTATTTGCCCCTGGGAGAGGTTCCATGTTAAATTATATCCTGCAAAATGACAGGCTATAAGCCAGGAACAAGTGTTTGAAAGGCGGGGAAAAGTTGTTTAAAATAGTCTGATACCTCCAGGGCGCATCACCGCATTTTACAAGCCAGGGAAGGTGTCGGAATCCTGGGTAAACATTGTTTAAATAGTCTGACACCTGGCACTGTATTTGCCCCTGGGAAACTTCAAGGTTATATTCATGTTTTATTATTTATTTAATAATCACATGATTTTTACAAAAACAGTATACACAGTATACATATATACAATAATAATAATAATAATAATAATATAACAATATACATAATAAAAACATGAAAAGTGGTGAAAATTAGAAAATGTATCCGAAAATAGTGCCTCCTAATGCGGGCATGTGGACAGTAGCCACAGACTCACAGGCACACACACACATGCAGAGATCCAGGGGGCGGAGCACATGGCTTTTTTTACCCAGAAATAAGTCTATGAGAGGCGGGGAGACTCAGAGGACAGGCTGCGTCACCTCACTTTGTAACCCAGGAAAAGAGCAGGAATTCTGGCTGCGTGAGTGTTAAAAGTGCATTCATCTGTGTTAATCCGACAGCCGCAGAGGTGCTGACGCAAAGCAGGCGGAACAAATTGATTATTTGAACCAGGAATAAATGTTTGCAAGGCGGGGAAAGTGTTCCTGCAGCCCCTCCATAACGGTAATAATGATTAGAAATGATTTCCAGGGCAGAAAGCGTTTTTTAAATGTGGAAAAAAATATGTTAAACTGTTTAAAAAGCACAAAGTGATTTGAGTGCAGTTCTCATGTGTCCCCACAGGAGGGCGCGTCGTACCAGGGAGCACAGTGCATGGTGACAAGGTACGATTTATACCCTAAAATAGCATGCTAAGTGTGGGTGGATTAGTTTCAAAGCATGCACACTCTGCTCGTGTCAGACTTCCATCAAATAGACCGGGGAAAACACCTCTCATTAGCCCCTCACAGACCACCAAAGGACGGACTAAGCAGCTCCAGCACGGCTCCCTCACATGGAGCTCAGGTTATTTCATACCTCCAGGAGAGGGACCGGGAAAACCACCTCTCTGTAGCCCCTGACAGAGCCCCAAAGGACGGACTAAGGACCTCCGGCAACAGTGGCACTTCCATAACCTCGTGCACCGTGAGACCCCGGGCCCCCGGACTTAAGCACTCCCCCACGGACTAAACCCAGATGTTCACACCCTGCAGAATCTCATGCCCCTGGTCACCTTTAAGGGGGGGTGGATTTTGCGGTGCTTTACCGTCCGAACACAAGCATCAATATTCGTCCTCCTTCACAGCAGCAGCAGCAGCAGCAGCAGCAGCAGCAGCAGCAGCAGCAGCAGCAGCAACACCTGCCCTGCTGCACTTCCATAACCTCGTGCACCGTGAGACCCCGGGCCCCCGGACTTAAGCACTCCCCCATGGACTAAACCCAGATGTTCACACCCTGCAGAATCTCATGCCCCTGGTCACCTTTAAGGGGGGGTGGATTTTGCGGTGCTTTACCGTCCGAACACAAGCATCAATATTCGTCCTCCTTCACAGCAGCAGCAGCAGCAGCAGCAGCAGCAGCAGCAGCAGCAGCACCTGCCCTGCTGGAGGTTCACACTTTAACTTATTTGTATTCGGTTTTTTTTGTTCCCCTCCTCTGCCTTACACATCCTCCCACGCTCGAGCACTCCTCACTCGGACTAAACCCCTCCATGCACACCGCCAGAACCAGAACCTCACGCCCCTGGTGACCTTAAAGGTGTTTGTCTTTGTTTGTTTTTGTACTCCACATAGACAGGCAGGTGTTCAGCACCACGGACAGAGCGGGCCCGCTGCTGCTGCTGCTGGAAGGTGGAACACTTTGAGTCTTTTTATTTTCTCTTTTCTCCCTGCTCCTGCACACACCTTTTGTTCCCCTCCTCTGCATTACACATCCTCCCACGCTCGAGCACTCCTCACTCGGACTAAACCCAGATGTTCACACCCTACAGAACTTCATGCCCCTGGTTACCCTAAAGGGGTGGATTTTGCGGTGCTTTACCGTCCGCACATCGGCATACATATTCGGCCTTATTCATGACACTACCACCCCTTCTTTGGAGGATATTGCAGGATATAATTTAACATGGAACCTCTCCTGGAAATGCACAGAGTATGTCCATTTCCAGGAGAGGTTACATGTTAAATTATATCCTGCAAAATGACAGGCACTGTATTTGCCCCTGGGAACCTTCAAGGTTATACTAATGTTTTTTTTTTATTTTTTATTTAATTATCACACCACTTTTACAAAAACAGTATACAAAATAAACATAATAACAACATGATTAACAGGGGCCTGGGGGCCATATTAGCCGTCTAACTTGTACAGTGCACCGGGGAAAAAAGGTTGAGTCCACGGCCCCTTTCCCCTCATCAGGAGTACCAATCGGTCCTGAAGAAGAGGTATCGCTGCTCTCCGCCCCTGAATCCTCTTCGGAGGTAGCTGACGGTGGTAGACCTCCTTCTGATGATGATGCTGCTGCAGCTGCTGCCGCCGCCCTGAACATGGAGCGGATCTTCAATGCCTCCTTTATTCCAGGCGTATTCGCGTAGAACCGGTCTGCAGTGCTTACGTCGTGGCACATAAACCTAGCCAGAATCGACCTGCTTTCTGGATCTTGGTGATGCTTGATATTGTCAGCCAGGGCAGTGCGCAAGATGGTGAAGGTGACGGCTGTTTCTAGCCCAGCATCAGCCCAAGCCCTCTTCAAGTGAGCGTTCAGGTTCTTGGAAGCCTGCTTCCCCGATGTGAAAAGGAAGAATTCATTCTGAGGACCCGACAAGCCCTCTTTTATCCCCATCCACCGCATGACCCAGCTAAACTCCTTTATTGTAAGCACCAGCTGTGCTTCACCAAATGTCTTGGCAGTCTTGTGATCCTGCACGTGGATGATGTAGCCCTCAGCAGTGCCCCTTCTGTCCGCCTCAAAGACCTCCGTGTTGGTCATGTTTGCATACACACCCGGACGGTGGCCATACAGGAGGCTCCAATGGAGGGTTAGATAGCCATATAGCAGGTACTGGGTGATTGAGGTCGGATTGCTAGCCATCAGGTCAAGGAGATCAGGGATGCGCTTCTCAGCGGCCGCCATGGCGGCGAGAAGCTCCGCCTGGCTCGGCAGACGATCCAGCTTGTCCCTCTTCACCTTAAACTGGTGGAGAGTGACAGACTTTTTCAAATCGTTAATGTTGGCTTTCACCTCTCTGATGATGTTGGTCATATCAGACTGGGTGAGCCTGCACCCCCGGAGCTTTGATGCAGACAAGTACCTCAGGAAATGGTTCACAGTCTTCAGGAACAACAGCGATGTTGTGACTGTCCGGCCCGACTCTGAAATATACTTGCTCCAGCCACGGACCCTCTTTGTGTCTTTTAGAAACAGCCAGTCTGACAGCCGGTCAAAACCATGGGCCATGAATACTATGAAGTTCTTTATCCGGCTGACATTGGACATACAATTCTCTTTCCGTTTTACTGTCGGTGCAAGACCCTCACAATGACCTCTGTATGTCTGAATGTACGTCTCCATGCTTTTAGGCAACGTGATTTCACGCATGGTATTCCGCAGTCCCTTCCCAGTGCACCATTGATTTTGGGAAGAGGGCCAGTCCTTAGCCAGATTAGCTTTCAGCTTATTGGAGACAGACGCACGGGTCTTCTGGCATACAGGGGTCTCACTACAGGAGGCTTCTACGGACCGCATGACAGTCTGCATCGGGGTCTTGCTTCCGGAGGCTTCTGGGGACCGCATCACAGACTTGAGAGGGATCTCACTCGCAGAGGCTTCTATGGACCGCATGACAGTCTTCACTGGGGTCTCACTACCGGAGGCTTCTGGGGACCACATGACAGTCTTCACTGGGGTCTTGCTTCCGGAGGCTTCTGGGGACCGCATGACAGTCTTCACCGGGGTCTCACTACCGGAGGCTTTGTCGGACCGCATGACAGTCTTCACCGGGGTCTTGCTTCCGGAGGCTTCTGGGGACCGCATCACAGACTTGAGGGGGGTCTCACTCGCAGAGGCTTCTATGGACCGCATGACAGTCTTCACCGGGGTCTTGAGAGGGGTATTGCTGCCGGAGGCTACTGAGTTCATGTCGGGGGTACTTGGGATTGCTACGCCCTTAAATCGTATACATTCTTCGTCTTCCTCAAGCAGAGCAGCAGTGGCATTCTGCTTCCTGGGTTTTAGACCCTGTTTTAGCCTGGAGCGCAGGGTCTTCACCTCATCAATGAGGGCATCCTTCTGAGCCCTCAATGCCACATTGTCCAGCCTCACCTGCATGCAGTCCTCTTCGTCACACTCGGTATGTGGGGAGAAGGGTGGAGGGTGCACCGGGTATTCCTCCTCATTGTCTATATCCAATGATGTAGCCATTCCAATGATGGGATTAGTCTCTCGGAGGTCATGGAGCAACTGCAGGGCCACACTATGCTTCAGCCTTGCCATGACCTGATGTGCCTCATCTCGGGAGAACTCAGGGTGGTCACGAGTTACATGACGGTGTAGTTTCCTCCCAGCATACGAACACCCTGTGATGGGACAGGGTTTGGTCCGAACATTTATTCTACCACTGGCCATTTTAAGAATGATGCCTCTTTCATCCAGGTTCCGCACTGCATGTTTGTGCTTAAGGTGCTTATTCAAAGCCAGATAGCGGAGGCTGCACACCGGGCATTCGGTCAACATCCTTCCAAAAACACACACAATGAATTCTATTTAAATGGTTTTCTGTTTCTCCGTTTATATGCGTTAGCCAACTGCTGATTGCAACCATGGGTCCGATGCTTCAATGCAGGGAACACGGACCAAGGGGAGGACTTGGGTTACCACCTGGTTAAAATGGTCCCACCTCCGCACCAACGCGACTGGCGATGGGTCCGATACATTGATTGTTTTTTGTTTCATGGTTCTGCCACGAACTCACAAGACAGTTTTGGGTACAAAACGTGGGGGTAACAGTACCTCCGGGCGCTCCGTCCCGCTCCGGCTTTCGCCGCAGCGGGGGGAGGAGGCATTGAACCCCTCGCACCTGCCCCCGGAGGAGGCAGGGGAGTCAGGTACCCGGAGGCGCACGGTGGACGGCCAGGGCGAGACCGCCACACCGCACTGGAGTCAGAGTTCCGAGTTTTTTGAGCCAGGTCCCGGTGAAACGCAGTACGGAGCACCCGGCAGGAACCTCCAGCAGACCCCCCCGCGCGGTTCCCTCGTCCCTCGGAAGAGGCGGAGAGGTGGGTGTTTTTCATCTGCTGGCGGACTGCCGGGGAGAACGTGCTGCTCGGGAGCCAGGCTCAGAGTTAGTGGAAGTGAGAGCCCGTGCACCTGCCTTTTACAGCAGGCACGCGCTGGTATCGGGGTGGGGAGAGAAGGTAGATGCAGAGGCTGCAGAAACAGCCAGAGCCTTTCCCCTCTAACACACACCTCATTTGGTTCATGAGCACTGGGCAGAGTCCCCTGTCAACTCTCCTTATATTCCTCCGGAGACCAGTTGGGAAATGGCAGCATCCCACTTCACCTGGTAGACCATATCGTTAAATGAGCTCAGTAATGTACTGCACAACATCACATGGGTAAAATGAGCTATATCATGCACTGCAAAATCACATTTGGTTTATTTCCAAAAAGCCTGGAAAAAACACATATCCATCATGTCCTGTAAAATATCATTATTTGTTTATGTCCGCTCCAGGATTACCCGTAGTTTGGATGAACCGACCGCCAAGCACCGGAAGCTGGACCCGGGGGAGGAGGCCCTCCGATGGCGGGTCAAATTTGATGATACCGCAGCTGGCTGGACACTAGCCGTAGAAGAACACCTGGGCGGGACCAGGCATGTCCCTCTTTGCAGACAAGCATATGTGCTCCCAGGAGCAGAGTCAATCCCACAGTTTGGAGGAACCGACCGCCAAGCACCGGAAGCTGGACCCGGGGAGGAGGCCCTCCGATGGCGGGTCAAAGTTGATGATACCGCAGCTGGCTGGACACTAGCCGTAGAAGAACACCTGGGCGGGACCAGGCATGTCCCTCTTTGCAGACAAGCATATGTGCTCCCAGGAGCAGAGTCAATCCCACAGTTTGGAGGAACCGACCGCCAAGCACCGGAAGCTGGACCCGGGGAGGAGGCCCTCCGATGGCGGGTCAAAGTTGATGATACCGCAGCTGGCTGGACACTAGCCGTAGAAGAACACCTGGGCGGGACCAGGCATGTCCCTCTTTGCAGACAAGCATATGTGCTCCCAGGAGCAGAGTCAATCCCACAGTTTGGAGGAACCGACCGCCAAGCACCGAAGCTGGACCCGGGGAGGAGGCCCTCCGATGGCGGGTCAAAGTTGATGATACCGCAGCTGGCTGGACACTAGCCGTAGAAGAACACCTGGGCGGGACCAGGCATGTCCCTCTTTGCAGACAAGCATATGTGCTCCCAGGAGCAGAGTCAATCCCACAGTTTGGAGGAACCGACCGCCAAGCACCGGAAGCTGGACCCGGGGAGGAGGCCCCTCCGATGGCGGGTCAAATTTGATGATACCGCAGCTGGCTGGACACTAGCCGTAGAAGAACACCTGGGCGGGACCAGGCATGTCCCTCTTTGCAGACAAGCATATGTGCTCCCAGGAGCAGAGTCAAACCCGCAGTTTGGAAGAACCGACCGCCAGAGCACCGGCACGAAGCCGGGCCGGCGGAGGCCTTCCGATGGCGGGTCACGTTTGCCATTCGATCAATGTCTTTGCAGACAAGCATATATGTGGTTGTTACGCAGGATCAAATAGGTAGTTTGATGAAGTAGGGTCCTGTGCCCGGAGCAAGGCCAATTGCTGAATGCCGCAGCCGACTAAGGCCGCTATGCCACAGTGGAGGATGAGAGAAACAGGTGTTTGTTTTGCATTCCGCGGCAAAGAGGGGAGGTGGAACTTCCACCCCGCTACGGAACCTGTGGTGGGACCCCTGAGTCAGACGGTTCGTCTTGGAAACGCTTCATATCGGTCGGCCTGGGAGGTAAGAGACACGCAGGGTAACGGACACGCAGGGTTACCCCCACGCAGCCCACGCAACACGGAGGAGGCAGGGGAGTCTGGTACCCGGAGGCGCATGGCCGCAACACCGCACTGGAGTCAGGGTTTCGAGTTTTTCGAGCCAGGTCCCAGTGAACGCAAGACTCCAGCAGGAGCCTCCAGCAGACCCCCCCGACGTTTCCCTCGTCCCTCCCGGCCATCAGAGTCGAACCCGCAGTTCGGAGGAACCGACCGCCAGAGCACCGGCACGAGGCCGGGCCGGCGGAGGCCCTCCGATGGCGGGTCGCGTTTGCCATTCAATCAGTGAGAAATCAGAAGAGGAAGGGGGAAGAAAAAAGACTAACTTGTCTTTTTGGAGAACCATCAAAAATGGGTGAAAATGAAAAAATGTATCCGAGAATAGTGCCCCATAAGGCGGGTAAAGTCCCTTGTCAACTCCCCTCACCTTCCTCCACACTCTGAAAAAGTCAGAGTTATTTTTTGGAGAACCATCAAAAATGGGTGAAAATGAAAAAATGTATCCGAGAATAGTGCCCCATAAGGCGGGTAAAGTCCCCTGTCAACTCCCCTCACCTTCCTCCACACTCTGAAAAAGTCAGAGTTATTTTTTGGAGAACCATCAAAAATGGGTGAAAATGAAAAAATGTATCCGAGAATAGTGTCCCATAAGGCGGGTAAAGTCCCCTGTCAACTCCCCTCACCTTCCTCCACACTCTGAAAAAGTCAGAGTTATTTTTTGGAGAACCATCAAAAATGGGTGAAAATGAAAAAATGTATCCGAGAATAGTGCCCCATAAGGCGGGTAAAGTCCCCTGTCAACTCCCCTCACCTTCCTCCACACTCTGAAAAAGTCAGAGTTATTTTTTGGAGAACCATCAAAAATGGGTGAAAATGAAAAAATGTATCCGAGAATAGTGCCCCATAAGGCGGGTAAAGTCCCCTGTCAACTCCCCTCACCTTCCTCCACACTATGAAAAAGTCAGAGTTATTTTTTGGAGAACCATCAAAAAGGGCTAAAAGTGTTGAAATGTATCCGAGAATAGTGCCCCATAAGGCGGATTGAGTCCCCTGTCAACTCCCCTTACCTTCCTCCACACTCTGAAAAAGTCAGAGTTATTTTTTGGAGAACCATCAAAAAGGGCTAAAAGTGTTGAAATGTATCCGAGAATAGTGCCCCATAAGGCGGATAAAGTCCCCTGTCAACTCCCCTCACCTTCCTCCAGAGCCCAGTTCAAAAACTTTAAGTTTGGTAAGAACCATGCTGGGGGGTCTCCAGGCAACAAAATGTATCCGAGCCAAAGTGCACATACAGCGGATGAATTCCTCCATGAAGTTACACAGCCGTTTTTTTTCTGAGTCCTCTCAAAAACCGGGTTTCCGATTTCGTGCAGAAGGTAGCTTGTAAAACATGAACGGTTTTTTACAACGGAGGAGGGGAAGTCTGGATTCCCCCTCTCCGTTGTACCTTGCAACGGGGGAGGGGAAAAGTGTTCGGCGCTTCGTCCCGAAGCGCCGAACACTTTTCCCCTTCTCCAATTTTTCAGATCCCCTCTCCCATGTAATTTTAAAAGTTCATTTTTTGATTATTTTAACATATAATTGACCGTTTTCTTTCATTTTTTTTTCATTCCACGGGTGGGGGCCTATGGCAGGCTGCCTATGAGATCCCAAATTTGGCCCGGATCATCCGGGATTTGTGGGATAAGCTCCATAAACTGACAAAGTCATCCAAACATGTCACTTTTATAGCCCAAAGATATATCATGCAAATACATTAAAATAGTAAAAGGTACGATTGTGCTCGGCATTAACCGGAATTTGATTTATATAGCCCCCAAAAAATGATTAAAAATCATTTTCGTGGGGAAAAGTGTTAAAACGCCTGATTAAAGCATTTGCGGGACACCAGCGAGCTCCAGACTATGTGCATTGTGTCGGGGACCCTGGAGAACGATAAGACCCATCATTTAAATACAAAAACACCATTAAAAGTCACTTTTAGGGGCAAAAAACAGCCTCTGTCCACTTCGTTAACAAACTGATGGGCAAATGGACAAAAGTGTGATTAAAGCATTTGCGGGACCCCAGCGAGCTCCAGACTAGTTGCATTGTCTTGGGGACCCTCCACAAGGATAAGACCCATCATTTAAATACAAAAAACACCATTAAAAGTCACTTTTAAGGGCAAAAAACAGCCTCTGTCCACTTCGTTAACAAACTGATGGGGAAATGGACAAAATCGTGATTAAAGCATTTTGCAGGACCCCAGCGAGCTCCAGACTAGTTTCATTGTGTCGGGGACCCTGGAGAACGATAAGACCCATCATTTAAATACAAAAAACACCATTAAAAGTCACTTTTAGGGGCAAAAAACAGCCTCTGTCCACTTCGTTAACAAACTGATGGGCAAATGGACAAAAGTGTGATTAAAGCATTTGCGGGACCCCAGCGAGCTCCAGACTAGTTGCATTGTCTTGGGGACCCTCCACAAGGATAAGACCCATCATTTAAATACAAAAAACACCATTAAAAGTCACTTTTAAGGGCAAAAAACAGCCTCTGTCCACTTCGTTAACAAACTGATGGGGAAATGGACAAAATCGTGATTAAAGCATTTTGCGGGACCCCAGCGAGCTCCAGACTAGTTTCATTGTGTCGGGGACCCTGGAGAATGATAAGACCCATCATTTAAATACAAAAAACACCATTAAAAGTCACTTTTAGGGGCAAAAAACAGCCTCTGTCCACTTCGTTAACAAACTGATGGGCAAATGGACAAAAGTGTGATTAAAGCATTTGCGGGACCCCAGCGAGCTCCAGACTAGTTGCATTGTCTTGGGGACCCTCCACAAGGATAAGACCCATCATTTAAATACAAAAAACACCATTAAAAGTAACTTTTAAGGGCAAAAAACAGCCTCTGTCCACTTCGTTAACAAACTGATGGGGAAATGGACAAAATCGTGATTAAAGCATTTTGCGGGACCCCAGCGAGCTCCAGACTAGTTGCATTGTGTCGGGGACCCTCCGCAATGATAAGACCAATCATTTAAATACAAAAAACACCATTAAAAGTCACTTTTAGGGGCAAAAAACAGCCTCTGTCCACTTCGTTAACAAACTGATGGGCAAATGGACAAAAGTGTGATTAAAGCATTTGTGGGACCCCAGCGAGCTCCAGACTAGTTGCATTGTCTTGGGGACCCTCCACAAGGATAAGACCCATCATTTAAATACAAAAAACACCATTAAAAGTCACTTTTAAGGGCAAAAAACAGCCTCTGTCCACTTCGTTAACAAACTGATGGGGAAATGGACAAAATCGTGATTAAAGCATTTTGCGGGACCCCAGCGCGCTCCAGACTAGTTTCATTGTGTCGGGGACCCTGGAGAACGATAAGACCCATCATTTAAATGCCAAAAACACCATTAAAAGTCACTTTTAGGGGCGAAAAACAGCCTCTGTCCACTTCATTAACAAACTGATGGGCAAATGGACAAAAGTGTGATTAAAGCATTTGCGGGACCCCAGCGAGCTCCAGACTAGTTGCATTGTCTTGGGGATCCTCCACAAGGATAAGACCCATCATTTAAATACAAAAAACACCATTAAAAGTCACTTTTAAGGGCAAAAAACAGCCTCTGTCCACTTCGTTAACAAACTGATGGGGAAATGGACAAAATCGTGATTAAAGCATTTTGCGGGACCCCAGCGAGCTCCAGACTAGTTGCATTGTGTCGGGGACCCTCCGCAATGATAAGACCAATCATTTAAATACAAAAAACACCATTAAAAGTCACTTTTAGGGGCAAAAAACAGCCTCTGTCCACTTCGTTAACAAACTGATGGGGAAATGGACAAAATCGTGATTAAAGCATTTTGCGGGACCCCAGCGAGCTCCAGACTAGTTTCATTGTGTCGGGGACCCTGGAGAACGATAAGACCCATCATTTAAATGCCAAAAACACCATTAAAAGTCACTTTTAGGGGCGAAAAACAGCCTCTGTCCACTTCGTTAACAAACTGATAGGCAAATGGACAGAAGGGGGAACACGGCCCAGCCGCTGCTCCGCTGCTCCAGACTATGTGCATTGTGTCGGGGAGCCAGGTCAAACCCCTCCATGCACACCGCCAGAACCAGAACCTCACGACCCTGGTGACCTTAAAGGTGTTTGTCTTTGTTTGTTTTTGTACTCCACATAGACAGGCAGGTGTTCAGCACCGCGGGCCCGCTGCTGCTGCTGCTGCTGGAAGGTCTCTTTTCTCCCTGCTCCTGCACACACCTTTTGTTCCCCTCCTCTTCCTTACACATCCTCCCACGCTCGAGCACTCCTCACTCGGACTAAACCCCTCCATGCACACCGCCAGAACCAGAACCTCACGACCCTGGTGACCTTAAATGTGTTGTCTTTGTTTGTTTTTGTATTCCACATAGACAGGCTGGGGTTCAGCACCACGCACAGAGCCTACCCGCTACCTCCAGGGCGCATCACCACATTTTACAAGCCAGGAAAGGTGCATGGATCCTGGGTAAACATTGATTCAGTGTTTTTAAATGTGTGGAACAGTGTTTTGTCACTTTCAAAACTCTCCTGTCATTGACCGGAGAATTTGGGTCGATGTTGTATTCAATCTGGCCATTAATATTCCAGTGAGACGAAGTACGTACATTGACCGGAGTGATCCCATGTTAATGTTGTCCAAATACCGGAACATTCCCTAACCCTATACTGGTCGCGGCCCGGCGACTCCACCACGATCCCTGACCTGTCCCATTTGTGGGGGCTCGGGCCTTGCTGGTTCTGGAGGAATACCCCTTGGCCGAGTGCCAATGGGCGGAGCCGTCTTGAGTGAGTCCCCAGAGACTCGGTGGTACGGGACATACGGGGCCGAAGGGCGTCCTCCTTCGCCGCCCATGGCTCGCGCCATAGCAGGCGGATATGCGGGTTTGAGAACTTCTCGAGGCGGTTCACGAGGGAGAGCGAGCCACGAAGGGGGCGGCTGACGATGATCTGCGCTGGCGAGAGGTTGCGGTCGGGGTCAGGCGGGTTTCGCAACTGCAGCATAGCGCGCAGGAAGCGGTCCTGATCAAGGCTGCTCGACGGGCCGGTGTTGGACATCAGGAGGCGCTTAGCAGTCTTAACCGCAACTTCCGCGCTCCCATTCAACTGCGGAAAGCTAAGACACACGGTGTTTGACGTACCATAAGCGGAGGAAGTCCTCAGTGTGGCTCGCCTTGAATTCCGGACCACCGTCGCTCGAGAGCTCCTCCGGTACGCCGAAGGTGGCGAAGAACGAACTGAGGTGTTGGACCAGGCCAGCTGAGCCCGCCAGGGCAGTACCCGACGTAGAGCTCAGGACCTCTACCCAGCCCGAGAGCCGGTCCCCGACAACTAGGTAGTGGCGGCCCCCATAGTCGAAGAAGTCAGCAAACACCGCCTCGAATGGCAATGACGTGGACGGGGGAGAGGACGGCCGGGGGGGTGTAGCCGCCTGTGACGGAGCATTGCGGTTGCAGTCTGCACACCCGTCCCTGGTGGCCTGAATGTCCCCGGACATCCCGGGCTAGTAAACTATGGCTCGGGCATGCTGCCCCATCGCTGAGGTCCCCTGGTGAGCGGCATGGAGATGCCAAAGGACTCTCCCACGGAGGGATGGGGGGACCACGATGCGGTCCCGATAGAGCAGGACGCCGTCCTGTGCGTAGACGGACTCACAGACCGATGACAGACTCGCCAGGGCAGGGTCATTAACGTCAATCCCACCCTCCTGCTCGATGAGTTGGAGGAGGTGGCCGAGGCATCAGTCAGCCGCTGTCTCCCGTGCGAGGAGGGGCCAAGAGACGGCAAGAGACGGCTCCGAGCTCCCGTGCGCCCGTGCGTCGTCGCGGATGGAGGGTGATCCTCCATCCTCCTGGACAGCAGTCCGGTATGCCTGAGGCACAGTGACAATGTTGCTGGAGCAGGAAGTAGCCAATGCCACGCATGGACCAGTCAGGGCGGAGGCAGGTACGCTTCTGCATGTCGTAGATCTCCACGCCCTCGCGGATGGCCTCCATTATTGATGGCTTGGACGTCTGGAAGGCCCCCTCCAGAACGGGAGACCATAGGAACACACAGCGTGGGCTGAGGAATGGCTTAAACGGAGCCATCGTGTCACGCAACTGGGCGTAGTTAGCCACCTGGTTGACAAGGCCGAACCAACTCCTGATGTCTGTCGTGGAGCCTGGGGTGGGGAAGTCCCGGATGGCGTCCAAGTATTTCGGGAGCGGTTCGATGGTAGATTCCGACACCCTGAAGCCAGCGAAATCGTCGCACCTCTCCGCAAACTGAAGCCTGTCCTGGTTCAACACGATGCCCGACGGGCCGACACGCGTCAGGAAGTCGATGGTCCTCCATCAGTGTTGCTCCAGGTCGGTGTCATAGTGGATGGTGTCGTCCACACAACGTTCCTTGCATTCATAGTCCGAGAGGACGGCGTCAAACCGACGGTTGTAGCCATCCCCTGATGATAGGAAACCCTGTGGTGCCCTGGTGTAGCGCCAACGGCCGAAGGGTGTGATGAAGGTAGTGAGGTGGCGATCCGACTCACGCAGGGGGACACTGTGGTAGCCGTTCCAGGCGTCCGTGACGGTCTTCCAGGTGCCCTTCGGGACGCGGCGTGCAAGGTGGAACGGGGACTCAGTGGCGAAGGTCTCACGTAGGGAGAACTTGTTCAGGGGGGAGAGGTCCACGGTCCTGCGGGGGGAACCGTCGTGTGATTTAAGTTTGTCCTTTGCAGGCCACCGTAGCTGGTGCGCCACCCGGTGACGTGTTAAGATAATAGGCATTCAGTTGTTAGTCGGCATGCAACGTACATGTTCACTGTTCATGCTGTGGTCATAAATAAAGCCACCACTTGCCTATGCATTGAGAATTTTTTTTCCACGGACCGTGCTAATGCTAACTAGCTGGCTGAAGCTAGCCCCAGCTACAATGGCGGATGGATTTCGCCGTCCGGACCCTGTTATGTTTGAAGGAAACGTCGCGGAGAGCTGGCGGATCTTTGAGAGGGAATATGAAATCTTCATCGCCGCAGCGCACCCAGACAAGGCTGCCAGGACTAAGGCTTACATCCTCCTCAATCTTGCTGGACCAGAAGCCATTGAACGTGAACGATCCTTTATGTATGCAGCTGAAGTGTGCGCGCCAGGCCAAGACGGTGCAGTGATCTCCCCAGCTGAATCAAGGGAGGACCCGGACTGTTTGATAAGGAAATTCAGAGAAATATGCAACCCTCGACATAACAAAATAATGGAAAGGCACAGGTTTCATTCAAGAAATCAGAAGCAAGGTGAGAGCATTGAGTCATTCATCAGTGATCTGAAGATAAAAGCTAAAAGTTGCCATTTTGGAGACTTAGCTGAGGAACTAATCTGTGACAGAATAGTATGTGGCATAATCAATGACTCTTTAAGAAAAACTCTGTTGAGAGACAGTGAACTGACACTTGCTAAAGCTGTTTCAGTCTGCCGTATACACGAAATGACAGAGGAAAGCAGCAGGACGTTAGCTGTTCAAGCTACCAGTGTTGATGCAGTGAGACCTGTTTCTAGCAGAAGATATCAGCCAAAGCCACAGTCACTCGCTCACTCCCAGAGCATCTCTAACTGTAATAATTGCGGAGGCAGCCATGCAGCTATGCGAGAAAAGTGTCCAGCTTTCGGGCAAAAGTGCCATAACTGAAAAAGTGAATCACTACAAAAAATGCTGCAAGTCTAAACCACGCAGCTACAGTCATTCAAATAGAAATAATTTTAACCAGTCTGTACATGAAGTAACAGTGGAAGAGCCCACAACACACAGAGAAGACACGTTCTACGTGGATGGCGTAGATATCGAAAGACATGTTGATAGTGTTAATCCTCAAGCTAAAGACAAAGAAGAAGGATTTGTTTCAATTCACATTAATGGCATACCAACTGAAATGAAAGTTGACACAGGAGCTAAATGCAATGTGTTGTCTCAAGAAACGTTCACACAAGTGACCAATGGCGAGCAACTTGTGAAGCAAGAGACTGCTATAAACCTTGTTGCTTATGGAGGAAGCAGGATTGAGACCAAAGGCCTGGCCACACTGCCTTGCTGCTTAAAGGAGCTGCACCATTCGTTGCCTTTCTTCATAGTGAACAAAGATGTGCAGCCACTACTAGGATTTCGGGCATGCGTGGACATGGGAATTGTCACATTGAGCAAAGATGTCCACCAGATCACTACGGAAAGCAACACGGATTTCACCACACAGACACTCATGCAGTACAAAGACCTGTTTGATGATGAACTTGGAGAACTACCAATCACTTACTCCATGACAGTTGATCCTAGTGTACAACCTGTTGTTAGACCTGCCCACCGTATTCCTATTGCAATGCAAGACAGAGTTAAAGCTGAACTTAACCGCATTCAAAACATAGGTGTCATTGTACCAGTTACTGAGCCCACAGACTGGGTCTCATCTATGGTGGCAGCACACAAAAAAGACAAGCAGGAAATAAGACTGTGTATCAATCCACAAGACCTCAACACAGCGCTGAAAAGACCACATCACCCTATGAGAACAGTAGAAGAAGTTGCAGCACAGATGTCAGGAGAAGTGTTTTCTGTGCTAGATGCTAAAAGCTCCTTCTGGCACGTCTCAACAAGAAATCCTCCATGTTGACTCCTCCATTTGGGCGGTACAGATTCCTAAGGTTGCCCTTAGGCATTAGCTCTGCTAGTGAGGTATTTCAACGCTCGATGGAACAGCTATTTGCAGGTTACCCATGTTCTGTCATCGTTGACGACATCATCATTGGTGGCCGCGGAGTTGCTGAGCATGATGCCAACCTCAAGAAGGTGCTGGAACGAGTGAGAGAAGTCAACCTAAAGCTGAATCCAGCCAAGTGCAAGTTTCGCCTGGATCATGTAGGATATGTAGGTCACATTTTCCCAAGTGAAGGCCTAAAGGCAGATCCTTCTAAGACAGATGCAATCACTAACATGCCAGTCCCCACAGACGTTGTCTCACTACAGCGTTTCCTCGGTATGGTTAACTACCTCGGCAAGTTCATCCCGAACTTCAGCGACATCGCAGCACCATTGAGAAAACTCATCCACAAGGACACTGCATGGTGTTGGTTCCAGCAGCATCAGGATGCATTTGACCTTCTTAGATCATGCTTATCAAGTCCACCGGTCCTGTCATACTATGATGTCAGAAGACCAGTCACGCTCACCTGTGATGCGTCATGCTACGGACTTGGAGCAGCGTGCATGCAAGATGGCAGGCCAGTAGCGTTTGCATCACGCACCCTCACTGACACAGAGACAAGGTATGCACAAATTGAAAAAGAACTGCTAGCTGTCGTGTTTGCCTGTACAAAATTCAAAGACTATGTGTATGGAAAGCCTGTAGTGGTGGAGACTGACCACCAACCTTTAGTGACTATCTTAAAGAAGCCCATCCACACAGCCCCTGCCCGTCTGCAGAGAATGTTGCTCCGGCTGCAGAGCTACGACATCAGTTTGGTGTACAAAAAGGGCAAGTATATGTATGTAGCAGACACACTTTCACGTGCCCCAACCACACAAACATTTCAAAGCCCTGCTGAAAATGAGGCTTATGAAGTTATGTCTGTGAGCTACATCTCCACAGCCCGCTTGGAAGAACTCAGAAAGCACACAGCAGAGGACGAAGATCTGCAAGCCCTCAGTGCAGTCATTAATAGAGGATGGCCCATCCGACAGAATCAGCTCCAACCTGCTGTCCGTCTCTTCTTTCCCTACAGAGATGAAATGACAGTAGAAGAGGGAATTGTCATGAAAGGCCACAAAACTGTCATTCCTCAGTCCCTGCACAGAGAGTACATCAAAATAGTGCACAGAGGGCACCCCGGCATTGAAGCAACCAAACGCAGAGCAAGAAGCATCATTTTTTGGCCAGAAATGTCTAGAGACATCACTGAGGATTTGCTTTCATGTGCGGTGTGCAACAGCACAAGATTCCATCAGCAAAAGGAGCCCCTCCAGCTTCATCCTGTGCCAGATCTCCCATGGTCCACATTGGCAACAGACATCTTCGAGTGGCATGGAAAACGGTATCAGGTGCTGGTTGACTCATACTCTGGCTGGTTTGAAATCGACCTTCTCCGGGATGTGACCTCATCAACTGTGATAACTAAATTGAAGAGACATTTCTCTGTTTTCGGCACACCACACACACTCATCTCTGATAATGCTGGACAGTACGCCAGTCAGCATTTCAAGGACTTTGCAAAACAGTGGGACTTTGTTCACATCACCAGCAGTCCTGAATACCCACAGTCAAACGGACTAGCAGAGAGAGCAGTTCTCAGTGCAAAACAGCTGATGGAACGTTCACACAGAGATGGCACAGATATCTTCCTCAACCTGGTAAATCTCAGAAACATTCCCCGTGATCTGACGTTAGGCTCTCCTGCTGAACGCCTGATGTCGCGACAAACACGTGCAGCCATCCCTGTGAGCACCAAACTGTTACAGCCAAACCCAAAAGATGCACAACTAATCAGAACACAACTCCTCAACAAGCGGCTCATCCTAAAGCGCCACTATGACATCTCAAGTTCTCCTCTAAAACCCCTGGCAGAGGGACAAGTGATCAGGATGCAGACCCCAAAAGGATACGATCGGCTTGGCGTTGTCAAGGACGTGAGCGAGAAACCACGCTCTTACATAATCCAAGCCAACGGGACTTCATACAGACGGAATCGTCGTCACATCATTCCTGTTCTCGAGCCGTTGCCCCAGCAACAGCAGCCTCAAGATTTCGACCCTCAAAACACCGACCCCTCTATGATGGACTGTGTACCCCACACACCACAAACACCTGAGAGAAACAGCAGGCTGACACAGAATAGTTCCCCTTCACTACCAAGACACACATCACATTTCCCTTGCAACAACAGTGACACACCATACATAACACGATCAGGTCGCACATGCAAACCAAACCCTAAATATGTGCAGTAACAATGTTGGACAATCTTGTTAAAGTGATATGTTTAGTCATTTCCTTTTCCTGTTACCTGGTAAGGTATTTAGTAATGGTTTATTGTTTGTGTCACCAAATGCTAAAGGAATGTTCAATATCCTCTGCCTTAAATCTTATTTACGTTCAGATAGAAACATCAGCTAAAGAAAAGGGATGTAGATCATTCTCATATGATTAAGTTTGTCCTTTGCAGGCCACCGTAGCTGGTGCGCCACCCGGTGACGTGTTAAGATAATAGGCATTCAGTTGTTAGTCGGCATGCAACGTACATGTTCACTGTTCATGCTGTGGTCATAAATAAAGCCACCACTTGCCTATGCATTGTGTATTCCTTTTACATACACACATGCATGTATTAAGAAGTATCGACAACTTCTACAATGCTGACTGCAGTGGGACTCGAACCTGCTACCCCCTCCGATTCAAAGTACAGCACAATATCCACTGAGCCACAGCCCCCCCCTATATATACACACTACAGCGAAGAAGGCCTGTTGGATTTAACCAGCTCGGAAAGCACTGCCAGAAGCCCAACCTGGAAGGCCTGTTGTTTCTGCGCAGACACCTCAGCCTGGCGCGACATGACGTAAGCCTGGCGCGACATCACCATGACCAGATTGTCGTCCGTTTCCTGGGACTTATGAACAGACAACATCTGTTCGTCGTGCATCTCCCTGCTGGCCATGGCACGTCGGTCCTCACTCTCCTTGCTGGACGCGGCACGCCGGTCCTCCATCGCCTCTCATCCCGAGCCCGCTTTCCTAAGAGGACAAATAAGCAAGATACAAGATCAGTTTATTCTCCATGTAGTTTTACAACATACAAGGAATTTGTTTACTAGTAGGTTGTTCACGGAGACAACATTGGACAGTGTGCAGGGAGGGGCAGTGTAAAAAATGCAGGTGTAAAGTAGAAGGTAAGATAGGATCAAATAGCATAATATATATACACACACACTTTGTGTGTATACATGTATATATATACACACACACTTTGTGTGTATACATATATATATATATATATATATATATATATATATATATATATATATATATATATATATATATATATTAGTGGTGGGCCGTTATCGGCGTTAACGTGCTGCGTTAACGTGAGACTCTTGTCGGCGATAAAAAAAAATATCGCCGTTAATCTATTCTCAAAGTTGGGTTGGGAGCTGGGTCTATACTACGCAAGCTATGATGACTTTCACCTTGATAATTTAGCGCGGATGTATACCTAGCCGAATTGCACTGTAGGGGGCGAGATCGAGTCTTTGACCTGTGTTTCTTCTACTGTCTATGGATCTGACCCCGGTCAAATCAGCCACATTAAACGTGACATGCTAACATGGATACAGCAGGTATGAAGCCGCCGGGTTTGCTTCAGGGGAAATTTATTTTGAAGAAGCTTCCCGATGGAAACCTCGACAAAAATAAGGTTGTTTGCACCTTGTGCAATGCGGAATTAGTTTACTGTAGGAGTTCATCCAGTCTCAAGTACCACCTAAACGCAAAGCATCCCTTAGATAATGTGGAAGATGCCGGGCCAAGCACTGATGTAGCGCGGGGGAAGACTCGTCGTCAAACAACTATGTTTGAGTGCAACCGAGGCAAGCCCGTCAGCACAGCTCTATCAGCCAAGCTAACTAGTCTCCTCGCTCAGTGGATTGCCACCAGCTGCAGGCCCATTAGCGTGGTTGAAGATGACGGGCTCGAGCTTGTTCTCCAGGCGGCCACAGGTGACCCATCTTACAAACTACCTGCGAGGCGAACTATCATGAGGAGAATACATGACCAGCACGCAGAAGAGAAAGCTACGAAAGTTGAGAAGATGGTAGAGGCGAGGTCTGTAGCACTGACTGGGGACCATTGGACGTCCGTTAACAACGACAACTACCTCGGCGTTACAGTACACCTCATCGATGCTAGCTGGGAACTTCACTCCTTCGCTTTAGGTATGCTACGTTATGTCATTTTAAATTACATAATTTAATTTCGTAGCCTTTTAATTACCACCACGTTATGTTTGCTTCTTGATAATTGCTAGTTTTTTACTACTAGTAGTGAAATTATTCTAATTTACTTTGTCTGTCCGTTAGGTGTGATGAAAACAGAGGAGCGTCACTTTGCAGAAGCGTGTGCAAGGCAGTTCCTCGACGTCGCTAATCAGTGGGGGATAACTGACAAAATAAGCACTATTGGAACAGATAGCGCTCCTAATATGGTGGCAGCAGGGAGGATACTTCCATTCGAGCACTTGCCCTGTGTTGCGCATGTTGTACAGAGAGCTATTGTAATGTCACTTCGGGAAGGTGGTTTTGATGGTGCACTGGCCAAGTGCCGTAAAGTGGTCGGACATTTCAAACACAGTCCGGCCAACTCAGACGAGCTAAATGTCCAACAATCCTCCCTTGGACAAGTTAAGGAGTCACTCGTGCAAGATGTTCCAACACGTTGGAATTCCACTCTTGAGATGATAAAGCGCGTGAGGCGCAACAGAGACGCACTGCACACAACGCTGTCGCTGCAGAAGCACAACCTGGCCCTCCCAAATGCGGATTATGAGAAGTTGGCAAAGCTAGAGAAACTGCTGGAGCCATGCAGGTCTACAAAGATAGTGTGTTCATGAATTGGCATACAAGTTTTTAAATGTCACTTTGTATGTAAGAAACACCTGCCCTTAAATGTGTAATCTGAGTTAAATTAATCTGTCACTAATAATTTTTTGCTGTCTGTCTGTCTGTCTGTCTGTCTGTCTGTCTGTAGGTACATCACTGAGCTCCTTGGTGGAGATAAGTATGTATCCTGCTCTGTGGTTCTACCTGCCCTGTGCCACCTCCAGCACGCGATGAACATCTCAGATGATGATCCTGCCTATATTGTGCGATTCAAGGCTGCCTTCATCAAGGACCTCAACCAGCGGAGGGAGAAAATAAACCTGGAATGGCTTAAGGTATGTCAGAGTGACCAGAAGAGGACTACATTGTATGACCATAATAGACTGTAAAGCCAGATGAATAAGTCATGAAGAAATATGGAGGTTGGATTTGGAAAGTGACATTTTCATCAATCAATAATTATTATTTTTTATTCATCAAAGGTGGCGACTGCTCTAGATCCACGATTTAAGGACCTCAAGTGCTTGCCCAGAGCAGAGAGGGAGCCAGTGTGGGCAAAGCTAAGTGCGTTGATGAAGGGAGAAGAACCTGCTCTGCAGCCACTCAGGGAGGAGAACCCTGAGCCACCCAAGAAGAAAACAGCCCTGCTACTGATGGGATCCGACTCAGAATCAGATGAGGAGACACCAGAAGATAGTACAGTGGAGAGGTACAAGGTAGAGCCCAGTGCCAGTCTAGATCAGTGTCCACTGAAGTGGTGGTCGGAGCACACTGCTATCTATGGTAAGATGGCCCAAATTGCCCGTAAATACTTGGGGACTCCTGCCACAACTGTCCCATGCGAGAGACTTTTTTCTTTAGCAGGCCATATTGTGCAGAAGAGGAGAGCTCTTTTGTCAACAGAAAATGTGAACAAACTGGTCTGCCTGAGTGACTGGTGGAAGAAGGAGAGATAGAGCTTTGACTGACACAAAGCTACTGACTGTAAACAGTTCATTACAACCTGTTATATAGGCCTACTGTTCAACTAAAAATAAACAGTTAATAAACACAAGTACATCTCATTGTCATTGATTTATTTTCATCACCAATTATCATAGAACAGCTTTCTCAAGCAGTTTGTGATGCATTTTGGAAACTGGAGATGAGCCCCTGGTCTAATGCACCACCTGGCTTGAGAAACCCGTTCTCAAAGACTTACTTTTAGTCATTATTTGGGTAGCACACATATTCTGAATGCCTTCGGCAGAATTCAAATGAGCCATTTTAATCTAGATTAATTCCAAGAATACAGTGAGATTAATCTAGATTAAAAAAATTAATCTATGCCCACCACTAATATATATATATATATATATATATATATATATATACACACATACACTGTGTGTGTGTGTGTGTGTGTGTGTGTGTGTGTGTAGTGCCCTTATTTATTGTTTTGTATTTGTGAAGAGTGCTTAATGTATGCTTGAACTTTGTCATGCGACCTCTAGCCCGGAAGTTTACGTTTGTGAGAGAGTGAAAAAAGGCGCTAAAAGTGTAAACAATGTATTTTCATAATGTTTCATAATTGTACCAAGATGGAAATAAACGTGATTAGTGGACATCAGTTCGATGCATAACGTTCTTTTCAAGACCAGAGTAGTAACAGTGTGTTTGTATTAGGGGTGTTGAAAATAATCGTTTCTACGATGCATTGCGATGCGAACGTGGACGATTCGGTATCGATGCAGTGATGGAAGATAATCGATTATAGCGTAGTAACGTTGCTTCCTGATTTTCCGGCCGCCGGCTTTACTATAACGTTTTTTTTTCTGTCACTTCAATATCAAATCGGTCGGTGACGCAGAGATCAGGGAATAGACGTGACAGCAGCACAGCGGCACAGCAACACCAAACACGGAGCAGTCTGCTTTATCCACCAACACAAGAACACCAGTCCAGAACCAACAGCAGAAGGACCCGCCCTGAATCACTCCGTGTCGCTGCGGCTCAGAGACACAGGCAGGGGCGGACTGGCCATCAGGACGTTCGGGACGAATCCCGATGGGCCGGTACTGAAGTGGGCCGGTCGGACGATGTGGGCCGGCCGGTAACCGGAAGGGCTCGATATTAAATGGCCCGCTGGCCCGGAAGCACTATTTAGACACCCCGGGCCAGCATAACGTACTTTGCCCGCTCGGGCCACTAAAAATATTCCTTTAAAAAAATGTTCCTGTGGTATTGGTATTTTGACTAGCAATTTAGTTAAATTGTTTCGTTTATCAACGCTACAACATAGCGTTTTGTGAGTCGGTTGTCGTTGTTGGGTGAAAAGCAAACAGCTGTTTGCTGCGGAGCGCAGCGCGAGCTATATGGCGCTGAGCGCGAGCAGGCTCCCCTGAGCGCGCTCCTTCACTACAGACTATTGCGCCACCTAACCATTCGCCAAAATGTTTTTAATACCAGCGGTAACCGGCCAAGTGCCGGGCAAAAAACAATCATCAAATAAAAGAAAGTAACCGGAGGAGTTAAAGGAGAGTGACAGGGAGCATGAGAAGAAGAGCGAGAGAAAGTTTCGGCCAGCTTGATCGATGGAGTTAGCTTCTAGTGGTGCAGTGACGCGTCCTAAAACCCTTTAATAATCTATCGATTAGATTTATGATTCGAAAATTATAAAAGTAGGGTAGTGTTAGAAATTAAAATCAATGTTTTAATGGGGAAATGTAGTTTAAACATGCCGTCAGTTTTAATGCAGTTTTACACTGAAAACCCAGAAATTCTTGTGCACAACCAGCTGTTAAGCTTTATTCTGAAACTCTTTCATCTCCGGTTGGCAGTTAGCATATGGTAAATTTACAATTTCCAAAAGAGGTGAATTTAGTAGCGAAATGATATGGAGTGGTGCAAACCGAAGCCTACTGATTTAACACTACAACTATAGATGTCGAGATACTACCATGCTGAATATTAAATGAAGGTACAGTTTATTTTAATACATTATTGTTTACAGACGAGAGTAGCATGTGACAACATCCGGAATGACCGGAAACCAAACCAGCCGAGAAGTATTTTTTAGAGTATTGATTACAGCGTTTAGAATGTGTTACATGAAAAGTGATGAAAGAGAATATGAGGAGAAAAGGCGTGTTAAGCATATATTGAATGTGAAAAGAACCAATCCTCTGTTTAAATGCAACAACGGACATTGGAGACGAGGCGAGCATGCTGGCGGGGAGGAGCCAGCAGAGGGTATATATCAGCACCGGACGAGGGATCGGGTCTCTTCTCTTCCCTAACGAGGAGTAGATCAAAGCTGTTTGTCTGACTGAACAATATCATGCTTGTGACAAACCCGCGCCTTTTTTAATTAAAGTACCCAATTGAACTTTCACAGAGACTCCATTTAGTCTCCTTTTTAAAGCTTCTCTCCTGGACGGGAGAATAACGAACACAGTTTACAGTAGACATGTGGAGATTATCCGGCTGAACAAAACGTGCATTTATCAAACAGGTTTGTTTTCCACAGACCTTATTTCCAGGTATTTTCCAAAACCCTGTGGAGAAATCCCATTGCTTTTTGTCGAGGGAACCAGCAGCTTACTTCCTGGTTTTAGGACGCGTCACTGCACCTCTCAATATTATGCCAATATAAACAAGGTCTTCTGTCGGCTCTGTACATCAATGCCGACCTATGCTGACAAGTAAGTGAAGAGTAGACAATATAAAGGTATTGGCTTTAGGGAAATGTCCCAGTAGTTTAGGATAATGAAGGTTCCAATCTAATCTATTACATAGCCATTACATTTCTAACTCCTAATGACATGGAAGGCAGAAAGCACTTTATACAAATAATAATACTCATAATAATAGCAGACATTTTTTAACAATGACCACAATATCATTATTTTAATAAACCAAATATGAACAATTGAGGAAAATGAGGAAGAACTGATGATTCAAGTAGTAATGTAGTTGTTGCATAAATTACTATTGCAACAAATGTGTTGTTCCAGAGGGCCAGTGGCATTTTACCCTTAATGTCTACCTCTGCGGTAAGTCACCCCCCCGTCGACGATTTACTAGCGGTATTTACTTGCGGTACCGCGGTGGGCCGGGGTACCGAAGTGGGCCAGTCGAGAGTCCCGGGTTGATTTGTAGTCCCAGTCCGCCCCTGGACACAGGGATTTATGTTTTTCAAAAATAATCGCGTTACAATCATGTCAGGTTTTTGGTGGATTTAATTAAGTCTTGGATTGCAGAGTATGAATGTCCTCTAGCAATTTTCAGACGATATATACAGTACGTGTGTAAAGCTTGTGAAGGAAGGAGGAAAAAAGCTTCCGCGATCGTCTCCTCTCCGTTCCTCCAAACCCCGCCCCCTCCCTGAAAATAATGAGTGACAGGCTGATAGTGACCCGATAGAAACTTTATTATTCACTTAATCACTGAGATATAATGAAGCTAACTTAATGTCATACATTCATGGGATTTATGTAACAGTAAGACAGAGAATGTTAGTGTGGACCCACATGCAGTATTTTTGTTGCTATTGTAAATACTCCTGTTGTCTGTGAAAAAAAAAAATGAAAAAAGTCCTGTGTGTGATAGCACATTCAGTGTCCTTTTTTAACAGAAAACTGTTGGTAGAAGCTGCAACTAGACTGCAGAAGCATTATTATTTTTGTTTTTGAGGATGGAACAACTTCACACACAGATATAGGGAGGCTAGACCTATACAATTCATTTATTTTGGTTTATAAATTAATGTCAAGACATTTATGTTATTGATTTCTGAAGCACTTTCTAAATAATAAAAAGAGAGTTTTGTATGTATGCATTGATGAAAAATAAGCCATGTGCAGTAACATAGAAAATTGAGGATGCAACGCATTGGTATGAATCGTGATGCGTCGTGATGCATCGGGATATCGAATTGAATCGAATCGTTGATAGGATAATCGTAATCGAATCGTGAGACCAGTGAAGATGCACAGCCCTAGTTTGTATGTACCCTTGCGTTTGGTTGGTGGAAAGGGAGACGAGCGAGGACTGCTGTCCCGATCTGGAGGGGAAAGCTCACTCGTTTCTAGAAAGAGTTGTCCCATCTCTGCCCCTGAAACACACGATTCGTTAGTGAAGCAAATTTCAGAAACATTGCACACTTATTCACAAGTAAAAACGTTTTCATAGCGGCCGAGAATAGCTAGCCAGCTAGCTGTTATCAGCCTGCTCAGGGTCGGCATGCTAACAGTGTTAGCCAGTTCAGCCTAGCATGGCTAGCTCGATCTACTGAGCAAATAAAGGTACATCTGAGGCCAGTATTGTGCAGATTAAAACAGTGCAGTGCATGTAGTTTATTTTTAACTTCTTCGTCGTCGTCACCGAACACTGAATCCGCCATTTCAGCGGCCTCCCACACCAGCGCGCCCGAATCGATTGTCGATGCTGTGCCGGAGAATGAGGGCCTGTGGCCGAGCAGAGCATCCAATATCTCGTACCATTTGCTGGTCTTCCGGTCGTTACCACTCTTATTATTGTGGTCTTTAATTTGTGTGTAGTCCTGCCTGAGCTTCTTTATTTTGTCCCGGCATGAGTTAGCGCTGTAGAAGATTCCCAGGTTGCGTAACTTCAGCGAACAACGGTCGTACAACTTAGAATTGGAAACTGCCTTTAGCAGAAGCCGCTGGGTCGCGTCCTCGGAGTAAATCAACAGAAGCGCCGAAACATCCTCATCACTCCACCGCTCCGATGACTTCTTTGCCAAAACTGTTTCCATAACTGTTGCCATAACTGCTTTCAAAAAAGTGTACTCTCTCGGTTGGTGCGCTGGGCTAATAATGCAAGGAAATAAAAATTGCATTTTCAGAGTTTCACGGGGCATGGTTTGCAATCCGCCCAGCCAATCAGAAATATAGCTCTTTTATCACAAGAGAGCCGCATGAGAGTCCCTGCTCTCTAGCAGGGACGGAAAAGGGGGTAAAAAGGTTCTCATTAACTAATTTTAGTTCCGGCTCCTTTTAGTGTGAAAGCGACATTTCGGAACTATATCGGAACTAAAGTGGGAAAAGTACTCCGGTGTGAACGCGGCTTATGCCTGAGCCGGCGCGGAATACCTTCCAATGGCGGATGAACACGTTCCATTCCTCTATCGACACGCCCACATCAACTTTGGACCGATCGGGTCTCGGGCCATGAGGGGCTGGGGCCTGGGCTGGCGCGGCCATGACAGGCGCTGTGTGCTGGTGGCTAAATCCATGAATCGCCAATAGAGCAATGACGAGTGCTTCAGACAAGTCTTCGGATTCGAACTCGCAGCCGGGGACAGGGCATCCAACAACGACCATGGTGTCGTCATGAAGAAACACACTGCTCAATGTTAGTTTCGGTAGTTTAATGACAAGGATGACGACACCCTGAAACAGAGCAATGCAGCAAGATAAGCTGACAAAGTACTACATCCATGCATGTCATCACCAATACAAATATATACAACGACACAGAGTATAGACACACCAAACAATAGTGAAAACAATCTTACATGAATGAGTGGATGAACGTCTCAACTCGAGGCGGAGTGAATGAACAATGTTTGAACTGAAATGGCCGCTCGGCACTACCGGGTCAGAGCATGGCATATCCGGTCAGCGAAAGCAGTGACGCTGCCCTCTAGCGGCCGGCGATAAACTCTTAAAGCTGTTTAAATGTTTCCTACTTAACAATTAAACAGAGGCAGAAATAAGAAAATTGGTGGTGCGGCCTTCGTTAATTATGCCCCAAAGCTGTGGAGCACGACACCGTTAGACATCAGGGAAGCCTGCTCGGTCTAAATATTCAAGAAAAAGCTAAAACTTTAGATCGCTACTTTTTTATCCTGAATTTTGAATCTATTTTTTACTCAATGTCTATTCTATGCTAATTTTATTTATACTTGTATGTCTTTTAACCCTTTCATATGTGATATCAATGTTCTTGTTAACTGTATTTTATTTGACATCCATTTTCTTAAACTCAATCTTATGAGACTGTGAAGCACTTCGTCTGCAACTCCTGTATGAAAGGTGCTATACAAATAAAGGTTATTGTTAATATTTGTATTATTATACTCTACATCAAGAAAAACATGTTCTGTCTTTTACTGATCGCATTGGGTGTCAGCGTATTCGTCTTGTATTTTATTTTTTTATATTTCTGTGTTTTTGTATTTTTCCTTTTCTGAAATACAGAAAGGCTTTTAAATTGGAGTGGGCACAGACAGTCACAAGGCCCCATACTATACTTCTGAACTTTAATAATCATATCATTTTGAACAAATAAATACACACAAACACACACACAAATTGGTGAAACAGACAAGATGATAACATATCATTGTTTTAGGAAAGCATTTTCATTCTCATCTATCATACATTAGTTTGGAAAGGATTCAAGTGTATGTTGTTTACAGCATCGACACTCTATCCTTGGTGCTTACTCTGCTTCACAAATTCTTCCCATGATTGCTGATGCTGTTCCAATTGTTACCATCTGCTAGTTTGTAATAGGCTGTTAATTGAGCTTCAACTGTCTGTACACCTTTATCGTGAATCCGCTTGTGGTCACTAAACTTGGCAATGTAAAATAAATTTACGTTACATTACAGTAAAATACTGGCAGCATTACATTTTCTCTGTCTCTCTTTCTCCTCACAGATGTAAACTGATGGCAGACACATGGTTTATGTTTTTTTGTCCTTAGTGGGTAGGTCCTTAGTGATTTCTCGATTCCCATTGGTCATTTCAGACCATCATGGCTGCTGGCCGAGATTTCCTTGACGGACACACAAATCCACCAATCCCACACAGTGTAAAGTCAAGCTGCTTTGAGCGGCCATATTGGCTGCTGTGCCCAGGGGCCTCATTTATAGAGGGATATACGCTCAAAAAATGGCGTACGCCAGTTTCTATGCAATGTTTGCGATTTATAAAATACTAACTTGATGGGAAAACGTGCGTCCTCCATGCAAACTAACCCATGCGTACGCACTAAGCACAAAAACGGGAGAGACGAGAAACTGTGACACCGTTGGCAGTCGCAGAAGGAAGAATGGAGAGAAATATGTGGAAATAATACCATAAATAAAATGTTACCTCTCATTTATCAAATATGAAGAATTCATTGTTCAAACATTGATCAAAGCCAATCTTAAAATGATTAAACAAACGCCTGTTTGGTACTCCTCAGTGCACACAAAAACATAACTTGGAGAAATAAATAAATACGGATATGTTATTTAAAACCACCTCGAATATGTTGTGTTAATGTTATGAAATGTTTTCTCACAAATGATGCGGTGAGCAGGAGGACAGAATTACGTCTAAACTGACGCCGTTTTGCATTTCTATAGGTTGTAGGAGCATGGTTTTATATACAGGTACTACCGTGTTTAATCATGTTTTATGCCGTTTGCTAAGACTTGATAAGTCGCTCATAAAACACAGGAGGTATGGAAACTAAGAACACCATATGTGGTAAATTGTACAGCTAATATAACAAAACACATTAGTTGTATTTCCTTTAACTGGTTGATATAGAGTTGCTGCAGTCAGTGGAGACGCTGCGCACAGCTGATCAACAGCTGGGACACAAACCACCAAATACGAAAACATAATTCAGATCCAGTCGTCATGACTCCACTCCGGAGGGATTCCCCGATCATTTCTTACAGTTTCTCATCAAGGGGGTGTCTCCTGTCCCCGGTACAAACACACTGCCTGAGGAAGGCTATGTGTATTTTTGTTGTCATGAACCTTTTTCGGACCACTTCTTTATTTATTTTGGTGACGATTGGACCTCCATGCTGCTACTCTGGTTCAAACTGCATCCACCAAACAATATGATTTATCTTGACCTCCCCAAAATAACCAAAATCTGACACGGTGTGAGCAGCGCCATATAGACTTAGAGTTACGTCATCTCCGTTCACTCCAATGGACCACTTTTTTACAGCAATGGCGGATCGTGGAGCCTCTCAATTGTTCCCCGGAAGTTAGCGCCAAGGCTAGCAGAGCTGTTGAGTTGCAGCATAATAGACCGTTCGTGGCGGACTTTTAAAGGTAAGAAGAAGTTTAAAGATTTATATTGGGGATATTATCAGTACATCTGATTCAAATTAACATGTATATTAAAGGATGTCAGTGGATTATCCCTAAATTAGTAGATTTAGGGAACGGTTACAGATAACAGATTAAGCTAGGATACCATACCATAGTAGGCCTACCATACACTATACCATAGTGGTTGAATACACTGTATTAGGAAACACTTTATACTTACTGGACATGTTAGACTCATTACATACTGTATATAAAATATGACTGAGAATGTGAGACAACTTTATAGAAATTCATATCACATCTGTTACTGATGCCATTTGTCATACTTTGTTAAACTCACAAATAATAAAATTCCGTAACTTCAGTTGGGAACAAAGACCACACCTTATCTCTCCAAGGCAATTTCCCATCCAATAGGTGTGCTATATAGGTGTGTATAACCCTTTCTACTGTCTGTTACTCCCTCTTTCAGTACAAGAACCAGAGGGGGATTCAATGGAGCCTGAATACCTGCACTGAGACCCTCACCCTGCACCCTGAGTCTCAACTCTCAGTGTTTTTCAAGCCTTTCCCTGTTTTTTTGTATTAAACAAAACATTAAGCTTTCCCAATGGTGTGGTTTTCGTTTTGTGAAGAAGTACAAATGTAGTGTTTGTATATAATTACCTCACATATTTGTTTGCTGTTGGTCGTGAAATTGCTCCTGCAGACTTGAGCCAGCCATTTTTTCCTCCGCTCTGTGTCAGTGGGGAAGCCGTACATTCGTACTCCTTTCTCGGAGCGATTTGAGCATCCCCAGGCAGCACAGCAAACCATGGTGGCGACTAGGAGGCAGCACAGCAAACCAGGACAACACGGAGGAAAAGGCACAGACAAACTGCATGATATGCTATTCAATGTTTATTGAATTCCATGTATTTGCAATGGATGTTCCTAAAACAACACATTTAACATCATCATGCTGCTGCTGCTGCTGCTAGTCCTTTGATAGTCACCTGTCGGTCTCCTGTCCTTTCTGAAAGCCATAAAGATGACATTAGTCATTTAGATAACTTGTGTCCTCAATTACCATGGATTACTGAAACTACCATGAATTTAAGAAAATGGTAGAAATTAATCTAATCTGAATTTTGAAGCATTCCTTTAGATCCCCTCCCTCTAAATATATCAATAAACATTAGAAAGTGATGCTCCTGACTACCATACAAGTTTAAGAAGATAATATTGGTTTTAAAACATTCAAAGCTATAAATAAACAGCAACAGGCTCTTTAACCAAGGCACTGTTAGCCTAACATGTAAACTAGTTGTTCACACTAATCCTAATATTATCACTTAATATTAGCAAATTCTATTTTATTTTTTAAAACATATTGATGTAAATACATACACATATCGATTTGTTGTATAAATATTGCAAATCAAAACCTTTATTCACTAATAATTACCAAAAATTGTAGTTCTATCTCCTGTTATCAATGCATTCACATTGCCCGCCATGAACTTCCGGGGAACGATCCTCGTCTACATGAACCACGTGACGATAATCGTCTTTGGACTTCCGTTGTCGTAACTCTTCTATCTATATGGCGCTGGGTGTGAGATGTCTTTTTTAGCTGTTCTGTCGTCATTTCCTGCGATATTCTTCATTAAGGCCAATTCCCAAACCGCCCCCTACACCCTACCCCTACACCCTACCCCTCCGTTTGCGCGTTCACGCGGAGGGTCCGCCATATTGAGGGCTGTTCCAAACCAACGAGTGTGGAGCGGTGTGGAGGGGGAGTGGGCGATCAAGCCCTCAAACAGTGAGTCTGCAGCGGTGCTGACTTGAGACTGGTCTCTACCTGACCGGAGTCACACTCTGTGTGTCCTTCAGGAAACACGCTGTTTACAAGTAGTTCCAGCAAACATCCACTGATAAACTGCGATGTTAACAACCTCATGATAACCTCATAATGTTTTAAAGAGCATCTTGCAGGGTTTTTTTTTTTTACATTTATGCTTAAACTTGCTTGAAAATTACAATTAAAAAAAGTGAATGTAGGATTTGATAAGTTTTACAAGACATAAGGGCAGGAATTCAGAGGAAAAGGAGCAATTTTGAGCTCTGCTCTTAAAAACGGCTTTTTTTTAAGGTCATACGTCAAACGCGTCATATTACATCACAAAGGGGAAACATCTATGCTCTCGGACCGCGGGTATAGTTAGTAGTTGTGTTGAGTTGAGCGGTTGTGTTTTAGTGAGCTGGTATTTTTCGGTAGTTTTACATTGTATTTCACCATTTGTAATCATGGTGCAGTATTGTGTTTGTGACGGTTGCACAAATACCAGCCTGTCAGGACATTGAGTCCACAGTTTCCCTCACGGGAAAAGGACCGGAGCTAGCGTTCGTTCCTAGGTGCGTTGTGCATCCACCTCGTTGCAGCACATACTCTCCACAGCTTTATCAGGAAACCGTATCACATCCCTCCCCCCGCCCCCCCTTCGCTGCTCTCTCTCTCTCTCCCCTCCGGTACACGGCACCGTAAGACATAGTGTGGAGTTGCATTAGGTAAGGCTGTGGTGGCTGTACTGCTCCAGCCGTCTCCTTTGTGTTTGTTTGTTTCCCCCTGTCTGTGTTGTTTGTGTGTGCGTGGTGGCTGTCACTCCTGGCTCCCGGCTCAACCTCCACTCACCTGCTGCAATCAGCTGTGCACCCTCCCCGACTACACACCTGCTTTACATCAAGCCATTTACAACGGCATACCAACAGAGGCTCCACAACCTTTCTCCGCCAGATCGTCAAGTATCAGAGAGACCGGTCTCTACCTGACCGGAGTCACGCTGTGTGTGTCCGTCAGGAAACACGCTGTTTACAAGTAGTCCCAGCAAACATCCACTGATAAATTGCGATGTTAACAACCTCATGATAACCTCATATGTTTTTAACTTAGGATCGTCTGTGTTTAGTCTAGAAAAAGGTAAATGTGTGCATTTTATTATAACGTTGTGTATATTTACAGACCGTTGCAAAAACTAAGAAGCTTGTAAACATCAGAGCTTTGAAACACAATGAAAGATGTTTGAAGTTTTATTTGAGTTATTCATTTAAACTTTTTGTCTAAGAGATGCTGATTTGAAACCCATACAGTTACGGCATTTCCTGTTTCTGCCGGAGAGAGGGGAGGCCGTCCCAAAGCTTGCTGCTGTATTTACTCTCATCATCTGACAGGAGGGAGCCTCGTTGAGCTGCGAGTGTGGCTACAGACGGAGTTCACTCCGTCACGGAGGGGTAGGGTCGAGGGAGTGGTTTGGGATTGGGCCTTCGAGTCGATTGTGATTTATAAAGGGAAACCGGCGTAGGATGTGCTGTAAGCACTTTCCTTGCCGGTACGCAATGTTTGGTGAATCGGAAAATGTCGGAACATTTCTGTACCTATTTTTTGGATTTCTACTACGTAAGCAAACTTCCCACGTGAATCCTACGCACGGCGTTATAAATGAGGCCCCTGGTTACAGTCTCGATTCCGCGGATATCTTATTTCTACTCCTTATAATCGAAAATATATGATTAATTACGTAAGTCATAGTCATCAGAATGTCCTGAATTTTTCTGATTGACTAGGCAGCCTTTCCCGTTTTGATTGGGTTGCCATGTTAAATGCATTGCTACACACACACACACAGCGTCAGAGCTGATGGCTGCGTTGCAAATATTTTTTTAAAATAATTTTTGTATTTTATTTTGTATTTTGAAAATGAAATTATGCAATATAGCATTGTATATTGAATTATTTAATTTTCTAAATACAAATAAACTAAAATTAAAAGATTGTATTTGTATCAGCTCTGACGTGTATGGAATCAAATTAGGGTCAATAATATTCACAAATTATTTCACAGTCTGAAGTTGTATATCACCTGTTGTGCGCATGTGAAAAGATTTTGTGCATGTGTAAAAAGGTTTGTGCACACAGATATAATTTGCTCGTGTAAAAACATTTTGCAGCTATAGAAATATTTTGTGCGTGTGTGAAAAGTTTTTGCAGATATAATTTGCACGTGTAAAAAAGTTTTGCAGGTGTAGAAATATTTTGTGCAAGGATATTTACAACAGTGAGGTTTCACAAAGTCTGAGATACGGACACACACATTTCCTATCTGTGTGTGCAAACCTGAAGTTACAAGCTACAAGCTGCTATTTACGAGTACGAATTTTGACCCTGTTTTTACGCCTGAGTATGCTAGCCAATCAGCACGTTGCCCACTGACTAGCCAATCAGCACGTAGCCCACTGACCATCCAATCATAGGACACAAGGTTCTAACGCGTTCGTTTTGCTGACCTGCGCCACTTGGAGCGTGCTTGCGGGAGTCAACATGGAGGAGCCCGAGGCGAACTCTTGTGGGACACAGGTGGGTTAATTACATGCTACCACGGAACATGCCACTACAGTTTTAATTAACTAACGTTACATCGTAATTAACTAAATATATCAAGACAGCTGTGCGTGCATCCCTGAGTTACTTAAATTGTATATTTAACGCTAGCTAGTTGATGTGGTCTTTGCTATTGTCTTAGCTAGCTACAGTCTGTTGGCTAAATTAACGTTTGTTGTTGTTGTGCCGTTTGAATGAGTAACGTTAATGTTAAAGAAATTAATGCAACACTTTTGTCGGGTGCTTCCTGACATAATGCCCCGGGCATTTAATATGGAGAGGAAGGTAACGTAACGTTAGTTAGCCAAAGGTAGAAAAGGTTCAGTTTCCAATCCGACTTGTGTTCACGTCAGCTGGAAAATAAAGCAAGTGAACCGAAAAGGAACGGTAAAGTGGGCTAACCATACGATCTTCATAATCAATAATAAATAACTGTAAGGCCTACTCAACACAAATGCTCCTTACAACCCGCTGCAATAGACGATGAGCGATTCATGTTTTCTTAAAAATCAATCAATCATATACTCTACAGTATATGATTGATTTATGTATTAATTATTTTATTTGTTTAAATATAATTCTATATTTTTTTCATATACTCTACAGTCCATGCATTATACTTTTTTGCATGAAAAGGGCAGAACTTCAAAAGCTTTAACCTGAAACACATGCCTCACTACTCGAGTTCAGGCCAAAATTAGCCTTACTTCATTCATTTAAAAGACCAATCAGCAATATTTAGGACACAAATAACATATTTATAACGATAAATGCTCTTCCTCAGCTATGTTTTATATAATGTAAACACAAGCAGTATTGTAGCCAAAGATAAACATTTCACTATACATTGTGCGGGTCATCTTATGTAGGCGCTGACCACATCATGTTATTCAGCACAACACCACAAAAAGAGGTCTGGCGATGGACACGAAGATTATTTCAATCATCAAAGGACTTGGTGGGACAAGATGTGGTGTGGATACATCAAGCAATTAATACCTTTTTATTTTGCAGATATGGTATGGTAATATTTGGTGGAATTTATGGATTTTCAAGAAAGGTTAGTGCTTCCTGGAGTTTATTTTACAATTGACCAAAAGTGAATTGATATTAAATGCCATTTTTTAAAGTTAATTATCACGCACATACAGTATGGGGTCAGTATTTAATTCATTAATAGGTTATTTGAGTACTGTGTTTCTGTGGTGCTTACTTTTTCCTTTCTATAAATGCTCTCATAGATCATGTACCTACAAGTAGCCAATAACAACAAGGCGGCTTCAACAGCTCTGCAGTTCTTCCTTGAGGCTGTGGACAAACACGGATTTCCATCCAGGTAACAGGCTATTTCTTGTTTTGTGTGTGTTTTTTTTTACATGTAAACATTGGATTATTGGAAATACTGAATATGAAGAAAAATGTCAGGTGCACTTGATACAGTTAAAAGAACACTGATTTGTATCAGTCTAGGCCATTTTATAAAAAATAAGGTAGACTTTTGTCACGGCAGCCGTATTGACATGAACTAGCAGGTAAATACAGGTTAAATTAATTAAGTTGATTAAGGTTCCATTCTATTTAGTGCAGTAGAGCCTTTCCAGTGAGCCAACATGCACAATAGCAGCACCCTGACTGTTTGATCTGAATGGAACAGAACATTAATTAGTATCACTGGTAACACCTGTGTTTACCCTACTATTTTATGTCAAAATGGCTGCTTTTCAAAAAGGTCTATAGGCCTGCATGATCAACAGATTTTTCACTAAGTTTTACAAGAAAAGTTGTAAATTGATAGTTGGGGATATAGTGCCTATTAAGCAAAGGCCCAGGAAGCCCTAGCACCCCCTATATGTCATTTCTGAAACAACACTTTACCAGTGATGACACTTATGGGGATGGCCTTAGAATGAGATTGGATTATTCATTCCTTGTTTATATGACTTTACATGACCTCATGACATATTCCCAATATTATGTGTAGGTCTTTCCAGTGATGTGCCCATAAAGAATGTTTCAGTCTCATACTAAAACCTCTTGTTTCTGTGGTAACAAAATCTTTAAAACTGCTGGTTCCCTGGGGGATTAGCCAGTAGCCAATAGTGAAGCTTGTTAAATGGCTATAGCTGTACTTAGAAAACTGGAGATACAGCCAGCTCTAAGAGTACAGAGATTCAAATTTCACATTGTCAAATGAATTAACATGGTATCTGTATGGTTGTACATGTCAAGGGTCAGGGGAGACCAAGGTGTGGAACATGTGGACATTGCCAGACATATGTTTGACGTTCGTGGGTGCGGCAGGGGAAGCTTCATCTCAGGGAAAAGTGTTCATAATCAAAGGTAATATCAGTGTATGGTTGTAGCTTCTGTCATAAAGCTTTCTTTGGTCAAAATATCTTTTGCTAGTGTATCGCTTAATAGTGACGTGCTGCCATTAATTATGGTGCTAAAAGTTGTTGCTGAGATTAATGTACATATTAGTGTTATTAGGGATGGGGAAAAATCCATTGAGTTACTATTTGCATTTTTTGCAACGTAAAGGTGTGATAATTGTTTACGGACTGCATTTATTTTTGTCAACTGTCTTTCAGGATAGAGCGCCTGTGGCGTGACGTGTGGAATGTCGTGTCAAGTATTTATTACGATCTGCTCCACAGCCTAGAGGAGGATGGCCTGCTCGACCCAGCAAATTGCACACACCTTTTCTGTGCTCAGTATGTCTTTCCGCCCCGAATTCAGGAAGATCTTGACACATTCACAGATGGCTGGAATAACCATTCACTCCGAACAGAACGTAACCTCACTCCTAACCAGCTGTGGGAAATCGGGAAGAGTCAGAGCCCTGTCAGCCCTCCTGACAACTTCGAGGTAAAGGGGAAAAACTGTTTTGTAGTTCTGTGTTTTATTCACCATTGTGGAGGAAGCCAATGTTAGCACACCTTGCTTTCTTTTAGAAGTCATAACAATGTTAGTATTTGGTTATATGTTTATTTGACAAAATCCTTACACTGTTCTTAATATTATAATGAAAATGCAACACACGGGAACTGGAATTTAGCCTACCAGGACCACTGTGTTTCACTTTACCAGGCATCTTCCAATAGTACACAGCAATAACCATATGCATAATCAGGCTACAGCAGAATTACAATTTGTGTCAAAGCCAACAATGGGCTATGCAACACAATGTAACATTGAGTTTCAGTTGCATAGAATAGTTTTGTTGATATACAAAGACATAGGCCACAATCCGAAAAATGTAAAACTAATGAAAACAACTACTGTTGTAGTTGTTTTCATTTTATTTTTCTTTGAATTTGTAGGCCTCAAAAAGAATATTGCAGGAAAAAAAGATGCTGACTTCTTTCACTGGTAAATTAACACCTGAAAACTGCAATGAATATGCAGAGCACTAGTCTATTTAGTCTGTACAAGGATAACATTTAAACTAAATAAATGGCTTAATAAATTACAGTTCAGTAATGCATGTCAAGTGATTGAAATCTAGTTTAGTGTTCATGTCAAGATTGACAAAACAACAATTTAATCAGTGGGGTGGAAATAATTTAATAATAAATAATGGACTGTATTAGTAATTTAGAATTTGTATTTGTTGGGAGCCAAATGATTTCTAGAAAAGGTTCCTGACCACTGTTTTAGGGTGTCATCCCATGTAATTATTTTTAACAAACCCGATTACTTTTTTATTTCAGGGGATCCATTTTCCAGATGTGGAAATTGCAGACATGGATCAAATTGGAGTACAGGTTCCTGAACTGGCATCTCCCCTGGGCATCGAAGAACTGGAAGGACTGAATCAACTTTTTAATCCTACTGCTCCTTCATTGTGTTTTGGGGCAGACATCTATAGTGCTGTAGTTCACTACATACTGTAGAGGGTGTCCTTGAATCAAGTCAGGAAGCATAAGGCACAATGCATACTAACTTTCAGCAGTGGAAGAAGTATTCAGTAATTAGTTGCATATAAATCCTTTATATCCTGTTGGCTAGTTTAATCTCCATCAATGCATCATATTCTATAAGATCATCATGTGTTTGTATCTTTGTCTCTGTCCTGTGAAAACCACGTATCTCTACAAAGTCAGAAAAACAGCCTGTTTTCAGCTTTGTGACGACTACTTTTCAAGCTGATCCAAGAGGCTTTTTAAAGAGTTTATTTAGCTGAAGAAGAATTTAAGTAACACTTCATCCTTCAGTTGATCACAAACATTCAACACCAACACATCTGGAGATACGTGGTACTTTTGTGGGGGTGGTTGGGTAGAGGATGATGGAATTTATATATATATATATATATATATAGGGCATGACTGTTATATTCTCATTTTGAAAAGGAAAATAAATGTATTTCAATTTTAGAGGCCTACTTTATTTGTAGTAACCTGAAATGTTACTCTTAGAATAACATGGCTTTCCACTAGCTAATGCAGTTCCTTGTTACATGAAAGATACTACAGTAGTAGTATAATGTTCTATTTTAGAACTCACAATAATGTCCCTACCTTTCATCCTGACATTGACTTCTGTTCATTCCGCTACGACTTGAAAAAATCATTTTCAGAGACTTCAACCTGCATTCAAAATAGTCCCCGGGGAAATGTTTACACAGCAAATGATCAGTTCTGTGGTTTATGAATGGAAATTACTTTGTTAGCCGCAGAACATTTTAAGGTATATAATATAATAATTCAAATTTTGATTGTTGTGAAAAATGTAAAATGTGGGTAAATTGAAATGAAGCAAACATCCAAAGTCACTGGTCAATGGTTTATTTCTTAGAATCTTTGGATACAAGAGCTGTAGGATTCAAGTAAATACATCAGCAATAACAAGTACTGTAATAGACCATTTTCAAAATATTGACTCTATTAACAGAATGAATGATGCCATTGGTTACAACTACCTGAACCAGGTGCCAGAACTACATATGGCACAATCCAAACAGCCCTTCCAACAAAATGCAGTACAAAAAGAGTACCAGGCAAAGGTTATAGTATCTGTCACAAAATGTCATGTTCAAGTTACATTTTGAGCTGACCACTGGAACAAATGAAGTAGTAATAATCTCAAAAGGTTTCGTTTCTGTGAGTCGATATTCTTAAAATGGAGATCTCTTTTCAGGTGAAAGAATACCAAAGACAAAATCCGTTTTTACACCAATGAACAAAAGCAGAAGCTCCATAACACTGAAACAATGTTTTTTTTGCAACAGAATCATACTGATGAGCAGTATCTAAACTAGACCAAAGCCTGTAACATAGGTTGCAATGCAGCTCTCCACATGCTTGGAAAAGTCCTCATAGTTTTGGAAGTGCCCAGGTACATGCAATGTGCCAAAACATGTGGAAGACTTCAGGTACGCCCCCTTCACAACTCGGACCTTCAAGGTGTCTGTAGGGATTTCCCACCCTACCCAGAACTTTGTCAGCTGTTCGAGTTGGGATGGAGAGGCTGCATTCAAAGACAACAAGAGGTTGTGGAAATACATCAAATAAATGACATTTGCGTTTTTAAAGATGAGCTGTATTTTACTGCTTTACCATGTTGTTTTATATATAGGTAAATGGAAATACTTTGTTGGGATAGTACTGAGCCCAAAAAAGGAGGGTGGCACAAAGTAGTATTAGCAAAGACCACATCAACTAGCTAGCGTTAAATATACAATTTAAGTAACTCCGGGATGCACGCACAGCTGTCTTGATATATTTAGTTAATTACGATGTAACGTTAGTTAATTAAAACTGTAGTGGCATGCTCTGTGGTAGCATGTAATTAACCCACCTATGTCCCACAAGAGTTTGCCTCGTGCTCCTCCATGTTGACTCCCGCAAGCACGCTTCAAGTGGCGCAGGTCAGCAAAACGAACGCGTTAGAACCTTGTGTCCTATGATTGGATGGTCAGTGGGCTACGTGCTGATTGGCTAGTCAGTGGGCAACGTGCTGATTGGCTAGCATACTCAGGCGTAAAAACAGGGTCAAAATGTGTCTACTCGTAAATAGCAGCTTGTAGCTTGTAACTTCAGGTTCGCACACACAGATAGGAAATGTGTGTGTCCGTATCTCAGACTTTGTGAAACCTCACTGTTGTAAATATCCTTGCACAAAATATTTCTACACCTGCAAAAACTTTTTACACGTGCAAATTATATCTGCAAAAACTTTTCACACACGCACAAAATATTTCTACAGCTGCAACATGTTTTTACACGAGCAAATTATATCTGTGTGCACAAAACTTTTTTACACATGCACAAAATCTTTTCACATGCGCACAACAGTTGATATACAACCAGTGGTTAATTTGAGCCGGATCCTGCCGGAACAGGATCCGGCACCTCTTCATTTTGGCCACCCTGTGTTCCGGCACCTATTTGCGCAGATCCGGTACCTCTCACAAAAAATAAAAATAAAAAATGGTTAAAATAAAATAAAATATGCAGATATTAATTTACAGAAAAAATCCCAAGAATTTTATGTCGTTTATTAAGATTAAGATTTGAAAGAGTCGGAGATCTGTGTTGACGCACTGAAAAGCTGGACCAACGGACAAACGTCTTTCACTTTTGAAATTCGCCACATGAGGAGCACGTCGCAGAGAGGAAGAAACGGTGATTCAATGCAAGCATGTCAAAAAGACAGTTCAATTTACTTTCTTTCTTCAAAAAGAAGGAAGAGGTAATAGACACTTCAAAACGAGTCAGAAAAGCCTCCACAAGCAGCGACGAAGGCAGCTGCAGCGGTCATGTTGATGGTCAAAACCAGGAGGAGGTTAGCGCCGCAACAGCTAGCCAGCTAGCTAACCGACAGCTAGCCAAGCCCGGGCAGCGGGTCAGGTTCACCGCCAGCCGGAACAGGAGCCAGCTACCGTCAGCCAGGTGGACCACCAACAGCAACGGGTGGGTACCCTGGCATCAACTAGCCCGGTACAACAGCCGGAGCAAGAGGCGAGCGGAACCGCGACATCAGCTGGTTTACAGCAGGAAGATTCAGTAGGAGAGGAGAGCGCATTGAGCGTAGAAGAGTGTGGGACGTCCAGCGACAGGTCAGTTTTTTCTAACTGTGGCCAAGAACTTGGAGGACCGTATGTTATCTCAAGGAGGCCGGATGCCAGATAAAACTGGATATAACAAGTTCAGTGAGGAGTTGAAGGTGCTTTACGCACAATACTGGCCCGAGGACGCAGGTGCGCTGTATGGAGAGACTGAGGTCGAGTAACTGTGTCAGCGCTTCAACATTGCCAACCCGCGCGCAGTCATACGGGCCTACAGAACGTACAGAGACTCAGATAGTAAAGACACCCCCGATGAGCTGATGGAGTTACTTGTTGCTGTCAACAGCATTCCCATTGCAAGTGCTGAATGTGAGCGCGGATTTTCTCAAATGAACTTGATTTGCACTCCCAACCGTAGCTCTTTGCTCACATCCACCATGTCATCTTTACTCTTCCTAAATCTTGTTGGACCTCCCCTGGCTAAATTCAATCCAGTCCCGTACGTGAGGTCCTGGGTGGCCAAAGGACACAGAACTGCCACAGACACACGCAGTAAAAGCAGAAAAAAAGAGATAGAGGACAATCCGGACATGCTCGTGATGTGGGGTGTTTTAAACAACTAAATATGGTGAGCAAACATACTGTCTATTAATAGGCCGCCGTGCCAATCTTTGAATAGGCCTAATAAATGTTTTTTTTACACGTTAAACCTGTTGAGAAATTAATTGCTGGCTGTATACTGAAGTCCCACCTGTGGTGATGTGGGCATTTGCCTATGTTGTGCGTACTAGCCTAAAAAATTATAAATTATCGTCATAACATTTATACCATAGATACTATTTGAAATTGAGGCTTGTAAGTCCCACAGCGTTGCAAGTGGACATTTTCATGTTGTTTTCAGCACCTTTTCTGTATACGTTCCGGGACCTGTACGCGTCTGGTCATCCCTGAGCTGTCATATGTACTTTGCGTTCCGGCACCTTATGATTTACAAATTAAGCACTGTATACAACTGCAGACTGTGAAATAATTTGTGAATATTATTGACCCTAATTTGATTCCATAGACGCGTCCCCCGCGAAAGTTTTCGCGCCGTCTGTTTATTGTTTATTGTCTGTTGATTAATGCCGATCGTACATGATGGCAAAAAGACGATACAAAGAGGAGTTTTTAAACGTTGGCTTCACAAAAGCTGTTAGAAATGGAGAGGAGCGGCCTCAGTGTGTTTTATGTGGAGAGGTGCTTAGTAACGAAAGCTTGAAAATGAACAAATTGGACCGGCATCTCCAAACAAAACATCCTCTGCATCGGGACAAATCGAAGGATTTTTTCCTCTGCAAAGAAGAGTTGTTCAAGAAGCAGTGCTTTGACGGCGGAAAAGTAAGTCACTCATTTAAATCATTTGATTTGTGTGTTTGTGAGTTTGTCAGGGTCTGTTGTGAAATTGTTTCGTTAATGCAAAGTTGGATGAAATGCAGACTGAGCCCCGGAGCGGACCGCTAGCTGCGCGCTCTCGCGCGTCCTCTACCCGCTCCCGCGAGTCCACTACATTCTGCAGCGGCACAGAGCGATGTTTCAACTTTTACTAGCCTAAAATGTTTTTATAACGGCCGGGAAGATTAGAGGGAAAGTGGCAGGTAGTATGAGAAGGAAAGCGAGAGAAAGCTTTTTTTCACTGCAGCCGCACGGACGTGACTGCTGCAGTGTGATGCACAATACATATGGGGGTTATTCCCTATCTTTATTCAAGAGCGTGGTCTTTAAATTTGAGAGCATACTTTATTGATTTCAGGTTCAGAATATGTATTGCTTTCCCTCAAACCCTGTCCTCACACTCAAATAGTGCCTGCTTGCACTTATGGCGCGTTTCCACTGCAGCGGGTAGCTCACTTTAAGCGTGCCGAGCCGTGCGGGGCCCGTTTTTGGTTTCGTTTCCACTTGGCAAAGTACCGTCTAGCGGGTCCTAATTCACAGTATTGAGTATGTAAGTCGCTTTGGATAAAAGCGTCTAACAAGTAACATGTACTGTAATGCGCTATAAATGCGGTTGCCAGGTCCACATTAGGTATACAGCGTACGCCGGCTGGTGTTAAAAATCACCCAATAACCCAGCAATGTTAATGATGATATTTTCTCTGTTATTTTCAGGCATTCAAAGGGAACAGAGGGGCACTGAGGGCATCCTATCAAGTCAGCCTCCACATTGCCAAAGCAAAGAAGCCCCATTCCATCGGGGAGCAGCTGATCAAGCCTTGTCTTAAAGATGTGTGTCTCTCTGAATATAGTCGAGCACTTGTCTCAACTACAGGAGAACTTCAAGCTGTACTTCCCTGACGCACAGAGAGCTCAAAACCTTCAGTGGGTGAAGTTTCCCTTCCAAGCTGTGCCATCACAAGACCTGGGTCTCAGTCAGGCAGAGTTAGAGGCACTGGTCACACTGCAGGTCAACAGGGGCAGTAAGATGCTGTTTGAAACAACCACTTTGGCACAGTTTTGGGTTGCTCATTTCCAGCAGGCTGAGTTCTCCTGCTTGGCTAAGATAGCTGTAGAAGTATTGATAGAGTTTGGCACCACATACTTGTGTGAATCTGGGTTTTCTACTTTAGCATACCTGAAAAACAAATACAGAAACAGGCTAAATCCTGAGCATGACCTCAGATTGGCACTATCAAAAACCCAGCCCAGAATAGATCTGCTGGTTGAAAACTTCAACCAGCCACATACTTCTCATTAGATGTAATTGTTATTATATTATATATCATGTATCAATATATGATATAATACCCCTTCTAGCATGTCAGATGAGAACATATTGTAAATAAGTCAGTAAAGTTAATCAGTTGCCAAGTGTTGGAGTTTCTTTGTCTCAGAGTGTTTTACAACAGCTCTGTTCATTTAAAAGGGTCTGTACATAGTTGTTGATCAAGTGACAAACTTAATGTTGCACTTCTGATAATTTAAATGTGGTTTCACCTGTGATGTACTGTATACTGCACTCCTATAGTTAGTGTTTAGTCCCTTTCTGTTTACAACATGTTTGTTCTTTGTTCATTTAAAATACTTTAAAATGGTGTGTACATAGTTTTTGAGCTAGTGACAAACTTAATATTGCACTTTTGTTAATTGTATCATTTAAATTAGATTTTTACTGTATACTTGAATGCACTTCCCATGTTTCGTCTTTTTGCTTTGATCCTTATTTTTTCTGGGCAAGCTCAAAGGGAAGGTTTTTATGGTGAGAAACCTAATTGCTGCGAAGCACTTTTATAATTAAATAAACATTTTCATTTACATTTAAAATTCATGGTGTGTTGCATTCTTTGTTTATAAATGTAGATATTATGGAAAATCTTGACATTTTTTTAGCTTGGGTCCCTTGGGACCACAACATTTCTGTTGTGGGTCTCATGCTGAAAAAGTTTGGGAACCCCTGGACTAGGGGTGTCCTGCTATCACCCTGGAGTGAGATGAGTCTTTGATACTGGACAGTTTTTGTTTTATTCTCATCTAAACACAGAGGGATGATAGCTCATATGACACTTCAAAGGTATTTTATTTTGAAACTGTACATCAGAATGTCCTGATTTTTTCTGAGTGACTAGATGGGGTGTCCTGCTATCACCCTGGAGTGAAATGAGTCTTTGATACTGGAGAGGTTTTGTGTTATTCTTATCTAAAAACAGAGGGATAGTAGCTCATATGAGACTTCAAAGGTATTTTATTTTGAAACTCCTTAAGTTTTACATTCACTCATTTATAATGTGGTAGTTATATACGTAGTTTGTTTTAAATAATTATTGATCACATTATATAGTACATATTTCTTAATTTAATATGTTTGGTATGTTATTTTGGTGTATTTATTGACCGAGTAAGTGCTTTTATTTTTGAATGCAGTGTTTCCAGGGGCCTCATGTATAACGCCGTGCGTAGGATTGACGTGGGAAGGTTGCTTACGTAGTAGAAATCCGAAAAATAGGTCCATACATTTTCCGCCACTTTCCGATTCACCAAACATTGCGTACCGGCGAAGAAAGTGCGTATGGGACTTCCTACGCCGGTTTCCCTTTATAAATCACAACCGACTCGAAATGCGGTGCAGCTTTTGCGGGCTTCACATAACGCCCATATTTGCCTATAAATAGTCAAATAAACGCCCTTTCATTCATTTATTTGTTGACTGACTGCATGCAGATCGCAGGAAATGACGACAGAACAGCTAAAAAAAAACATCTCACACCGTGTCAGATTTTGTTTATTTTGGGGAGGTCGAGATAAATCATATTGTTTGGTGGATGCAGTTTGAACCAGAGTAGCAGCATGGAGGTCGGATCGTCACCAAAATAAATAAATAAGTGGTCCGTAAAAGGTTAATGACAACAAAAATACACATAGCCTTCCTCAGGCAGCGTGTTTGTACCGGGGACAGGAGACACCCCCCCCCCTTGATGAGAAACTGTAAGAAATGATCGGGGAATCCCTCCGGAGTGGAGTCATGACTACTGGATCCGAATTATGTTTTTGTATTTGGTGGTTTGTGTCCCAGCTGTCGATCAGCTGTGCGCAGCGTCTCCACTGCAGCCTGTGCATCTCAACCCGGCCCTCCGCAGCAACTCTATATCCACCAGTTAAAGGAAATACAATGTGTTTTGTTATATTCGCTGTACAATTTACTACATATGGTGCTCTTAGTTTCCATACCTCCTGTGTTTTACGAGCGACTTATCAAGTCTTGGCAAACGGCATAAAACATGATCAAACATGTATTAAACATATATAAAACCATGCTCGTATCTACAACCTATAGAAATGCAAAACGGCGTCAGTTTAGACGTAATTCTGTCCTCCTGCTTACCGCATCATTTATGAGAAAACATTTCATAACATTAACACCACATATTCGAGGTGGTTTTAAATAACATATCCGTATTTATTTATTTCTCCAAGTTATGTTTTTGTGTGAACTGAGGAGTCTCAAACAGGCGTTTGTTAAATCATTTTAAGATTGGCTTTAATCAATGTTTGAAAATGAATTCTTCATATATGATAAATGAGAGGTAACATTTTATTTATGGTATTATTTCCACATATTTCTCTCCATTCTTCCTTCTGCCAACGGTGTCGCAGTTTCTCGTCTCTCCCGTTTTTGTGCTTAGTGCGTACGCATGGGTTAGAGTTTTCGTGGAGGACCGCACGTTTTCCCGTCAAGTTAGTATTTTATAAATCGCAAACATTGCGTAGAAACTGCCGTACGCCATTTTTTGAGCGTATATCCCTTTATAAATGAGGCCCCAGGACTCTACCGTAATGCAGCGCCATATAGATAGAAGAGTTACGACAGTGGAGTGCACCAGCTGGGCGTAAACTGGGCGTAACTCTACGTCTGACGTAGAACCGAAGGTTAAGACCAAACTAAAGTTATGACTCGTGCACCACTACACTTAAGCCGCGTATGCAACTTTTACGCCTAGTATGGAGCACGCGTAAATCGGAAAGAGAGACTAGTATCCATAGTAACGTAAAACAGGCAAGAAGGAAACTAACTATGGCAGTGCGTCTTGTTTACATGTTGTAACAACGAAAGGGCATTAAGACGAGAGAGTCGTCTGTGATCGAACAAACCCACTGGACATCTATTCAGTGAGCTGATAGAGAGGTTTCATTCCGGCAGACAAGCCCTTTTTGATTTAATCGAGGAGATCTCCCCTCAACAACAGAACGGATCAGACACATACGCTGCGCTCTACCCTATGGAATGCCATTTAAGCCAAAATTAAATAAATAAATAAATAATTAAATAAATACATATATATATATAAATATGCCTATGAAATAAATTATGAAATAAATAAATGAGGCAATAAATATGTATACATGTACATTTAAATACACATTTATTTATTTCATGGGACTTTTATTTCATAATGAGACATTTATTTCAAGAGACTTTTATTTCATAATGACACATTTATTTATTTCAAGAGACTTGTATTTCATAATGACACATTTATTTATTTCAAGAGAATCGTATTTCATAATGACATATTTATTTATTTCAGATGACTTGTATTTCATAATGACGCATTTATTTATTTCAGGTGACTTGTATTTCATGATGAGACATTTCATGATGAGACATTTCCATTCCTTATATGCAAATGAACGGGGCGTGGTTAGCTCACAGATCCAGAGACCCAGACCAAAGCAACAGCACCACAACATTGACACTAACTGGTTCTTCTCTGGTCCGCCCAATGCTGCTCTTCTGAGAGCAACCGCTCTGACAGCTCTCTCTAGTCTCTTCTGGGAAACAGCTAAAAGTCCTTCTGGAGGTAAGCAACGCTACACAATTACACCCAGTCTGAGAGTAAAATATTTCTCGAAGGTTCGTTTTGCTTTCTTACAACGTTAAGTTAATGTTAACGTAACCTTAAGTTTGCTAGGAGGCTATTGTTACGAGCTAGCTGTCTTAGCTAACAACAGTTAGCAGCTAACGTTTTCTGCAGTTTTTGTTGTTCTGAAAAACTTGATGTAGTTATTTAACAACAGATAAACAACATCATTTAATAACAGATTTTACTTTAATACTGTGGGAGACATGATTAATGTTCATCGCACAACTGCATATCGGGCTATTAGACACGTTTCCTTGGCTCTCCAGTGCCGCCTTAGGAATTATATTTACTTGACACAAGGAGAAGCAGCAAAATCCTCCTGGCATCCGTGAAGATATCAGTGGACGAGTTAACCACAATCACATAATAAACAACATATAGCCCTGTATATTTGTAATATGAACGCTGTTTTTTTGCAATTGCATTTCAATAAGCTCCCATTGTGACCACATATTTTCATTAGGCCGTTTTATAGCCTATTTTATTCAAAAAACACACACAAGAAGAACATTAGATAACAAATATGATTAGAGAATGGTGAATGACAAATTGTCTTCTTCAGTGATTCTTTGCTGATTCTTAAGAATTATAATTTTGAGTCTTAATTTGTCCTGCTCCAGCTCAATTTTGTCATGTTCCACTGCAGTTTTGCGCTCTCCACCTCCACACGAACGATCTCTTTCTCCACCAGTTCACGCTGTAGCTCTGTAAAATCCCTCTTTCTTTTTCGGGGTGTGGGCGTCATTTTTCTCTTCTTTTGGTTTCTGTTATCCATGACTTCGTTATCCAAATCTTAGTTTGCTCTGAATGGAGGAGTTCGAGTGTTAAATTATGTAGATGTGTGTTGCTTGGCAACAATTACTGTTTCGCGTTCATTCACGTGGACGCGCATCTTAAGACCGGGGGCAGCTACGACCTAGACTAATCAGGCTTGGTGCACTCGGTGTAAATTCGAATCACTAAGTCGGACGTAGCTAAGCCCTGCCCGACGTTATGCTGCGTTCACATCGGACGCGATGTGACGTTTGGGGGCGGCGCGATTACATGTAAAGTCAATGCAGAGACACGATCAGACGCGAATTCGCTCCGACGGCGCACATGAAGCGGTCGACGCGGCGCGAATCACGCGATTGAGGCAATTGAAGGGGGCCGCGTCAAACGCGAGAGTTCAATTTTTTCAACTCGAGCGTCAAATTCATGTGACGCGTTCTCGCGGGAGCCAATCAGAGGTGAGGATCTCAGCCTGCCCTCACTGACGTTCAACCAGAAAACATCAGCCATTAGCTGTTAGCAGTTAGCACACAGAGATCACAGCTCCTCATATCTGTTCAGAAACTGTACAGAAGTTAAACAAGTACAAACCACAGACTGTCTGTGTCATGGCGAATACAGTCGCTGGTTTATTTATGTCTGTAGGCTGTTGTTATGAGTGTGGAGTGAGCATATACAACGTTAGCTTAGCCTGGTCGACCCAATCTCCATTCAGAAAACAAGCATTAAAAAAGGTTTTTCGCCTGCCGTCTTGTCTGCAGACTCGTCAAGCATTAATTCATGGTTTTTACTAACCGGTATCAGTATGTTGTTACGTCGGCATCATTTAGAAACGTGTATTGCAATTTAATCACGGTAAAATATGTTAATTTTGTTGTAGTTGTAGCTCCCGAGCCAGCGGTGCATCAACGGTATGTCTGTTTTGAATGACACGATAAAACAAACTGCAAGCCGCGGTGAAACTTGAGCGATTAGAGCGTTTTTTAAAATTAAAACGGTTATCGTCAAGTGGTTCATGTAGACGAGGATCGTTCCCCGGAAGTTCATGGCGGGCAATGTGAATGCATTGATAACAGGAGATAGAACTACGATTTTTGGTAATTGACCTTTCGCAAAGCCACGCCCCTAAATGCCCGTTGTCCAATCATATTCGATCACGTGCGCGGCTCCCTGTGGAAGTCCGACAAGCTTAGCGTTCAAATTCATTGCGAAAATGGTGAAGCGTTGTGCTTATGGTCTTTGCAAATCGGATAGCAGATATCCCATAAGCTTAGAGGGGGGGGTGATATTTTACCCGTTTCCTAAACCCAAAACCCGAGAGGAGAGATGCCGCCAGTGGATAAAGAAATGCGGCAGGCCCCATGCCCAGCTGAATATGGCGAATATCAACAAACACAAATAAGTTTGCTCGAAGGTAAATACGTGCTAACGTAGCTAGCTAGCTAGCAAAGATTACATTCACAAATTAACTAACTAATTTAATTAACTAATTTCACTAACTAACGTTAGCTAAAGTCACACGACTACAGCTGTAAGCTGTGTGCTTATAGGTCGTTTTGACCATGTATATCACTTGATGCATAATAATGTCTGAACAGCTGAGCTCCGTTATTAGTCTGTGGTCAAAGTACAAAAAATTAAGCCAACAGGCAATCATTCATTTATATTTTGCTTTAATCTTTGTAGCATTTTGTTAATGGAAAGCCTACTGCCGACTTCCCTAATCCTGCTGCACAAGTTGGCACCCCGACCCCCACAAAGGAACAACAAGGTGGATGCAGAAAGCCACCAAGGAAACGGTAGTTAACTTTAGACAAACTACAACATGTAATGCCTCTTGTGATTGTATTGTTTTATTCCAAAATAATAATAATAATTCCGTCGAATTTGACATACGGCTCAGTGGTTTTTCGCTCTTGCACTGCGACCTGTATGCAAGTGCCTCTATTGATGTTGTGCCTCCCTCTTTTCTAATGTTTGTACTGTGGATATAACCCTCCATAGCGTATTGTAGCCCATTTTGTCGGGACCTGGAGGATATTGCTGCGTTATTGCTCCAAAATGAGTCTGTTAAGGCGACTCCGACGTTACGGAGACCCTCCATTATGGCTTTGTTTAACGCATCTGGCTCTCAGCTTGTCGGACTAGCAACAGTAACCAAGGGGGGGCGTGGCCTTGCGAAAGGTCAATTATGAGTGAATAAATGTTTTGATTTGCAATATTTATACAACAAATCGATATGTGTATGTATTTACATAAATATGTTTTAAAAAATAAAATAGAATTTGTTAATATTAAGTGATAATATTAGGATTAGTGTGAACAACTAGTTTACATGTTAGGCTAACAGTGCCTTGGTTAAAGAGCCTGTTGCTGTTTATTTATAGCTTTGAATTCTTTAAAACCAATATTATCTTCTTAAACTTGTATGGTAATCAGGAGCATCACTTTCTAATGTTTATCGATATATTTAGAGGGAGGGGATCTAAAGGAATGCTTCAAAATTCAGATTAGATTAATTTTTACCATTTTCTTAAATTCATGGTAGTTTCAGTAATCCCATGGTAATTGAGGACACAAGTTATCTAAATGACTAATGTCACCTTTATGGCTTTCAGAAAGGACAGGAGACCGACAGGTGACTATCAAAGGACTAGCAGCAGCAGCAGCAGCATGATGATGATGATGATGTTAAATGTGTTGTTTTAGGAACATCCATTGCAAATACATGGAATTCAATAAACATTGAATAGCATATCATGCAGTTTGTCTGTGCCTTTTCCTCCGTGTTGTCCTGGTTTTTCTGTGCTGCCTCCTAGTCGCCACCATGGTTTGCTGTGCTGCCTGGGGATGCTCAAATCACTCCGAGAAAGGAGTACGAATGTACGGCTTCCCCACTGACAAAGAGCGGAGGAAAAAATGGCTGGCTCAAGTCAGCAGGAGCAATTTCACGACCAACAGCAAACAAATATGTGAGGTAATTGTATGCAAACACTGCATTTGCACTTTTTCACAAAACGAAAACCACACCATTGGGAAAGCTTAATGTTTTGTTTAATACAAAAAAACAGGGAAAGGCTTGAAAAACACTGAGAGTTGAGACTCAGGGTGCAGGGTGAGGGTCTCAGTGCAGGTATTCAGGCTCCATTGAATCCCCCTCTGGTTCTTGTGCTGAAAGAGGGAGTAACAGACAGGAGAAAGGGTTATCCACACCTATATAGCACACCTATTGGATGGGAATTTGCTTTGGGGAGATAAGGTGTGGTCTTTGTTCCCAACTGAAGTTATGGAATTGTATTATTTGTGAGTTTAACAAAGTATGACAAATGGCATCAGTAACAGATGTGATATGAATTTCTATAAAGTTGTCTCACATTCTTGGTCATATTTTATATACAGTATGTAATGAGTATAACATGTCCAGTAAGTATAAAGTGTTTCCTAATACTGTGTATTCAACCACTATGGAATATGTATGTGGGCAGACAAAACTGAGTTGTTCTGTGTGTGAAGTAACCTCAAGTCACTCTGCAGGCACATTTTGATGCAGACCAGTTTGTCAATACAAAAAAGGGCAAGACTAGGCTGAGAGCAGAGGCTATACCCACCATCTTCGTGCATCACCCTGTGGTCAAAAAGAGAAGGGCCCCTGCACCACGATTCACCCCGGGACCTGTATCTACAAAGCCCATAGATGAGATTAACAAATTTATCACTTCCGGGCAAAAATAACGTTTCCGCCCACTTTTGGGGGAAAACAACGCTGTCAGTTGAACAGCGGTCAATACAAATTCTGAAGTTTTTGCCAATCCGATCATAAATTTAAGAAAACCGGAGATTTTTGGATCTTCAAAGAGCCCGATTAGAATGGCCGGACAGGCAAACTATTACATGAAATCATTGGAAAGCGACGATCGTGCTGGTTAAATTAAAAGCTGGTTAAATTAAAAGCAGCAGGCGGGGCTGTCATTCCGCCAGCTGTTAGTCTCACTAGCGAGGCGGAAAATAATTGTTTTATGATGCCAAAAAGCTGCTGTGTCGTGTATTGCACCTCCAACATAAAAAAAAAAAACGGAATTAAGTTTTTCTGTACTTCCTCTAAGAAAAAGGGACGGTAAAAGAAGAGCTCTGTGGCTTCAGGCTATTCACAGAGAGGACGAAAATCACAATCAATGGGACCCGGCCAGTCAATACGTGTACGTCTGTGGTAAACACTTCATCACAGGTAAATGATGATGCTAACGAGGCTAATATCAATCGTTGAAGTAAATAGATGTAATGTTAAAAGTTTAAGAAGTGGAAGTAGATGCTGCATTGAAATATAAAAAACGGACAAACCAAAGAAATCAGCCTGCTGCCTGTACACACAGGGTGAAATTAGAGTACAGCTCATTTGGCTCAGACTGAAGCAAACTTATCAATTCATTTAAAAGTTAAAATTGGTGAATATTGAGCGAAATGGGGGGGGCGGGTTATTATCACAACAGTCATTATGGTAATTATTTTATGATCTACATATTTTATAGGTGCAGTGAACTTAACCAAAAAACTGTCAACTTCTGTACTCTGTATTTGGCTAACACCTACCTTCATTGTTTAAGGATATCATGTGAATGACGGCGAGCATCGGGATTATGTCCCATCCATATTCCCACGACGGCCATCGTCAGAAGGCTCAAAGAGGCTAAAGCGATACCAAAGGAGAGATGCTGTTTCTCAGCATGAGGCCCTGCTAGCAAAAAGGCAGTGAATAAAGCCACCTACAGAGGCTTCTCCTACTGAAACCCCTGAAGATTTTGATACAGCATATCCTGAAGCCCCTTTCACTGAGGATTCACTTCCTCAGCCCTCAGATGATTATGAACTGAGTGACACATCAGTATTACATAGGCAGCAGGTTTCCATTGCCATAGAGGTTGCCAATCTTAGGAGAGAAAGAGATGAGGCAAGAAGAGAAAGAGATGAGGCAAGAAGAGAACTGCAGAACTGGTCTAAGGAGCGTTTGTCTGTTCATGGTATTAAAGGTCACATGTCATGCTTTTCCGGTTATTACCCGTCCCTTGTGTGTTATGAAGGTTTTTCTGCATGTAAACGGTGTGCAGAGTCAAAACCCTCAAAGTACACCCTGTAGCGAGTAAAACTCTAAAACAGAAAATACCTCCCCAAAACGCCTCATTGGTGAAACGTCATCATGACGTCATCATCCATTTGATTCTTCCGGGTACGTGCTTACGAAAGCACGTACCCGGAACTAAATGGGCCAATCCGTGGAGCCGTTAAGTTACGTCCGCGGAGCCGTTACGTTAAGGCCCCGCTGATTGGTCCAAATTGACCAATCCACACACACACACTCAATGCAGGCAGCCCTGCTGATTTCTGCTCCGTGCTGCAGGCTGATAACAGACAGTTGGGATCGCGCGAAATTCTCTCTGCAGACCCATTCTCACAGCGTTTATCAACCTATAAACCTTTTTCTTACTCAATATCAAGCTCAGTGGAAATGGCCATGACATGTGACCTTTAAAGGAAACGACCGTGCATGCAGGGCCATGACTGGGCTCAGCTGGTCAGTTTTTGACTGTCTTCACCGATATTTAGTTCAGTTCATCAAATCATCACCAAAAGGTTTTAGATTGTCTACCCAGGACCAGCTCTTCCTTTGCTTGCTCAAGCTACGCCAAAATCCATCGATTGCTTTGCTGAGCCAAATACTACACAAACCAGAACCCACCATCCGCCCCATATTCCAACGTTGGCTGAATCTTTTTTATGCGAAAATCACTTTCCTCATTCACTGGCCTGAGAGGGAGTGCACCACCCAAACTATACCACCAGTGATGAAGGCCAACTTTCCGCGCCTCACATCAATTATAGATTGCTTCGAGATCAGAATTGAACATCCAAAAGCCCTTAAAGCCAGGTAAAGGTGCCAATATTTATGGTTTAGCCAGGTAGCTTTGACAGTGTTCGTACACAGGTCTGAATAAGTAATACGAATGAGTTTGATAATTTACAGGTCTTGCTTTTTAAATGTATGCTCAGATAGAGGGATGCTCATTGTACCCAGCCGCTGCATGCATTATATCAAATATTAAATGTATTATTGAAAACAAATAAAGGTCCATTAAAGGTTTGAAATCTTAAACTTGAAAATGAGTCCTGTTCATCTAACCGTGTTTTTGTTTCTTCTTTTCAACAGGGCAAAATCATACTCTAATTATAAGAAGTGGACTACAGTCAAATATTTCAGTGTGTAGTACTGCAGGAAACATGACCTTGATGTCCAAAGGTTGGGGAGGAAGAGCATCAGATGTCAAGATAGTTAGGGAATCTGGCTTTATTTCACCCCTCTACCACCATCCTGGGGACCGGGTAATGTTTCATCTTACATAAAGTGCACATATTCTACACTAACAGTTCATCACATGCATTTTTTTGGTAATCATTATGGACAAGTGTTGTTATTTAATGTTTGACTGCGAACATTAAAAGCAAAACGCCTACATCTTATGCATTACTTGTTTTAGATCTTGGCTGATCGGGGTTTTACTCTGAAAGATGAGTTTGCCTTACTTGGTGCCAGTCTCGAAACCCCAGCCTTCACTCTCGGCAGGAAACAACTCCAAGGCAAAGACGTTGAAGAGTCAAGAATGAAATCAACATTTCGGATTCATATTGGTAAGTATATTCATTATCCACAGACTGGTAAACTATTGCACATATCAATATGATGGAAAATAAATTAACTCTTTTACTAAATTAAGTTATATAAAAAACAGCACTAACGGACTGTAGCAAATTGTATAACAGTGCAAACAAAGTACTTAAAAAACAACTAGAACAATTACTGAGAACAATGGTAAAATGTGAAGTTTTATACTTGAAAATATTTTAAAACAACAGAACGGGTGATCGGTGTGCTGAAGCGAAGATTCCACATCCTGGATGGGCCGCTCCCTGTTTGCTTCGTAAAGACCCTGCGGGACGAGATGGAGAACAGGGATGTAGCCACCATTGACAAGATAGTACATACCTGTGCCGCCTTGGTCAACATGTCAGGTAGCATTGTGTTCAATAAAAACAGACAGGGGGATGTATAGCTCAAATCAGTCCTGCTGTCTTTTATCTTTGAGTCACTTAGTTTGGGCCATGGCAGTAAAAGAACAACTCTTCAATGACTATCCTTCAGCTTTTTAAATCTACCTTACTGCTCTGCTCTCCTTCCAGGAATGACAGTTGACACCACGTAATTATTCTGTAAATGTAAATAAACTGTGTATTAGGAATTGTCTTAGCTAGTATTAACCTAACAGCCACCTAACAACAAATGCTCACAAATGTTAATGAACTATAATTATAAATAATTGTTTAGGTTTTGTGTTTTACCTGAAGCTCCTGTTCTGTGTCTGACACAGCACTGTCTGTTGACTCCTGAAATTGTTATACATAATTTGTGATTATTTGTATTGTTTCATTATATTTGTGTGCCATGTATTACATAGTATAAAGATATAACAGACAGTGTATTTGTAGTCTCTAAGGAAAAATTGTTATGCCTGAAGCTCCAGCTCTGTATCTGGGATTGTGGTTCCCGCCAACTGTGGGTAGATGTGCCTGGCCCAAAAACGGCTAATGGTGTCCACTGCCTGACACTGAAAATCTTCATCTTGTTGGACACGGAAGATAACGGTTTGCTTTGGCGTCCAGGTGATGAAGTCTGCATAGGTTGCTTTGCACACAACCATCTGCATCTGCACCTGTAAAAAAATAGAGGAAGAAAAAGTACAGCATAGACTCCAACTACTTACCTGCAATTAACAAAACACAGATAAGAGTTGTTATTTATTGTATTACCTGGCTGTAGTAGCTGTGGTTGGTCCTCAGCGACAACAAAGTGTCCAGATGTCCTCTCTTGTCTGCTGGCCAGTGATCAGCTGACAAATCACTATTCCACTTCAAGGGGCACTTTACCTCAACCACCCCCTTTCCACAGCAAACGCAGTGTACATAAGCATCACAGCTTACACCAATGTAGGGCTTTTTTCTGCACACTCGGAAGCCTGCCCGTTGAATACTGATGCTTGTGTGGGGTTTATATATGTCACTGGAGATGTTAATTAAAGTGGGTGCTGTATATGCAGTTGTAAGGCCCAGTGCATACTTGTATGTCTCAATTGCATCCTTTTCGTGTTCCCTACCCCAAATGATGCCTGGTGTTTTCAGCGGATTTTCGCATGACACTTTCTGCACAATATCCCTCAGCAGTTATTTTTGATGGTTTCTCAAGAGATGTGTGGATAACTCTGTGTGCTGATGTACCTGTCACCCTCCCAACCCTCTGCTGGTGCCAAGATGAACATTCTGCCTGGTCTTTTGTCTCTTCCTCTATTGTCTGTACCTGGTCATCTGAAAATTCTGACAGATGTTGGTACCAAGGCTTTGGTTTGAAAGGGTCTGCAAAAGCCTTGAAAGTGCTCAGACCAACAGGCAGTTCTCCTGAGGCAGACAGCATTTCCAAGAACTGTTGTTTATTTTCTTCATTCGCCATTGGAATGACCCGGCAGTTTGTTCCTGTGTCCCTTTTTTTGGCTTTGTCTCCATAGAAGTTTATATTGATGAGCATGTCTGCCTCAACTTTTTTCGTGCAGACTTTATTCCCGGCACAGGCGATGCTGGTTGGTGCCACACTTGTATATCCAAGGCGAACTGATGCCTCCAACTTAAAAAGCAGGGCTCCGACATGGGAACAACTTTCTCCTAGTCTTGAGTAAAAAATATATATTTTAAATAAATACTTTTTAACCAAATAACAAAAGCATTTATTCCCTTCTGAAGGATTACATTGGTGGCATTGTGACTGTACTATTAGTGTTATGCAGTCAGCTTACCCTGCCATGCAATCACAGTGAGCAGCTGTGACCTCTCCAGTCTTGTTAACAGCAACCCAGGTGTTGTGGGGTTTATCTGTAACGCTCCATGATGGCTTTACATGGGTCTTGAAGACTGTTGTGTCAGCACAGGGTTTGTGGTGAAGAACCACATCCACCCAGCCACTGGTAAAAAAGGTATGTGCTTCCAGAGACCTGAAGTTCTTCATTGAACTTGCTGTGTAAATCCCTGGAGGACAAGTGAGCAGACACAAATCTCTAAACCTGCTCTGTCACATCTAAAAACATTTAAAAAAGTACATCGAACACATCTGGTACCGACACCGGCATCGCCACCGTAACCATAGCAACGTAAGTAGCGTAAAGAATGCAGCGCCGCCACGTACAGATGGCAACACCCAGAAATATTAATTACAGCTGTGTCCCAATTCAGCGGCCGCACCCTCCTGAGGACCCAGCCTCGCAATCCGCGGAGGACCCACTGCGAAATGAGACGGTCGACGGAGCATGTCCTTGTACGTCACCGGCAGTTACCCCTACATTTTGCCGCCCCCGTCACCTAGCAACCAGCTGCAGTCACAAGTGCCGGTAATAATTTCTGACACTAGGCAAAATATTTTCAAACTGTTTTCAAACTGTTTTCAAGACTGTTTTCAAAATTGTTTTCAAAACTGTTCAATATGGAGTCAGATCTAGCTGTACTTATTTTGGTGTTATATAATATGTTTAAATTATTTTCCCGAGGTCGCAACAGGCCCCCGTGAAGAGGGCTTCATTCTCCCCGCGCATCTGGATAAATTGCGCAGTCTGCTCCTTGCTCCCTATCAAAACAAAATTGTTGCAGTAAGATTTGTATAACAAAAGCAGTTAAATAAATAAATTAGCTTTATAAGGAATCCCAACAATTTGAAAACCAAACAGGGTTTAGAAATATTTTCACTTCATATTATTTTATGTATGTAATATAAAGAAGACATCTCCAATTGCCCGTATATTTAAATACACAAATTAAATAAGTTTACTTTTCTTTCATGTCGTTTACTATTTGGGTGAGTACATTTAAAAACGAATCCAGCTGAAACCGTTGTAGCCGTTGATGGGACGTTACAAGCCATATCTTTTTTTTTTAACTCATTCGTCACCGTCACCCATTGCATCCTGGGATATGGTAGACCGCGGAGTGTACATCAGATGTATCCTCTAAATCTGGGGAAAGAAGGCTGCATTTGCGGGCCGCATTCGGAGGAGTCTTGTCTTTTTTTTTAATTGGGACAGCCTTCGTTTGGCGGAAGTGACGTATGCGGTCTCCGAATGCATCCTCAGGAAGATGCGGCCGCTGAATTGGGTTATGGCTAGAAAGGATCCGTCTCATGTAAATATGACGTCACGTTCTCGTTCTAACTCTCGTTGTAATCGGAGCGGCTCGGCTGTAATCGGAAAGGGTCGGGGTGGGCGGGACGCGGGAAGATCGCGGGAAGATCGAGAAGAGACGTCGTTCTAACTCTCGTTGTAATCAGAGCAGTGGTAACCACTCAAAGTCCTCAAGAGATAGGAAACGACAGCAGTGTGGGACCTTATTGCGGGAAATTACTGAGCACACATACCACCTACAGGATGAGACGTTCATGTGTACAGTGATATCAAGACTAAATGATCTTTTGGAGGACGTAAAGCAACACACCCCACATGACAGTAGTCTTCCTCTCACCTTCACGCCCCCCAAACACAAAAGGCAGAAGAGGACCATAACACCTCTCAGTACCAGCCATCGTAGACACCCTTTTTCAGGCCGGGCGGGTCATAAGGCTGAGATCATGAGATCCAACTACAGAGTGGACAGCTTGAACAAGATTTTAAAAGCTAAGTCCCCAGAGTCTAATGCGGGAGGAGCAGGCAGGGGTACGAAGAGGAGGATAGATGCTTTAGGTAAGAACAAAGTATATTTACTTTTGCCATCTCCTCTATATTCACAAAACACAGCCAATCATCCATTCCAATCCTATGTGACATGGCACAGTTCATTTCACTCCAATAGAAATTGGTATAAAAGAGACCATAGTCTTCTCATTGTGCTTATTGCTGTGGATAGGTGTTAACTATTGTTGTTGTATTGTATCATATCAAAAGTTGTTTTCATCCAAGGCACGACCGCCAGGTGAATGTTGGAAGCTTGGAGATGAATGGAGCTGTAAAGAGGTGGTAAGTAAAACAACGTTTTTAATCCATTGCATGTGATTGATGTAGTTATAAAAAGTATATCATAAGCTGTCATTACAGTCTAAATATCTAACAGCAAAAGGAGGAGAGTCTGAGGAGGAGAGGAGACAGCAAAAGGAGGAGAGTATGAGGAGAGGAGAACAGGAGAGGAGAGGAGACAGCAAAAGGAGGATAGTCTGAGGAGAAGATGAGGAGAGGAGAACAGAGGAAACAGGGAAAGCAGAGTAAAGAGCAGAGTTGAAAGAGAAGTTGAAAGCAGAGCAAACAGTAGCAGGAGAAGTAGAGCAAATGTAAAAGTAACTTTGAAAAGTATCAGCAAGAAGATCAGAGTTGCATAATGTTATTTTGTTTTATTCGTTACTGTTATATTAATGTTGTATGTTAATTTTTGTACATAGGATAATAAAGATGATCTTAACCTTGAACTCAATTCATGACCTCATTTCATTATTAAAACCTTAATATCAAATTACAGACTGGATTCAAATTAGGATCTCCAAATGTGTTGATGTAATGTTTGTGATAAACTGAAGGATAAAGTGTTCCTTTATGTGTTGAGAAAATTCCCCTCCCTCTTAAGCCAAGTAAGGTGTTTAAAAAGCCTCTTGGATCAGCTGGAAAATGCATCATCACAAAGCTGAAAACAGCTGTTTCACTTTACTTTTGAAAGATACGACAGAGACAAAGCTACACATATATGATGATATTATAGAATATGATGCATTGCTACAGATTAAACTACCCAACGGGATATAAAGGTAACACCTCTACAGCAGTAACATGCAACATACATTTTATTGCACCAGGAGCTATCTTGGGACTTTTACTGCAACAACGTTGACTTGCCTGTGAATACAAAATAAACCATAGTGTTGCTGATCTACAGTGTTGTCATTCTTCTTTCAACATCAAGACAGCTAACAAATATTTACATACTTAATATAGTTTAGTTTCTCGCCATCCCAAACGTAAACATTCAGCCACGTGACTGCGCTTCCGAGCCGCTCCGATTACAACCGAGCCGCTCCGATTACAACGAGAGTTAGAACGAGAACGTGACGTCATATTTACATTAGACGGATCCTTTCTAGCCATAACCGCTGAATTGGGACACAGCTCATATGTGTTCGGGGGCCGTCTCTTTCCAATGACGTCACGCATTGTACGCATTGTGATTGGCTGTACGGTAATTTACCCAGGGGTGCTCGGTTATGGCTAGAAAGGATCCGTCTTGTGTTAATATGACGTCACGTTCTCGTTGTAACTCTCGTTGGAGCGGCTCGGAAACACATCTAGAGCAGTAACATGATGCAACATACACATTAATGCAGCAAGATAATAGTAAAACACTGAAAGGGAACATTTTATTGCACCAGGAGCTATCTTGGGACTTTTACTGCGACAACGTTGACTTGCCTGTGAATAAAAAAATAAACCATAGTGTTGGTGATCTACAGTGTTGTCATTCTTCTTTGAACAGCAAGACCGCTAACACCCTATTTCAACAATCACACTCCCTGTCATTGACATAATTAATAGATAGTTTAGCTTCTCACGATCATTTGCTGTGGCCCACTGATGTTAACGATCGTAACTGAAAGGCTGCCTGCCAAACGTAAACATTCAGCCACGTGACTTGCAAACTCTCGCGACAGTTTTACACTAGACGGATCCTTTAGCCATAACCGGGGCGCTCGGGGGCAAATCACATCTACAGATCATGACGAACCGAATTGAATTATTCCTATGCTCCTGGCGTGTGAAAATGTTTATGAAAAACATGTTTAAAAAAACATGAAAACGGAGCAATGGCTGTACGCCATTGGCTGTACGGCAACTCAAGAGGAACATCATACACGGTCAAATTCCGAACATTTAAACATAGCCTACACTTCATTCTTTACTTTGTCCGTTATTATATGTAGAAGATGAACTACCTCTCTGAAAGGTCCCAATGTGTTCATTTTTGATGGGCTGTCTTCTGAGTGGTTAAACATCACTAATGATTTTCTGACTTCTGACTGCTTTGGATATATAATTACACCACAATAAGGTTTTACTATCACAGTGCACTGAGATTTGTGACAAACTGTAAAGCACTTACGCATCACTGTACACTGTAAACCAAGGCGGTTTTGCCATCACTTACTGTACTGAGGGCTCAGTTACTGGTACATTTTCATTTACAAAGCCATGTTGGATAAAGTACCATCTTATATCTGCTCCCTGATCTCTCGGCAAATTGAAAGTACTTATTGCCTGAGATCTCATGCTGTGGTTTTATTAAATGTGCCAAGTGCTAGGACTGTCTTAGGGAAGAAAGCTTTTAGATGTGCAGCTCCACTAACTTGAAACAGTCTGCAAAAAGAATGTAAAATTACCAAGCTGGTACCACTACATGTTTTTAAAGCTCGGTTGGATGCTCCACAGTCAGATGCTGTTGGTACCTGTACATGTGGATAGATATGTAAATTGTAATCCCTGTAATTTTTGCTGTATGATGTCCTTTTGTTGTTCTGTTGTTTATGTTTTTATGTCTTCATGTGGAACCTACTGCTGCAGGTCTCCCTTGAAAAATAGATAATTGATCTCAATGGGATTTTACCTGGATAAATAAAGGTTTTGAATTGAATGTCGAGCATTAACTGCAAGTCACTCAAATGCCTAAACTGGAGAATAATTATGTTACAAGTGTTACAGAAAACATATCCAAGTGTAACAAACATCCAGTATTAACCTTACTGTTTTTTACTAACAGTAACAAACTAATAATGTTCATAAAGTGCATATTTTTTCAAAACTCACAATATATATATATATATATATATATACCTGTATATGTAATGAAACATAATGCACAATGGTACACAGTATCCAAACTCTTTAGGCACTGGTCAGAGGCATTCATGTAAAGCAGATCACCAGAATCCAATACTGGTAAAAACGTTGCAGAGATCAAATGTTTCCTTGTCTGAAAGGAGAAACCTAATTTTAAAACAACATTTTCAGTGTGTGACTTGAAAGATAAGTTCTGATCAATAATAAAACCTAGATATGTGTATGTAGTGACCCTTTCAATGTCAATGTCAGTCCCTTGAACAGTACAAATGTTGGGGAGAAAATAAGTTAACTTTTTGCCATTTGAGAATATCATGAGTTTGGAGTTGTCTGCATTTAATACTAACTTGAGTTGAGATAAATGGGATGGAATAACATCAAAGGCAGACTTTGCTCTATAGAAGAGGATGAACAATAAATAATAGTATCATCTGCATAAAAATGGAAAGCAGCATTTGAACAATTATTAGAGATTATTTATATACAGTATATGGTGAAATTATTGGTCCTAATATGGAACCTTGGCGCACACCCTTTCAAATCAAATCAATCAAATCAAGTTTTATTTATATAGCACATTTATAAACGATTTTTGGTCGAGCCAAAGTGCTGTACAAATAATAAAAAATACCCTACAGTAAAGACATTTTACAGCTAATACAACAGCAGTTTGTTCAGAATATCAGTATGAGAAGAAAACGACACCCTCTGTCCTTAGACCCTCACATCGTACAAGGAAAAACTTCAAGAGAAAACCCCACAGTTTAAAGGGAAAAATGTGAGAAACCTCGGGGAGAGCAACAGAAGAGGGATCCCTCTCCCAGGACGGACAGACGTGCAATAGATGCCGTGTGTAAATCGAAGAGATAATACATTTTACAACATAGGTAGACCGAATGTTAGGAAATGCATGCGTCTATAATAATAATAATGAGTTGCTCCCGATGGCATGGCCAACGGTGTGTGAATGTGTGTGAATGTTATGTCCTAGAGGTACACTGCTCTGTATGAATGGGTGTGAATGGGTGAATGACATGTAGTATGTAAAGCGCTTTGAGGGGTCTCAAAGACTGGATAAAGCGCTATATAAGTACAGTCCATTTTTTAATAGGATGAATCCACGAAGATGTCAACAATCCTGTGGGAGCCTTCAGGGAGGCAGCACGACGAGACCCAGGCAGGACCGCAGAGACAGGTTCAGCCACGACCCGAAGTCCACGACTTAATCCAGAACTCAGGATAGAGGATCCAGGATGCGGGACCACAGCAAGAGGATCAGCCTCGACTCAAGATCACATCAAGACACAAAAGAAGAAAGATTTGGCTGGGTTAATCGGAACATGAGAATACACAGGTACAGACAGACAGAAGGAAGAACAAGCACTCCCTTTGGAGTGATTTTTTTTAAATATTGAAGTTAAATGCATCAATCTGGTGCACTTTGAGAGCAAAATGAAGAGATATATGGATACCTCTCAACATCCATATGAAACAACTGTAAACAGATTTACTTTGTCTTTATGGATTCGATTGTGGACTTGATTGTGATTGCTGCACATTATCCCTTACTTAATAAATACTTTTTTTGATAATCTATTATATAGAAAGGTATATCATATTGATATATAATTAAGCAATAGCTCACGACAGGCCGTGGTATATGCTCATTATATCACAGCTAAGGGGCCGTGGTTCGGCCCGACGCGAAGCGGAGGGTCGACAACCCCCTTAGCATATATACCACGGCCTGAAGTGAGCTATTGCTTTTATAAAACGGTTACCAAGTGTGGCAATATGAAAGAAAAATACATACTCTAATTTAAATAGTTTTTATTAGTAAATAATGATGTTCAAAATAAAATAGTCCCTCCGTTGCCTTCTGCACAAAACATAGTGCAAGGTGGTTGCTATGCAACAACACTAACATCAAGCGAACATATTAGACAGAGAGCGTTGATCCATTATTTGGCTGTTTATTTACATTAATGTGTATGTTGCTGTTTATTGTGCTTCCACTGAAAAACTGTCCAGCATCAGTAGCATGGCTTACGTGGTCACTTGTATAGGTTGAGGTTGTTCGAGGCTGTTGCTTGGCGTGGCGAGAATATTGCTCCACTTTCTCCGGTCCCAGAGATTGGGCTTCCAGTAGCTCTGGAGAGAGCTTTCGCACCTGTGGCCACTAACGGTCATAATTTATCCGCTTTGTTTCAAGACCCGCATCAGAAAGCTTTTGAATGGTGGTACTTTTCCAGTTGGTCTACCTGCTCTTCACGTAGCTCTGCATGTCGTAGTTTAGGTGCTTTTTTTTCTGGAGATAGGCACTGCTCAATCCACTCCTCGATACTATAGTAAGACCCCCCCCGGAGGTCGAAGTTAATCTTAAATGTTTCCATTTTAAGCTTTGTAAGTTTGTTTCGTAACGGAAGAAATTTAAATATATTTATAAAACTGACAAGTCAAATCAAGCAATCTGATTGGTCGATTGCGTTTTTGCGGACCTCTTTGATTACAGATTTGAAAACATCGTTGCTTGCTTTAAAAGTAGCACAATTCATTATGTTAAACCTTCAAAAGTATCTAGATATCCCTGCCCTAATGCCAAAGGAACTGCACACTGAATATGTTTTGGCGTTTGATGTCTATGTCTGGGCCGCTGCGTCAAAAAGGAGGGCTTCTGCCCCATTACTTCTCCACTGCTTTCTTGTTCCAGTATACGGTATACGGTATACTGTTTTTCTCAGACGCGGAGGGATACTGACTTGTTGTGAAAAGTAACTTACAATTCTACCTGTGGTATACGCTCAGTATATCAAGGCAAAGAACCAATCAGATTGCTTGATTTGACTTGTCCGTTTTATAATATATAATTTATTGATAATATATAATACAATCAAATATAACAATCAAAACGAAATAAGTAGTATTAAGTATTAGGGCTAAGAAAATATTGTACATGTGAAATAGTTGTATGTATTGATCTAAATTGACATGCATACGCTAAGAAAAATAGTCCGTTATTACTGTTTGAACTAACGTACCAACGGCACTGAACATATTACATATTACCTACCATATTACGTTATATACTTCTTACCTTCGATTTCTCTTGTTCTTCTCCTCATTCGTCTTTGTTTTTCTTCAAGTTTTATTGTATTTCTTCAAGTTTTTATCTTGTTGGTCGAATGCACTTAAGCGTCAGCTAAATGCAATGTAATGTAATGATCAAAAAACCCCTCTATACTCTAGACAGCGTGGGTAAATTACCGTACAGCCAATCACAATGCGTGACGTCATTGACGTCATGACGTCACAACGTCACGACGTCATGACGTCACTGGTAAGAGACGGACCCCGAACACATATGGTACCCCGAACACATCTGGTACCGACACCGGCGCGGTATCTGAAATGTTCATATTGATATTTTTTTAACTCTGGCTTTGTGATAAAAAATATGGCAAAACGAAAACAGCCATGCCTCGCAGCTTTTGGATTCACAAGCAAAGAAGCAAAGGAGTCTAAAAATGACAACGTTAACGGAAAACAACTTTTAGTTGGCCGGCTGTAAGCGGCGTTAGGGTCGAGTTTGACAGCTCCTCACTGAGTTGAGTAAAGTTGGAACGAAATTGGCAGATTCAGATTTCACGGATCAATAACTCATGAACAGAACGTTGTTCAGACACAAAGTACGTCTCCTAAGTACCATGGTAAGGTTGACAACGAACTACAATCACTACAATCACATTTTGATTAAAAAAAGCCAATACGCCCTTACAAAAATTAACTATAGTATTACTATAGTATACTATAAGAGTTGTATTGTGTCCTATAGTAAGTTTGTAGAGTTCTATAGTATTTTTCACCAGCTATCGTATTACTATAGTCTTTTCTGTAGTGCCATTTTACTAGCTATAGTAGCCCTATAATATTTCAATAGTAATACTATGTATCTAGATCTTTGTAGTATTCCTATATTATTTTAAATAGTATAACTATAGTATAATATATAGTGTTTCTGTAGTTGTTTTTTGAACACACTGTAGACCACTCCTATAGTAATAGCATGATATTGTCATAGTGAATGCATATTATTATATAGTGTTTGTAAAAGTATTACCATAGTGTTTTTTTTGGAGTTTCTGTATTAAGACTATATTATTTTAAATAGTACTACTGTAGTATAATATTTAGTGTTTCTGTAGTTGTTTTTTGAACACACTATAGAAGACTCCTATAATAGTATGATATTGTCATCATGAATGCATATTATTACCATAGTGTTTGTAAAAGCATTACACTCCTAGAATTAATGTGTCATTTTTGTTTAACACACTGCTTTGACAAAGGCAATTCAACACATTCAGTGTCATTTCTGAACTATTTTACACACACATGTGTATACATAGAAAAAATAAAAATGTACATAGTCAACACATTAGTGTTGACTAACACTGGGTTAACATTGGGCTAACATTGGGCACTAACATCGGGCACTGTCCTGCCCAATCACGGTTGAGTTATTTCAAATGTATCATTTTTCAACTGTCCAACTGTCAATCAAATGTCCCAACTGCCATTTCACCTCTGGCTGCTGTGGAGGCTGGATGTCAGCGGAGGAGAGTCTAACTCTAGGTAAATTATACAGAAACAAAACGTTTTTAACAAAGTGAGCAGATATATTGTCATAATGTGAGCAAGCTAGGGGTCTAAATTAGGGGTGCACCAAATTGGAAATTCTTGGCCGAAACCGATACCAAAAATAGGAAACAGTTGGCCGAAAACCGAATGCCGAAAGGCCGAAAATGATTAATAGAAATATATATATATATATATAATGTATACATTTTTTACCAATGTTGTTCAGCTGCCTGATTATGGAAAAAGACATGATTATGGCAAAACGTAACTTAACTAAAATAATAATCACTATTATGGGTCCATAAAACATTTATTCAGCACTTTTGAATGCATACAGTAAATTAATTCCAAGTCAAGTGCATTTTCTTTTCTCTGTTGGATAACTACAACAAAGTGCATTCAGAACAAAGCCAAGGTGCTTTAAAACTGCATAAACATCTAGGCCAGTAGGCTTACAACAAAATAGTGTAAATAAAGACTGTAACAGCCAGGCCTTCAACAACAACAAATGCACCTATAAGTGCATGCATACAAATGTGCAAACTGGATAAATCCACATGAATGTAACTATTTACAAATGAAATGAAATTACAATTTCAAGAATCTGCAAATAAGGTGGTCTGTCCTCATGAGCAATGTAAACAACATTGTATCATTTAGATACCAAAAGTACAATATATTGAACACTGTGCTGCTGTCATTTCCCACTAATGATAACCTGAGATGGTGAATTATAACTCACAATGAAAATTGTTCAGGAAAGTGGGTATAGAGTAGACATGTAGAACTAGATAAGCTTATGATAAGCCAGCCTTGTCTACTTATTAAGGAAAAGTGGGTGGTTATTTTTAATGAACAGTAGCTTCTCTGCTTTATCAGCCATAAGTCTGTTCCTCTTCTCATCAAGCACATGAGAGGCAGCGCTGAACAGTCTCTCGCTGTCAGTGCTTGTGATTTGATCTTACTCCGCATATTTGTCCGGGTGTTTTGATTTCAAGTGGTGGAGTAATCCCGAACTGGTGAAAGTCTTTGCAGTTACACCCCCTCGAGAAATGTCAGCTGAACACGTTTTACAAATCGCAATCCGCGCCTCTTTCTCTGATATTTTTAAATATCTCCAAGCGCCAGACATGTTGGCTGTGAGCCAGCCGCGAGCATGGTCGCGCGCCGTGCTTGTCGCCGCGTTTTGATTACGTCATCACAACAACACGTTAGCTTACCAACGTAACCCTGTTCCCTGACATTCGGTGATATTTTTAGGGTTAGGGTTAGGGTTAGGGTTAACCCTAACCCTAAGGGTTAACCCTAACCCTAACCCTAACCGGCCGAAAGCCGAAAGGGCCTTTTTAACCATTTTCGGCCGATAATTTTCGGCGGCCGAATATTCGGTGCATCCCTAGTCTAAATACATATTTTTAAACTTAAATAAATATGTTTTGCCAATGTTGAACAACTCAAACAATAGTTATTGTTTGAGTTTAGCTGCCTGGATGACAACTATTTTACTTTAGGCCGTTCTTCTTTTTTATTATATTTATTTTATCTTAACTTAAAGACCCTGTGAAGTGTGCACCTGTGCATGATCTGTTATGCTAATACGTATAGTAATGACCAAAATTGTCCATTGGAACCCATATCAAAAGATGTTGGAATAGCAACGAATTTGACGAGTTTTGAATTTGCCGGGGAAATCTGCAGTCGACCTTCGCCTTCGTGGGTGTGGCTTGCGATCTACTGCGTCACTTCACGAGATGGACGCCGCCGCACTGTTTACATTCACCACCGTTCATTTTTTCTCTTTTTCAAAGTCGAATTTCTCAACGTTTTTGAGCTAGTATTTTCCTGGAAAGTGTGTCGGAGTCGACTTGAAGTGATTGCCAATCGAGAAAACCTGACAATGGAGGCGACAGTGAAGAAAGAGGGATGAAAAACACAGGGAAAACGATGCATTGCTGCTGGCTGTAGTAATGTCAAGTCTGCCAAAGTGGCGATGTTTCTGTTCCCAAAAGATGAAGGTGAGCCTGGCTGGTGTCATTGTTTCGTAGATTCTTTGATTGATCATGATAAATAAAGGCCACTGGTCGATTTGAGAGAGAGAGAAAGAGAGACTGAGAGAGTTACAGGGTTGTCGTTAGCATCTGGTGCTAGCTCGGAGCTAACGGAGATTAGCTGTTTCAACAATAAGGAGAGGGAGAGTGCTCTCCTGTGGGACTGAGAGAGATAACGTCAGCTCAGGGAGGTAAACTGTAGCCTAAGTTATCTCAGTGGGTTTGGTCATCTATGTAAACAAATATTTCCATCTATGTAATATTAGTTGTATAAAATAGGTTAAGAAATCCTTCCAATGTTTTTTGATTATTGAAATATATGTTTCATATGAGTGTTGAGAGCTGTATCCATAAATCTCTTAATGTTGCCCTCAAAGTGCACCAAATTGATCACTTTCCTCATCTATCCTGTCCGAAAAGCTGTCCAAATCAATCATTTCTCTCACACTAGTATCACTTTCCAAAGTCTCCGCCATGTTTACAATCGCAACTGGGTACATCTTGTGACGTCACAGCCACTATCGTCTGCAACTTCCGTTAGGCTCAGACGGCAAAATTAATAATTCATTAATTATGAATTATTACAAATTATTTTAGCCATGAACAGGCACAATGATATGTAAGGAATGAAACTGCCATTTCATTTTGGTGCAAAAACATGCAATTCACTGGGTCTTTAATGTAGCTTACACTGTTTTCTGTGATCATTCTTCAATCGGCATTATATTGATAGCATTAGCAGCTATATGTTTAATGCTATCTAGCTACTTTGGCTAGGTCACTAAAGTTATTTATTAGTAGTACGTGTACACTACAGTTGACCTGTTTCTGACTAGAACATCAGCCACTACTCTATACTTGCAAATATTATATTGTGTAGAAGGGAGATTTCATATCTGCCTCTTGTCGCTAAGGCAACTGTGTATGTGAGACGCAGCCTCACGCACGGCAGTTAGGCCTTCCCGATTTGATTGGTCGGGAGGGAAGGGCCGGCGGGCTTTTCTTCAGACCAATCAAATCGTTGGAAGGTAAGGCCGGCGGGCCTTGACATGTCCCTTACGCGTCTATCGTTATTCCAACCCAGTTTAGATTTAACCACGCCCACTTCCGCATTACGCAAGAACGTAGCTTTAGCGTCATAGACTTCATCTTCGGCAGTTATAGCCATAGCGGTCGCGGTAAAGCAGGAATAGTTGTTTTTTGTCTTACTGGTGTTTTATCATCTCAGCTGGTGTAAGTATTAGCATTATTTAATGATACTATTTTATATATATATATAGGCCTACACACATTTATTCATTTATAAACATATATATATATTAATGTTAAAATAGACATTTATAACATATTATAAATGTCTATAAAATATTAAATAAACGTTAACATGTTACATGACAAACAAAAAAACGAAACATTATATATAGGCTATATATACAGATGTTTGCTAATGCATCCCTCTTATATCCATCAGGAATTAATATTAAATGATGAATTAACATTACCTCAGCACTGCATAAGTGTGGTCGTCAGTCATATTGACAAAGATATTGTATATTATGCATACAGTCTATGATATTATGCAGCGTTTATAAGGACGGTATTTTGCTTGTCAGATTCATTGTCAGATTCAGATTTCGTGGGTGTGCCGTGTCTACGTAGAGCTACGTCGATCCTTGCGTAATGCGGAAGTGGGCGTGGTTAAATCTAAACTGGGTTGGAATAACGATAGACGCGTCCCTGACACTGCGGACTGCGGTTGTAGTATAGAGTGATTGCAGCGTGCAATACTGTGTTTCACCACACATTAATTTAGAGGGGCGCTGTTTCAGTCTTTGTAAAATACTCACTGACAACGGCGGAGAGATGTTTTTTAATACAAATAAAAAATATAAAGAAATACCCAGCCTCCAGGAGAAAACGCCACTGGAGGCTGAGCAGAATCTCCCCTGTGCTTCTCTAGAAGTTGTCTTTATGGGTGAAGTTAATTAACTTAAAATTACCATACTGTTTATAATTTATATAAATTGTGTATTAATGGGTTTAACTAGAAGATGATAGATGATGGCATTTAATTTAATCTGGCATAATATGATTAGTCAACATCAGGATGAATTTGTCTTTTTCTTATAATTACAGGAAGCGGGAATGAGCTGCAGGAATCTGTTAAAGTCCTAGCAAAAAGTAAATTAAAAGAAAAATCTACAGTGTCCAAAGCACAAACCATCTCCTGGAAGTAACTGGTGAATTTGGATTTGTCCTTGATAGGATTTTAAAATACAACACAGACTTCAAAGAGTTTATAGATGTTGATAGAAGTGAGAATCAGTAACTTTGACAGATTCCAAGTGCACTTTTCTGAAGCCCCGGATCTTCAGCCTGTCCTAAGAGAAGTCTGTCAAACTCAGGTATACATGTACCATGCTTGTTAAATTGTGTTTCAAAAAATCACACAGGCCAGAACTTTACTTTGTGCTGTGCTTGCTCTTGTTGTTTTGTTCAGCCAAGAACCAGTTCTTCTGAATGGCCTAACTAATCTACTTAAGAAGAAAATTCCAGAAATATTTGATGAACTGCAAAATGGCATTCTTACAGAGAAGACCAGCCTCAAACTTGTCAGAGTTTGCATCTCTGACTTGGTAGAGAGGCATGGGTTGTAAGTATATGAATGTGAAATGTGTTTATACTGTATATAGGGGTTGGGACACTTTTTCCCTTAATTTCATTGCCCAACCATTTCTGTTTCAGGCCTGAAATTGTTCTTGTAATTTTTTTACATTTAAGTTATTCGTATTCATATTCTGTGAACAATGTATTTTATTTTGTTAATAAAGTCCCTATCTTTCAAATTGAAACTGCTCTGCTTGCTAACTTTTATTTGTTGATACCATACTTACTATAGGGATGAATACATCATTATTAAAGCTAATTAACTATAGATTCACTATAAGATCACCATAGCCAACTCTATAGTATTACTATAGTAATTTTCTGTAGTGTGTTCCAAAAAACCATAGAAATAATATAGAAAGCACTATAGTGATACTACATAAAACTCAATAGTATAGCTATAGTAATTTCCTATAGTGGCCGAAAAACCATAGAAATACTACAGGAAACACTATAGTATAACTCTAACTTCACTATAAGATCACCATGGCCAACTCTATAGTATTACTAAAGTAATTCTCTATAGTGTGTCCCAAAACACCATAGAAATACTATAGCAGTTTTTTGTGGTATTTCTATAGTCATTCTTAATAGTAATACTATAGTGTTTTTTCGTAAGGGCGTGCTGTCCTCCAAACTGGACACATTACATTGATCTCTATCCGCAGCCGGAGAAGAAACGAGTGCTCAGGGACCGTCTGCAAAGTGCAACTCCGAAAAAAGAGAATACAATAATATTCAATCACTATTATACAGCTTATTACTACCAAACTCACAACACACATCAATATTCTCCTGTTGGTCATACTACAGCAGAGAGTTTGGAAGAATGTGCTTTTGAATAATTTTGGTGAATATTTATTATGTAAAATCTTCAATAAATATGGTATAATCTTCAATATCTTCACTATTATACTGTGGAGTGCTACCAAACTCACTACACACATCAATAGTCTCCTGTTGCTCATACTACAGCAGAGAGTTTGGAAGAATGTGTTTTTGAATAATTTTGGTGAATATTTCTAATGTAAAATCTTCAATAAACATGGCATCATCTTCAATAACGTTACTATTATACAGTATAAATATTCACCAAAATTATTCTCTCTCTGCTGTAGTATGACCAACAGGAGACTATTGATGTGTGTGGTGAGTTTGGTAGAAATATAATAGTAACGTTATTGAAGATTATACCATATTTATTGAAGATTTTACATTAGAAATATTCCCCAAAATTATTCAAAAGCACATTCTTCCAAATTCTCTGCTGTAGTATGAGCATCAGGAGACTTGATGTGTGTAGTGAGTTTGGTAGTAGTAATATACTGAATAATAGTGAAGTGATTGAATATTATTGTATTCTCTTTTTTCGGTGTTGCACTTTGCAGACGGTCCCTGAGCACTCGTTTCTTCTCCGGCTGCGGAAAGAGACCAATTGAATGTGTCCAGTTTGGAGCAGGCCCGGCTCCAGGATGAAATGGCTGAGGGGGCTGTTAAAAAATCCGAGGGGGCGATTTTTTTTCACAACAACGAAAAATACTGGCAATGTAATGAATTGACACACCAAGCTTTTTTCCTTCTCACTGCTCTACAATCTCTTTGCTTCTTTATTTGTTATTCTGGATTTACCTCTGTCGTTCTGTTCTTTTCCTCTGATCTTTAATATTAGATAGTACATTAATAGATGGCCGAACTTTGTTTAACAGACTAACATTGATTTCCTCAATTTATAAATGGACAGGCTCTGTAATTATACCATAACCTTTTCTCCTCTATCCCTTAACTCGTCTTCCTATACAGAATTACTTACCTCTAGTCAAGTCAGGATTAAATAAACATTAATCTGGTTGATTTTTTATTTTCAGGATTGAATGTTCAAATCAAGGCCTAAAACCTGGCATTTCATAAGAAAGTGACTAATATATAAACCAAATGTAATATTGGATCAAATACTACACCAAATGGACAGACACAGATTAAAAATAAAAATAAAGTCCCCTGGTTTGTCTCTAGAGTCTAACTGCCATGAGAAAAATCTAATCAATGTTCCAAAATCCGTCACAAGATGTCGCTCATTGTACCAATATGGTTGATATAATACATAACATATTATTATTCTAGTAAAAGGGCTCGCTTTGGCAAAAACCTGATCCATACAGCCCTAAATAATAACAAGTAACCATCACGTGTGGTGCTATCTGTAGTTGTTTGTCTTATTTTTTGTTGATTTCAAACAACATGGATTTCAAGTCAATATACGAAAGTAAATCAAGGAAATAAGCAAACAAGCTGATCTTCAAGTTCCTCAAAAACACTGGTCTGAGGACAAGGATTTAATATGAACATTTAATAAATCAACAGTAGGTGGCGATATATGCTCCAAGGGGAAGCGATTCGCCAATAAAGACAAAATAATAATAATAATAAGTAGTAGAAGAAGAAATACGCTAACGCTAAAAACAGGCACAACACGGTTACTCTGTTTTTACTGACATGTAACATTTGATTTCACCTTGCTCTATTTTTTTAACGCACGTTCAAAAACGGGAACATTTTCGGGAGTTTCAACCGGGTACCAGCCACCGAAAACGGGGACTCTGCCCGGAAACGGCGACGTTTTGGTCACCCATCCGACTGTGTTTACAGCTAAGCACACACGCTAACATTAAGACTAGCTCACTTGGGGTTGAGGCTTTTTTACACGTTGCTTGACTGCCTGCCCACATATATGATCTAAACATAGTAACATGTATTGTGGAAAAAAATTATTTAAAGTAATTTAATAATTGTGACATTTGTTGTACTTTTTGATGGATGAATGATGCTCAAAGTGAGGGGGCAAATAATACAACTGAGGGGGCAATGCCCCCTTTTGCCCCCTCGTGGCGCCGGGCCCGGTTTGGAGGACAGCACGTATTGGCTTTTTTGATCAACATGTGATTGTAGTTCGTTGTCAACCTTACCACGGTACTTAGGAGACGTAATTTGTGTCTGAATAACGTTTTGTTCATGAGTTATTGATCCGTGAAATCTGAATCTGCCAATATCGTTCTAACTTTACTCAACTTCCACACCGAGGGAGAGGCCTGCCGATGCGCAGCCTGAAGAGTCTTTAACAACGGCCACAGCCGCCGGCGTAGTGACACCGTCTGTAGTAGTAGCAGCAGTGCTTGAATTGGGCCGCCCGGTACTCACCGGTACGCAGTACCGGCACTTCTGATTTTTACCCATGTGGTACCGGCACTTCTTACTGAGTACTCAGCCGCCGGCAATATACGTATATATTGTAAACGCAACGCAGCGCAAATGTGGGTCTGACTCTGCCTCACAGAGGGTGACTGGCTGTCTACATGACGTGGCCTGCCGACATTACCACTTTCATACAGATCATACTAATGCCCTCGATTGGTCTCTGTGTGTCATTCAAGCTCGGGAGGGTGTGTGTTGGTGTATGTGTGTGGCGCGAGCGAGCGAGAAAGCGCGCGCACCGGTTACGTGTATTGTTGTTAGCATCTGGTGCTAGCTAGCTGCGCTAACGGATATAAGAGCTGTTTCAACAACAAGGTGGAGGGAGAGTCCTTTGCTGTCAGACTGAGAGGCTGATAACTACAGCTCTGGTGAGGTAAATTACTCTCTGAGTCTTTAGATAGTTAACTTAGTTTAAGTTATCTCAGTGGGTCTCAAACGGTTCGTTCACCATTTATGTAAACACATATTTCCATTTGAGGTGGTAGTGATTCGTAAAATATGCATGAATAATACAAACAAAATGTTAACTAGGTGAAAAAAGGTAAGATAAACTTGTTGAGAGCTAAAACTAGTCTTTGCTGTTGCCTCAAAGAGGAGCAGGAGAGGCCGATTCAGGAGCCCAGACACACTCACAACTATAAATGAACCAAAAACAAATAAATAAACAAGTTTCAATGTTTTTTCATATTGGATATTGTATGTTATTGGTTATGGCCATGTACTTATGATTTTATGATTATTTAAATGTATACATTTTTGTTTCATATGGGTGTAGTCTCTTTATTTCCCCCTCAAAATGCGCCAGATTGATGCATTTAAGTCCAACATTTTAAAAAAAATCTTACCGGGGGAGCATGCCCTCGGACCCCCCTATAGGATTTGAGGCCCGGCCCCACTGTTCCCAAATAGATTTGCAATTTTTTTTAAATAGTTACCCATCTCCATATGTTTCTTTTTGGGTAGTAGATTTAAACTAGAGGGCTATCACTTTGTGCAGCAACGCTATTGACAAATAAATCCAGCAAAATGGCACAAAAAATTGGTAGTGGCCTCAGGGACGAGGAGTCATTTAACCAGCCAGTGGGAGTCAAGCTTTACTTTCTTTTATATCCATAAAGAAAAAGTAAATCTGTTTACAGTTGTTTCATTATGGATGTTGAGAGGTATCCATATATCTCTTCATTTTGCTCTCAAAGTGCACCAGATTGATGCATCTAACTTCAATATTTAAAAAATAAATTCCCGGGGGGGCATGCCCCCGGACCCCCCTAGAGTTGAGAGTGTCAGGTCCACTCCCCACTTATAAAAATGGCACTTTACCACTGCACCCCCTCTAATCTCAGATGTACCCTGAGTCATTTTGTTTAAGTACAGTGAGCCTTTCTAAAATATACAGTAAAGAGACAAACCCACCAGCATTATAGGATATACTATGACTTTGTGCCAAATACTTGTTGCTGATTTAGAGTACTGGCACCTTTTTTATTCCAATTCAAGCACTGAGTAGCAGAGTGATTTTATAGCAATTGATCGAATCCGCGCTGCTGCACCAGTCAACAGAGCGTGCGTGTGATATATTTAGTAGCTATAGGATGTGCACTGAAAAATAGGGCTCCCCCGAAAGCAAATGGGTAATTCGAACACTGCCATAGCTCATGATCACAGCTATAGTGTGAAAGGTGACAGGTATAATAAGTATGAACTCTTAGTAACAAAAGTAATATTTCTTATTTTTAAGTGGTATAATATTTTAAATGTTTGAAAATGTACAGTGCCATGTCTTCTACTTACATTAGTCTCAAAGATTGAGGGAAGAAGGGATGAGGAGACTGAGAGAAAGGAAAGTGAGGGTGAAGAAAGAGAGGACATGGCTAGTGAGGAGAGACAGGGAGGGCGGACACCACCCACTCAGCCAGCAGCCAGTCAGCATACGAGGAAACCAGCAGCCAGTCAGCATACGAGGGAACCATCAGCCAGTCAGCACGCGAGGGAACCAGCAGCCAGTCAGCATACGAGGGAACCAGCAGCCAGTCAGCATACAACGGAACCAGCAGCCAGTCAAACAGATCTATTAAAAAAATTCAAGAGAAAATTAAAGAGCCAAGAAGGAATCACCAAAAAAGCAAAGGCTGCACTAAGAAAAATCAGGAAGGAAAATGCAGCTCTCAAGGAAACAATGAAAATTAAGGACAAGAAATATAAGAAAACGTTTTCAAAAGACCAACTTAAGGCATTAGGCAGACTCACCACAAAGGGGATGAAATGGAGCAATGAGACAATTAAGGCTTTAAAAATTCAATTTGCGTGCAGACCAACGGGTTACAAAACTCTGCAGGAATTGCAGATTCCCCTTCCAGGAATAAGGACACTGCAAAGAAGGATGCAATGTGTTAAGTTTGAGCCTGGTGTGTTGACAGAGGTCTTTGATTTCCTAAAATTGAAGGCAGATAGATTGACAGACCTTGAAAGGGAGTGTGTGTTGACCTTGGATGAAATGGCAATCACACCAAGTGTGGAGTTAGACATGATTACAGGCAAACTGTACGGTGATGTGACTTTACCAGGTCACACAGGGGTGGCAACACATGCTTGCGTATTTATGTTGGCTGGAAACACAACACGGTGGAAGCAAGTAGTGGCATATCATTACACTGGCAATTCTACCAATGGAGCAGAGTACAGGCCAATCATTATTGATATAATATAGAGGGCAACATCTATAGGGCTAAATGTGCTTGATGTCACCACCGACATGGGTAGCCCTAACCGAGCCATGTGGAAATCCTTTGGGGTGGACCAAAATAAAACATCGGTGCCACATCCAGCAAAACCAGACAGGCAGCTTTATTTCATGCCCGATGTCCCACATCTGGTAAAAAATTTAAAAGTGCCCTTGTCCGTGGGCAGGTCTTCATAATTCCTGAGGATGTTGTTAACAGAGAGAACCTCCCCTCTAACAAGGTTTATGTGGTCCCCATTAAGGACTTATTGACCTTTCAGGAAGGGATGGCCTTAAAAATAGCTCCCCATCTTTCAGCGGCAGCCATTGAGCCAAGTCACTTTGATAAGATGTAGGTTGGTCTTGCTCTAAATGTGTTCAGTAAGGCTACAAGTGCTGGGCTGAAATACATGGTGCAGCAAGAAAACCGCCATCTGTCCTACCTGACGACAGCGTGGTTCCTGGAGCAGGTTGATCGTTGGTTTGATCTGATGTCATCTCGCCATCTAATTACAGCCCTGACCAGGCTCAAGATGGAGGAGTACCAAAAGGCCATCACCGTCCTCCAGAACATCGTCCATCTGTTTCGTGGGATAAAGATAGGTCAAAAGGGAGGTTGGAAGCCTGTTCAAACAGGGGTGATAATGGCAACAACATCAATTTTGGCCATACAAGAGGAGATGCTTACACAAGGACACAGGTTTGTGTTAACGTCAAGGTTCACACAAGACTGCCTTGAAAATACATTCAGCTGTGTAAGGTCTAAAAATCCTGTCCCAACTCCAGTGGAATTCCATCATGCACTGAGAATCATATCTGTGGGGCAGTTCCTCACCACCATCAGCTCTGGGAGCTACCAGAAAAACCACAGTAGCTTTTTGGCAGACTTCCTGGACACAGGGGAGCCAAAAATCACTCCATCAGTCAGAGTGGAACAGCTGATGGCAGTGAACAGAGCAGCTGCACCTGACCTCACAAAAACTGAGAAATGTATTCTCTTCCATCTTGCAGGCTACATCGTCCACAAAATCATCAAGTTTGCCAGCATCTGTGAAAAATGCAAAATTGCAACAGAGCACCATGATGAGAGTCCTTCTGGTGACAACAGCTTGTTATTGGACTTGAAAGACTTCAAGGCAGGTGCTCTTTGTCGTCCCTCCCAAGAAGCCTTGACTTCATTCACCAAATTGAGGAACTATTTAGGACCAAGACTGGTTCCTCCCTCATGCAGTGGGTGTCTTGGAGAAAGAAGCTCAGGCCCTCTCTAGCAGGCTGTCGTCATGCTGTGGAGTACAACAACAACTCGTAAAAATATTTATACGGCTGAGGCTGAGAATTGAGGCCAAACAAATCAGAAATGACAGAATTTTTTTTTTTTTTTTTAAAGATGGCCATTTTGGAAGCAAGAGCCAATCCAAAAAGGTGAAAAGGAACAACAGCAGCCAAGCTACCACATCCAGCAACCCCCAAACAGATCCACAGCTGCAATCATTTCCATTAGTCGTTGCAATGTAAATATTTGGACTAAACATTGCTTTTCCACCTGCCAGCACCCAGCTAACATCACTGCCCCTCCACCCGTAACATCACTGCCCCTCCACCTGCCAACATCATTGCCCTCCACCTCCTAGCACCCAGCCAGAGGAGCGCAAACAACAAAAACAAGCAAGGTGTCCCGTCATGTACCTGGAAGTTTGGGTTGGCAAAATGGAGTAAGAGAGGGACTTGAAAAACCTTGGTGGCTCTCTACTCATGTTGTTACAGTTGTCTTGGTTACAGCTCTCAAGTTGTTTTTTTTGCCATTTCCACATCGTTAGAAAATATGAAATAAAAAATGGAATTGAAATCAACCTCTTTTCTGGAGAACAAACTTTGATTTCTCTGTCTTGTGAGTCTTGCAGTCTTGCAGTTTTGCTCCTCCACCTGTAACATCACTGCCCCTCCACCTGCCATACAGTAGATTACTAACAAGATTACTTATATAATACAGTGATAGAATACATATTTAGTATGCTTACTTATATAAAACAGTAGTATTAAACGTACCTTGTGTTTTCACTCTCACTTAAGTCCCTCTCCCTTTAGTAACAATCCAAAATCAGCTGAGCTGCAACATTATACAGACAGGTAATAATCAACATAATCACAAGGACACAATATGGCTCTGCTAAAAACACTCACTCTTACACGCACCAAAGTTATATTTATCTAATATTTAACTCCCTCCACCCCCGCATACAATCCGTTTAGAAGCCCCTCTTCTCTAATTCAACAACGTTGGACGAAATGACATTAAGAGAACGGAATTTACAATTGAAAGGCTGTTCAACGTGTGTTGCTAACTTGATCCGGTATCCTAGCTTAATCTGTTATCTGTAAACGTTCCCTAAATCTACTAATTTAGGGATAATCCACTGACATCCTTTAATAAACATGTTAATTTGAATTAGATGTACTGATAATATCCGCAATATAAACCTTTAAACTTCTTCTTACCTTTAAAAGTCTGTCACGAACGGTCTATTATGCTGCAACTCTACAGCTCTGCTAGCCTTGGCGCTAACTTCCGGGGAACAATTGAGAGGCTCCACGATCCGCCATTGCTGTAAAAAAGTGGTCCATTGTAGTGAACGGAGATGACGTAACTCTCAGTCTATATGGCGCTGCCGTAACGCATAGGATATTCGCGCACCGCAATATCACGTGCGGGCTGGCTTGACTAGGTTTTCCCGAGTGGAGGCTGGCTTGACCGCAGTGATTGGAGGCAGGCATGACGAGACTCTTCAGTCGACCCATGTTCAGGGGAGGTGGGTTTAGTTTCCTGCACGCCTCGACGTAAGAGAGACGTAAGCGACGCCACCTCTTAGCTCTGAAGCTCTTGCCTCTAGACCATGCTCTAGACCGACAATTTTTTGGAGCTGGAAGTGAACCGGATTCCGCAGTTTGATTGGCTTGAGCTTGCACTGGCATATGATTCGATTGGCTGACGACTCCGGCAAAAGTAGAACATTGCTCTACTTTTGCAGCGAGCACCGCGAGAGAAGCTATGCTTTGCTCCCACAATGAAGTTCGGCGAATCGTGACGTCACCCCATTCAAAGTGAATGGGCAGAAGCGTTGAAGCTGCAACGCACGCCGCCGTGTGTAAGGGCCGTTAGAGGGCTACGCCAATACTCATAAGCCGCGTTCACACCGCAGTACTTTTCCCACTTTAATTCCGATATAGTTCCGAAATGTCGCGTTCACACCAAAAAGAGCCGGAACTAAAATGTGTTAATGAGAACCTTTTTACCCCCTTTTCCGTCCCTGCTAGAGAGCAGGGACTTTCGTGGGAGAAAAAGGTTCCTATTTCTGATTGGCTGGGCGGATTGCAAACCACGCCTCGTAAAACTCAAAAAAGGTTTTGTGAAGCCGTCATTTTATTATCCTAGCATTAGCATTATTAGCATTAGCATTAGCCCAGCGCAGAAACGCAGAGAGACTAACTTATGGCAACACAAAATAAAACATGGGCGCAGTGGAGTTGAGGAGGTGTCGGCGTTCTGGAGATTTACTCGGAAGGCTTCAGTAGAAGCTGCTGGGACTCCCAGCAGCTTCTACTGAAGCCAGTCCCCAACTCTGGGGACTTCCGGCCGGGGACTTCGGGTGGCAGTATACGGCATGAAGTTGTTTGCGGCCTGCTAGTAAACCCAAAGCAGAAGAAGAAGAAGTGACGTCAGCGGCTTCATTTGCCTAATCAACCCCCAGGGACTTATTCCGGTGTGAACGCGATCTGTACTTAGTTCATCAGAACTAAAGAGTTCTGATGAACTGAGTTCTCATGAACCTTTGTGGGAAAAGTACTGCAGTGTGAAAGCACCTATAGAAGCTGGAGTTACAGTACGTAACTTCAGTTCTATTTCGTATATGGCTTCGCCCTCTAAGGCTATCGCTATTGGGTTAAGGGCGAAGCAAGATGTAGTCTGCGCACCACTGGGTCCGCCCGACACACCTGCTCAGATAATAACCCATGCTTATTGCGCAGTGGCGGCGCTAGGGGGTGGCTACTTGGGCTCAAGCCCCGGATGTTTGCACTTTTTTTTTTTTAAATATTCTTTTTTTTTTTTTTAAATGTCTCGGGAGTAATATGCAGTACCGGAGTCCACCAGAGAGGCAGCCGCTGCGGGACATTAGCCTACGTACTGCGTAGCCTTCCCTGCCCTGAAGAAGAAGTGATCCTTCCTAGTGCCTGACGAGTTTTAAGCTAATAGCCTATAAAGTTCTGGATATTAGAACGTTATTTTCATCGAACCAGGCGTCACAAGTTGCAGCAGCAGCAGTATCAGCAGCTGACAACAATGTCATCACCAGCAGTGAAGAAATGGATGATGTTTCAGGTTTGTGAATCTAACGGTGATATCTGCACTCTGGCTGACTGAGTAAGAAGTGAAAAAGAGTGATGTAATGCTAATCTTATAGCTAGTAAACATGGAGTAACCACACTAAACACTCTGGGGGGGGTCCAACGGCTCCGTGTGTGCGCCCTATACGACCATTTTCTGATAATGATGACGCAATAGCCCCGCCTCTCCCCACCTCTGCTGCTCACCCCCGCGTCAAAGTAAACTGCACACTGAATTCAGATTATTTATCTTTCTCTCGATATGGACATAAACGCGAGTGAAGTCTCATCTGACAGGACGGAGACACGCAGCTCTGCTCACCTGCAGCTCCTCCCACTGTGATGCAGCGGTGAACGGAGCAAAACAGACACTTCAAGTCAGATCACCCTTAGCTATTTTAATTACCTCTCAAACTACCTAAACTAGTTATAAATATGCTTATTTTTACTGTCGGGTCACTCATTACTGGATCAGCTGCTGCATGAGACAGACACTGACGCTGTCCGAAGAGAGGGAGGAAAAAGAGAGGCTCCGTGTATTTTATTATTATATTCGTTATTCATTTGTTTTAAAGCTCAATAAATAGCAAAGAGGACCTTTGATCGGCACTTATATAATTTTGTCCGGAAGATTTCAAGTTTAATACACGTTGACTGGCGAAAAACTCTGCCCGGTTCCCTCGGTCCCCACCGCGGAGAATAAACAGAAGGGCAACCATGACAACCATGCTTCTTTGCTGCTTTTGTGGAGGAAGTTACAGCGCCACGTAGAGGCTCGGCATATGTACTGCTGCTTTTTCCAGCGGTTGGAGCTTAGCGGAGCTGTCTCGTGTGAACAGAAACTATCCGGTGAATATTGCGTGTGGAAGGAAGCTTTTTTGCGATTGTGTTAATCCTATGCGTTTTGCCGTATGCGTCCTCGTGGGGCCGGGGCCTAAGTATACCCTTATATGTTAGTATGTATACATAACATGGCTAAAAATTATTCTAAGATGTAACGTTAACCCTTCATACCTCAGTCTACTTTTAAGACACTAAAATAACGTATTCCAATTTTTATTTTGTTTTCGCGCGTGGAATTATACCGGCTCTCGTTTCAGTACACATAACAACGGAACCATAGCAACGGAACTGACAGGCAACGGAACTGACGGTCAACGGAACTGAAAGGCAACAGTCAGAAACGTGACTTTTACGGCCCGTCCACACAGCGGCTTTGGAAAAAGCTTGCCGGCGGGCGTGTCTGAAGCGCAACCAACAACCAATCACATGAATCTCCCGCCCCTGACACACAAGCAGCGGTTTGATTGGCTAGAGCTAGTACTGGCATATGATTTGATTGGCCGATGCTTCCACCGAAAGCTTCAGAATCTTCAAAAGTTGAACATTGCTCAACTTTTGCAGCCTGAAACGCCAGGAAAGCTCCGCTCTGCTTCCCACAATGCAGTTCGGCGAAAAGTGACGTCACCCCATTCAAAGTGAACGCAGCTGTGTGGACGGGCCGTTACACTCTTTACGTCACAAACAAAGACGGTGGATGAGAATATATCTATAAAACGATAAGCAACGCGCCAGAATCAAGGTGAGACTATCAGCAGCCTTTAAAACTCTACACACATTAGTTTCACCTAAATAAGTAAACGACTGTATTTGAGTGAGTTAAGGCATTAGTTTGCTTAATTCTCCAGTGCCTTTTCTCTGCTTTAAGGTATTATTAAGGTAGGGTTAATGTTGCTCTCAAAGTTAGACCCTCCAGAAAAGCGCGATTCTGCGACCGCAGAATTTACCGCATAATCAGCAAAATGGCGCATATTTTTAAAAGGCCGCATATTTATCAAAAGGCTGCATAATTCCCCGCATTTTTCCACACAAAGTTGAGGGAAAAAAAAGTTAACTCATCTTGATGTGAAGTATTGATGATGATGACACGACGTCATCAACTCGCCCATCACAGAAGGTAAACAACACGGTAGAGTGAACGTGTGGAACTCACATGAGAGAGAAAACACCAAGATGAAAAAATCTGATCCATCTCATTTACCGACGAATATTTCTGCTAAAGACCGGGCAAAGCAGTACCCCGATGTCTTTCACGGAAGTGGGGGGAAACTATTCTGCACCCCGTGCAACTGTGTGTTGGAGCATTTATAAGTCTTAGAGAAAATTGACGGTGACGACCCACTTTGATTCATTCAAACATTCGAAAATGCTTTCTGCTGCTGCGGACAAGAAAGCCAAACAACTCACGTTCACCGAGGCATCAACCTCCAAAACCCTTTCGAGGGCTACAAGAAACAAAGTGAGTAGCCACAAGATTGAAGCTGGTCAGATAAAAAACGAGTAAATGAAAACAGAATGAGGCGGAGAAGTGTGTGTGTGTTTGTGTGTGAGAGAGAGAGAGTGTGATTAAAATAGCCCAATGGCTTTCACCCTAAATAAACATTGAATGTGTTTAATTGAATAGGAAAAGGGTTTAACGTTAGTGGCGGGTTGTGTGTGAGAGAGAATAAATAAGACAGCCCAATATTGAAAAAAAAATCTATTATGTTCGCAACTTTCTGCATCTTCCCGCAATTTCACCGCATAAAATCACATAAAAACCCCGCATCTTTAATCGCATAATCAAGGATTTTAGCCCGCATAATCAAGGATTTTTGCCCGCGTTTTTTTGGAGGGTCTACAAAGTGCACAAGATTGATGATTTTAACTTAAATATTTCTAAAAAAATCTTCCCGGGGGATCATGCCCCCGGATCCCCCTAGAGGAGGCAACGACCCCCCTAAAGGATGTTGGGTCCACCCCCTACTTGTAAAAAAAATAGCACTTTAATGAATGCTACAGAGGCAAGACACCACCAGACCAATCAGAGAGTTGCATGGAAATAAAAGTGTTTTATTGGCTGACAGGTACGTACCTCTCCTCTGTGACAGTGTTTGTTTAAACTTTAAACTGTCAGCCGCGGACGCGGAGTTTCTGAAGATGGACATTAGACATTTTTTTAATAAAAAAACGGCAATTCTCAAGTGGTGGTTCACACAACAACCCCAGAGCCACCACCTGAGCCAGGTGAACAAGGTACGTAAATGTCAGTAAACTTACAAGTTATGTCAACATGTAAGCAAAGCATACATTATAGCTACGTTGACGTTACTTTGAATCGCGCGGGTAAGCTAAACCGTTAGCAAGTAGCTATAGCTAGCCAGATATATTAAATAAACACTTTATCATACAATCTAAATGTTGTGTTTTTTAGCGTTACCTGGTGATTTCAAAGAAAACTCTCTGGGAAATGTTGACTTACTGTCAGTGTTCGACATGAAGCTAGAAGCTACCTTGTCCTGTCAGTTAAAGTGTTTCATAGTTAGCTTAGCTAAGCATCAACCTAGCACTGAAATATATGGATGTTATGTGACAGTATTTCTGAGAAAAAGTCAGCTGAAATGGTGGCATAGTTGCCACTGCTTTACGTCGACAGCATGTTTGAACGTATTTGCAGCAGTAAATTATGTGGCTGTTTGGCCACTGACGTTGCCATAACAAACCCTGAATTTAAATGTGCAACCTCTTTTTGTGACAGATTTTTGCATGAAATTATAATTCTTCTGATTGATATTTCCTATTGACAGCTAGTTTCTATGTGAACATTATGAGATGGACAGCCAGCTAACAAGCTTTTTATACAAATATTTCAGATCAAGGCTAATCCAGTGGGCCTCCTGAAAGGGGGTTAGGGAATGTTCCGGTATTTGGACAAAATTAACATGGGATCACTCCGGTCAATGTACGTACTTCGTCTCACTGGAATATTAATGGCCAGATTGAATACAACATCGACCCAAATTCTCCGGTCAATGACAGGAGAGTTTTGAAAGTGACAAAACACTGTTCCACACATTTAAAAACACTTAATCAATGTTTACCCAGGATCCATGCACCTTTCCTGGCTTGTAAAATGTGGCGATGCGCCCTGGAAGTAGCGGGCAGGCTCTGTGCGTGGTGCTGAACCCCAGCCTGTCTATGTGGAATACAAAAACAAACAAAGACAAACACCTTTAAGGTCACCAGGGTCGTGAGGTTCTTGTTCTGGCGGTGTGCATGGAGGGGTTTGACCTGGCTCCCCGACACAATGCACATAGTCTGGAGCAGCGGAGCAGCGGCTGGGCCGTGTTCCCCCTTCTGCCCATTTGCCTATCAGTTTGTTAACGAAGTGGACAGAGGCTGTTTTTCGCCCCTAAAAGTGACTTTTAATGGTGGGTTTTGCATTTAAATGATGGGTCTTATCATTGTGGAGGGTCCCCGACACAATGCACATAGTCTGGAGCAGCGGAGCAGCGGCTGGGCCGTGTTCCCCCTTCTGTCCATTTGCCTATCAGTTTGTTAACGAAGTGGACAGAGGCTGTTTTTCGCCCCTAAAAGTGACTTTTAATGGTGGTTTTTGCATTTAAATGATGGGTCTTATCATTGTGGAGGGTCCCCGACACAATGCAACTAGTCTGGAGCTCGCTGGGGTCCCGCAAATGCTTTAATCACACTTTTGTCCATTTGCCTATCAGTTTGTTAACGAAGTGGACAGAGGCTGTTTTTCGCCCCTAAAAGTGACTTTTAATGGTGGTTTTTGCATTTAAATGATGGGTCTTATCATTGTGGAGGGTCCCCGACACAATGCACATGGTCTGGAGCTCGCTGGGGTCCCGCAAATGCTTTAATCACACTTTTGTCCATTTGCCTATCAGTTTGTTAACGAAGTGGACAGAGGCTGTTTTTCGCCCCTAAAAGTGACTTTTAATGGTGGTTTTTGCATTTAAATGATGGGTCTTATCATTGTGGAGGGTCCCCGACACAATGCAACTAGTCTGGAGCTCGCTGGGGTCCCGCAAATGCTTTAATCACACTTTTGTCCATTTGCCTATCAGTTTGTTAACGAAGTGGACAGAGGCTGTTTTTCGCCCCTAAAAGTGACTTTTAATGGTGGTTTTTGCATTTAAATGATGGGTCTTATCATTGTGGAGGGTCCCCGACACAATGCAACTAGTCTGGAGCTCGCTGGGGTCCCGCAAATGCTTTAATCACACTTTTGTCCATTTGCCTATCAGTTTGTTAACGAAGTGGACAGAGGCTGTTTTTCGCCCCTAAAAGTGACTTTTAATGGTGGTTTTTGCATTTAAATGATGGGTCTTATCATTGTGGAGGGTCCCCGACACAATGCACATAGTCTGGAGCTCGCTGGGGTCCCGCAAATGCTTTAATCACACTTTTGTCCATTTGCCTATCAGTTTGTTAACGAAGTGGACAGAGGCTGTTTTTCGCCCCTAAAAGTGACTTTTAATGGTGGTTTTTGCATTTAAATGATGGGTCTTATCATTGTGGAGGGTCCCCGACACAATGCAACTAGTCTGGAGCTCGCTGGGGTCCCGCAAATGCTTTAATCACACTTTTGTCCATTTGCCTATCAGTTTGTTAACGAAGTGGAAAGAGGCTGTTTTTCGCCCCTAAAAGTGACTTTTAATGGTGGCTTTTGCATTTAAATGATCGGTCTTATCATTCTCCAGGGTCCCCGACACAATGCACATGGTCTGGAGCTCGCTAGGGTCCCGCAAATGCTTTAATCAGGCGTTTTAACACTTTTCCCCACGAAAATGATTTTTAATCATTTTTTGGGGGCTATATAAATCAAATTCCGGTTAATGCCGAGCACAATCGTAGCTTTTACTATTTAAATGTATTTGCATGATATATCTTTGGGCTATAAAAGCGACATATTTGGATGACTTTGTCAGTTTATGGAGCTTATCCCACAAATCCCGGATGATCCGGGCCAAATTTGGGAGCTCATAGGCAGCCTGCCATAGGCCCCCACCCGTGGAAAGAAAAAAAAATGAAAGAAAAGGGTCAATTATATGTTAAAATAATCAAAAAATGAACTTTTAAAATTACAACAGAGAGGGGCTCTGAGAAGGGGAGAAGGGGCTCAAGTGTTCGGCGCTTCGGGACGAAGCCCCGAACACTTTTCCCCTCCCCCGTTGCAAGGTACAACGGAGAGGGGAATCCAGACTTCCCCTCCTCCGTTGTAAAAAACCGTTCATGTTTTACAAGCTACCCTTCTGCACGAAATCGGAAACCCGGTTTTTGAGAGGACTCAGAAAAAAAACGGCTGTGTAACTTCATGGAGGAATTCATCCGCTGTATGTGCACTTTGGCTCGGATACATTTTGTTGCCTGGAGACCCCCCAGCATGGTTCTTACCAAACTTTAAGTTTTTGAACTGGGCTCTGGAGGAAGGTAAGGGGAGTTGACAGGGGACTCAATCCGCCTCATGAGGCACTATTCTCGGATACATTTCAACACTTTTAGCCCTTTTTGATGGTTCTCCAAAAAATAACTCTGACTTTTTCAGAGTGTGGAGGAAGGTGAGGGGAGTTGACAGGGGACTCAATCCACCTCATGAGGCACTATTCTCGGATACATTTCAACACTTTTAGCCCTTTTTGATGGTTCTCCAAAAAATAACTCTGACTTTTTCAGAGGGTGGAGGAAGGTGAGGGGAGTTGACAGGGGACTTTACCCGCCTTATGGGGCACTATTCTCGGATACATTTCAACACTTTTAGCCCTTTTTGATGGTTCTCCAAAAATTAACTCTGACTTTTTCAGAGTGTGGAGGAAGGTGAGGGGAGTTGACAGGGGACTTTACCCGCCTTATGGGGCACTATTCTCGGATACATTTCAACACTTTTAGCCCTTTTTGATGGTTCTCCAAAAAATAACTCTGACTTTTTCAGAGTGTGGAGGAAGGTGAGGGGAGTTGACAGGGGACTTTACCCGCCTTATGGGGCACTATTCTCGTATACATTTTTTCATTTTCACCCATTTTTTATGGAACTCCAAAAAGACAAGTTAGTCTTTTTTTTCCCTTCCTCTTCTGATTTCTCACTGATTGAATGGCAAACGCGACCCGCCATCGGAGGGCCTCCGCCGGCCCGGCCTCGTGCCGGTGCTCTGGCGGTCGGTTCCTCCGAACTGCGGGTTCGACTCTGATGGCCGGGAGGGACGAGGGAAACGTCGGGGGGGTCTGCTGGAGGCTCCTGCTGGAGTCTTGCGTTCACTGGGACCTGGCTCGAAAAACTCGAAACCCTGACTCCAGTGCGGTGTTGCGGCCATGCGCCTCCGGGTACCAGACTCCCCTGCCTCCTCCGTGTTGCGTGGGCTGCGTGGGGGTAACCCTGCGTGTCCGTTACCCTGCGTGTCTCTTACCTCCCAGGCCGACCGATATGAAGCGTTTCCAAGACGAACCGTCTGACTCAGGGGTCCCACCACAGGTTCCGTAGCGGGCTGGAAGTTCCACCTCCCCACTTCGCCGCGGAATGCAAGACAAACACCTGTTTCTCTCATCCTCCACTGTGGCATAGCGGCCTTAGTCGGCTGCGGCATTCAGCAATTGGCCTTGCTCCGGGCACAGGACCCTACTTCATCAAACTACCTGTTTGATCCTGCGTAACAACCACATATATGCTTGTCTGCAAAGACATTGATCGAATGGCAAACGTGACCCGCCATCGGAAGGCCTCCGCCGGCCCGGCTTCGTGCCGGTGCTCTGGCGGTCGGTTCCTCCAAACTGTGGGTTTGACTCTGCTCCTGGGAGCGCATATATGCTTGTCTGCAAAGAGGGACATGCCTGGTCCCGCCCAGGTGTTCTTCTACGGCTAGTGTCCAGCCAGCTGCGGTATCATCAAATTTGACCCGCCATCGGAGGGCCTCCTCCCCGGGTCCAGCTTCCGGTGCTTGGCGGTCGGTTCATCCAAACTGCGGGTTTGACTCTGCTCCTGGAAGCGCATATGTGACCTGCTCTATCGAAATCAGTCGCATTGACCCGAAGACACATTTTGAGTTGTATACACTACTGGAAAGAGGATATTCCTAGCTTTCTAATGATATCAGGATTGTTTTTGTACTCCAAATATTAAGCGAAATATGTCACATTATATAATGACTGTCACCGAGTCATCATTTTGAGAAAAAGGCCTTTAAAGTTTTCTCTTCTCTGGAATCCATCGATCTGATTGGTTATTAGCAAATGATCAAAATACTACGGAGGGAAGATATTTTCGTTTGGATTACTGGTCTGGGAGAAGCTCGCGAGTGTGTGTGTGTGTATACGTGTGTGTGTGTGTTTGTGTAATTTTGCGTTTGTGTGTATTGCGTTCCCGGGGAAAACCCTCACGAGAAACACCGGCTGTTGTTATGTCTGCTGTGACGTTACATTACTCCGTTCTCCGCTTGTATTTATGCCGTTGCAAGCTTAAAAGCTGTATTTATCATCTGAATTTGCCGAAACAAGTTTAATATTCTGTAAGCCAAGACTTTGTTTAATTGAAATCAGATGAAAACAAACTGTAACGGACCCTGCCGTGTTATTTATGATTACTCTACGCTTACATTCATAATGTCAGCCGGAGGGAGGGGGGGCGGCGCTGCGGAAGAGCAGATTGCCTGTCATCTTCCCTTTACAAGCTTAAAGAATGTATTTATCGTGTGAGTTTGGAAATAAAAGTTTCATATTCTGAAAGCCAAGACTTTGTTTGTTTAAAATCAAACAAAACACCCGAACCCGAAAAAATAGTTTTTTACGCAAATCCACGTTTATTTTGAAATGAGCCGTTGCGACTTCCGACTGATTTCGATAGAGCGGGTCACATATATGCTTGTCTGCAAAGAGGGACATGCCTGGTCCCGCCCAGGTGTTCTTCTACGGCTAGTGTCCAGCCAGCTGCGGTATCATCAAATTTGACCCGCCATCGGAGGGCCTCCTCCCCGGGTCCAGCTTCCGGTGCTTGGCGGTCGGTTCATCCAAACTACGGGTAATCCTGGAGCGGACAAAGATATGTGTATTTGCCTGAAGGATGGAAATAAACAAAGAATGATATTTTACAGGACATGATGGATATGTGTTTTTTCCAGGCTTTTTGGAAATAAACCAAATGTGATTTTGCAGTGCATTATATAGCTCATTTTACCCATGTGATGTTGTGCAGTACATTACTGAGCTGATTTAACGATATGGTCTACCAGGCGAAGTGGGATGCTGCCATGTCCCAACTGGTCTCCGGAGGAATATAAGGAGAGTTGACAGGGGACTCTGCCCAGTGCTCATGAACCAAATGAGGGGTGTGTTAGAGGGGAAAGGCTCTGGCTGTTTCTGCAGCCTCTGCATCTACCTTCTCTCCCCACCCCGATACCAGAGCTCATTTAACGATATGGTCTACCAGGCGAAGTGGGATGCTGCCATGTCCCAACTGGTCTCCGGAGGAATATAAGGAGAGTTGACAGGGGACTCTGCCCAGTGCTCATGAACCAAATGAGGGGTGTGTTAGAGGGGAAAGGCTCTGGCTGTTTCTGCAGCCTCTGCATCTACCTTCTCTCCCCACCCCGATACCAGAGCTCATTTAACGATATGGTCTACCAGGCGAAGTGGGATGCTGCCATGTCCCAACTGGTCTCCGGAGGAATATAAGGAGAGTTGACAGGGGACTCTGCCCAGTGCTCATGAACCAAATGAGGGGTGTGTTAGAGGGGAAAGGCTCTGGCTGTTTCTGCAGCCTCTGCATCTACCTTCTCTCCCCACCCCGATACCAGAGCTCATTTAACGATATGGTCTACCAGGCGAAGTGGGATGCTGCCATGTCCCAACTGGTCTCCGGAGGAATATAAGGAGAGTTGACAGGGGACTCTGCCCAGTGCTCATGAACCAAATGAGGGGTGTGTTAGAGGGGAAAGGCTCTGGCTGTTTCTGCAGCCTCTGCATCTACCTTCTCTCCCCACCCCGATACCAGAGCTCATTTAACGATATGGTCTACCAGGCGAAGTGGGATGCTGCCATGTCCCAACTGGTCTCCGGAGGAATATAAGGAGAGTTGACAGGGGACTCTGCCCAGTGCTCATGAACCAAATGAGGGGTGTGTTAGAGGGGAAAGGCTCTGGCTGTTTCTGCAGCCTCTGCATCTACCTTCTCTCCCCACCCCGATACCAGAGCTCATTTAACGATATGGTCTACCAGGCGAAGTGGGATGCTGCCATGTCCCAACTGGTCTCCGGAGGAATATAAGGAGAGTTGACAGGGGACTCTGCCCAGTGCTCATGAACCAAATGAGGGGTGTGTTAGAGGGGAAAGGCTCTGGCTGTTTCTGCAGCCTCTGCATCTACCTTCTCTCCCCACCCCGATACCAGCGCGTGCCTGCTGTAAAAGGCAGGTGCACGGGCTCTCACTGCCACTAACTCTGAGCCTGGCTCCCGAGCAGCACGTTCTCCCCGGCAGTCCGCCAGCAGATGAAAAACACCCACCTCTCCGCCTCTTCCGAGGGACGAGGGAACCGCGCGGGGGGGTCTGCTGGAGGTTCCTGCCGGGTGCTCCGTACTGCGTTTCACCGGGACCTGGCTCGAAAAACTCGGAACTCTGACTCCAGTGCGGTGTGGCGGTCTCGCCCTGGCCGTCCACCGTGCGCCTCCGGGTACCTGACTCCTCCGGGGGCAGGTGCGAGGGGTTCAATGCACCAAATGAGGTGTGTGTTAGAGGGGAAAGGCTCTGGCTGTTTCTGCAGCCTCTGCATCTACCTTCTCTCCCCACCCCGATACCAGAGCTCATTTAACGATATGGTCTACCAGGCGAAGTGGGATGCTGCCATGTCCCAACTGGTCTCCGGAGGAATATAAGGAGAGTTGACAGGGGACTCTGCCCAGTGCTCATGAACCAAATGAGGGGTGTGTTAGAGGGGAAAGGCTCTGGCTGTTTCTGCAGCCTCTGCATCTACCTTCTCTCCCCACCCCGATACCAGCGCGTGCCTGCTGTAAAAGGCAGGTGCACGGGCTCTCACTGCCACTAACTCTGAGCCTGGCTCCCGAGCAGCACGTTCTCCCCGGCAGTCCGCCAGCAGATGAAAAACACCCACCTCTCCGCCTCTTCCGAGGGACGAGGGAACCGCGCGGGGGGGTCTGCTGGAGGTTCCTGCCGGGTGCTCCGTACTGCGTTTCACCGGGACCTGGCTCGAAAAACTCGGAACTCTGACTCCAGTGCGGTGTGGCGGTCTCGCCCTGGCCGTCCACCGTGCGCCTCCGGGTACCTGACTCCTCCGGGGGCAGGTGCGAGGGGTTCAATGCACCAAATGAGGTGTGTGTTAGAGGGGAAAGGCTCTGGCTGTTTCTGCAGCCTCTGCATCTACCTTCTCTCCCCACCCCGATACCAGAGCGTGCCTGCTGTAAAAGGCAGGTGCACGGGCTCTCACTGCCACTAACTCTGAGCCTGGCTCCCGAGCAGCACGTTCTCCCCGGCAGTCCGCCAGCAGATGAAAAACACCCACCTCTCCGCCTCTTTCGAGGGACGAGGGAACCGCGCGGGGGGGTCTGCTGGAGGTTCCTGCCGGGTGCTCCGTACTGCGTTTCACCGGGACCTGGCTCGAAAAACTCGGAACTCTGACTCCAGTGCGGTGTGGCGGTCTCGCCCTGGCCGTCCACCGTGCGCCTCCGGGTACCTGACTCCTCCGGGGGCAGGTGCGAGGGGTTCAATGCACCAAATGAGGGGTGTGTTAGAGGGGAAAGGCTCTGGCTGTTTCTGCAGCCTCTGCATCTACCTTCTCTCCCCACCCCGATACCAGAGCGTGCCTGCTGTAAAAGGCAGGTGCACGGGCTCTCACTGCCACTAACTCTGAGCCTGGCTCCCGAGCAGCACGTTCTCCCCGGCATTCCGCCAGCAGATGAAAAACACCCACCTCTCCGCCTCTTCCGAGGGACGAGGGAACCGCGCGGGGGGGTCTGCTGGAGGTTCCTGCCGGGTGCTCCGTACTGCGTTTCACCGGGACCTGGCTCGAAAAACTCGGAACTCTGACTCCAGTGCGGTGTGGCGGTCTCGCCCTGGCCGTCCACCGTGCGCCTCCGGGTACCTGACTCCCCTGCCTCCTCCGGGGGCAGGTGCGAGGGGTTCAATGCCTCCTCCCCCCGCTGCGGCGAAAGCCGGAGCGGGACGGAGCGCCCGGAGGTACTGTTACCCCCACGTTTTGTACCCAAAACTGTCTTGTGAGCTCGTGGCAGAACCATGAAACAAAAAACAATCAATGTATCGGACCCATCGCCAGCCGCGTTGGTGCGGAGGTGGGACCATTTTAACCAGGTGGTAACCCAAGTCCTCCCCTTGGTCCGTGTTCCCTGCATTGAAGCATCGGACCCATGGTTGCAATCACCAGTTGGCTAACGCATATAAACGGAGAACCAGAAAACCATTTAAATAGAATTCATTGTGTGTGTTTTTGGAAGGATGTTGACCGAATGCCCGGTGTGCAGTCTCCGCTATCTGGCTTTGAATAAGCACCTTAAGCACAAACATGCAGTGCGGAACCTGGAGGAAAGAGGCATCATTCTTAAAATGGCCAGTGGTAGAATAAATGTTCGGACCAAACCCTGTCCCATCACAGGGTGTTCGTATGCTGGGAAGAAACTACACCGTCATGTAACTCGTGACCACCCTGAGTTCTCCCGAGATGAGGCACATCAGGTCATGGCAAGGCTGAAGCATAGTGTGGCCATGCAGTTGCTCCATGACCTCCGAGAGACTAATCCCATCATTGGAATGGCTACATTATTGGATATAGACAATGAGGAGGAATACCCGGTGCACCCTCCACCCTTCTCCCCACATACCGAGTGTGAAGAAGAGGACTGCATGCAGGTGAGGCTGGACAATGTGGCATTGAGGGCTCAGAAGGATGCCCTCATTGATGAGGTGAAGACCCTGCGCTCAAGGCTAAAACAGGGTCTAAAACCCAGGAAGCAGAATGCCACTGCTGCTCTGCTTGAGGAAGACGAAGAATGTATACGATTTAAGGGCGTAGCAATCCCAAGTACCCCCGACATGAACTCAGTAGCCTCCGGCAGCAATACCCCTCTCAAGACCCCGGTGAAGACTGTCATGCGGTCCATAGAAGCCTCTGCGAGTGAGACCCCCCTCAAGTCTGTGATGCGGTACCCAGAAGCCTCCGGAAGCAAGACCCCGGTGAAGACTGTCATGCGGTCCGACAAAGCCTCCGGTAGTGAGACCCCGGTGAAGACTGTCATGCGGTCCCCAGAAGCCTCCGGAAGCAAGACCCCGGTGAAGACTGTCATGCGGTCCCCAGAAGCCTCCGGAAGCAAGACCCCGGTGAAGACTGTCATGCGGTCCGACAAAGCCTCCGGTAGTGAGACCCCTCTCAAGTCTGTGATGCGGTCCCCAGAAGCCTCCGGAAGCAAGACCCCGGTGAAGACTGTCATGCGGTCCGACAAAGCCTCCGGTAGTGAGACCCCTCTCAAGTCTGTGATGCGGTCCCCAGAAGCCTCCGGAAGCAAGACCCCGGTGAAGACTGTCATGTGGTCCCCAGAAGCCTCCGGTAGTGAGACCCCGGTGAAGACTGTCATGCGGTCCATAGAAGCCTCTGCGAGTGAGACCCCTCTCAAGTCTGTGATGCGGTCCCCAGAAGCCTCCGGAAGCAAGACCCCGATGAAGACTGTCATGCGGTCCGTAGAAGCCTCCTGTAGTGAGACCCCTGTATGCCAGAAGACCCGTGCGTCTGTCTCCAATAAGCTGAAAGCTAATCTGGCTAAGGACTGGCCCTCTTCCCAAAATCAATGGTGCACTGGGAAGGGACTGCAGAATACCATGCGTGAAATCACGTTGCCTAAAAGCATGGAGACGTACATTCAGACATACAGAGGTCATTGTGAGGGTCTCGCACCGACAGTAAAACGGAAAGAGAATTGTATGTCCAATGTCAGCCGGATAAAGAACTTCATAGTATTCATGGCCCATGGTGTTGACCGGCTGTCAGACTGGCTGTTTCTAAAAGACACAAAGAGGGTCCGTGGCTGGAGCAAGTATATTTCAGAGTCGGGCCGGACAGTCACCACATCGCTGTTGTTCCTGAAGACTGTGAACCATTTCCTGAGGTACTTGTCTGCATCAAAGCTCCGGGGGTGCAGGCTCACCCAGTCTGATATGACCAACATCATCAGAGAGGTGAAAGCCAACATTAACGATTTGAAAAAGTCTGTCACTCTCCACCAGTTTAAGGTGAAGAGGGACAAGCTGGATCGTCTGCCGAGCCAGGCGGAGCTTCTCGCCGCCATGGCGGCCGCTGAGAAGCGCATCCCTGATCTCCTTGACCTGATGGCTAGCAATCCGACCTCAATCACCCAGTACCTGCTATATGGCTATCTAACCCTCCATTGGAGCCTCCTGTATGGCCACCGTCCGGGTGTGTACGCAAACATGACCAACACGGAGGTCTTTGAGGCGGACAGAAGGGGCACTGCTGAGGGCTACATCATCCACGTGCAGGATCACAAGACTGCCAAGACATTTGGTGAAGCACAGCTGGTGCTTACAATAAAGGAGTTTAGCTGGGTCATGCGGTGGATGGGGATAAAAGAGGGCTTGTCGGGTCCTCAGAGTGAATTATTCCTTTTCACATCGGGGAAGCAGGCTTTCAAGAACCTGAACGCTCACTTGAAGAGGGCTTGGGCTGATGCTGGGCTAGAAACAGCCGTCACCTTCACCATCTTGCGCACTGCCCTGGCTGACAATATCAAGCATCACCAAGATCCAGAAAGCAGGTCGATTCTGGCTAGGTTTATGTGCCACGACGTAAGCACTGCAGACCGGTTCTACGCGAATACGCCTGGAATAAAGGAGGCATTGAAGATCCGCTCCATGTTCAGGGCGGCGGCAGCAGCTGCAGCAGCATCATCATCAGAAGGAGGTCTACCACCGTCAGCTACCTCCGAAGAGGATTCAGGGGCGGAGAGCAGCGATACCTCTTCTTCAGGACCGATTGGTACTCCTGATGAGGGGAAAGGGGCCGTGGACTCAACCTTTTTTCCCCGGTGCACTGTACAAGTTAGACGGCTAATATGGCCCCCAGGCCCCTGTTAATCATGTTGTAATCATGTTGTTATTATGTTTATTTTGTATACTGTTTTTGTAAAAATTGTGTGATAATTAAATAAAAAAAAATAAAAAACATTAGTATAACCTTGAAGGTTCCCAGGGGCAAATACAGTGCCAGGTATCAGACTATTTAAACAATGTGTACCAATGATTAAGACACCTTCCCCGGCTTGTAAAATGCGGTGATGCGCCCTGGAGGTATCAGACTATTTCAAAAAACTTTTCCCTGCCTTTCAAACACGTATCCCTGGGTGTTTTAGCCTGTCATTTTGCAGGATATAATTTAACATGTAACCTCTCCTGGAAATGGACATACTGTCATACTCTGTGCATTTCCAGGAGAGGTTCCATGTTAAATTATATCCTGCAAAATGACAGGCTACAACTCTCTTCCATACGTTTAAAAACACTTTTCCGACTATTTTAAACAACTTTTCCCCGCCTTTCAAACACTTGTTCCTGGGTTATAGCCTGTCATTTTGCAGGATATAATTTAACATGGAATCTCTCCTGGAAATGGACATATTCTGTGCATTTCCAGGAGAGGTTACATGTTAAATTATATCCTGCAAAATGACAGGCTACAACTCTCTTCCAGACGTTTAAAAACACTTTTCCCGACCATTTAAACATTATTTCTGGCTTGTAAAGTGCGGTGATGAGCCCTGACAGTATCAGACTATTTAAAGGGTTACCAGGAGCATGAGAATATCCTCCAAAGAAGGGGTGGTAGTGTCATGAATAAGGCCGAATATGTATGCCGATGTGCGGACGGTAAAGCACCGCAAAATCCACCCCTTTAGGGTAACCAGGGGCATGAAGTTCTGTAGGGTGTGAACATCTGGGTTTAGTCCGTGGGGGAGTGCTTAAGTCCGGGGGCCCGGGGTCTCACGGTGCACGAGGTTATGGAAGTGCCACTGTTGCCGGAGGTCCTTAGTCCGTCCTTTGGGGCTCTGTCAGGGGCTACAGAGAGGTGGTTTTCCCGGTCCCTCTCCTGGAGGTATGAAATAACCTGAGCTCCATGTGAGGGAGCCGTGCTGGAGCTGCTTAGTCCATCCTTTGGTGGTCTGTGAGGGGCTAATGAGAGGTGTTTTCCCCGGTCTATTTGATGGAAGTCTGACACGAGCAGAGTGTGCATGCTTTGAAACTAATCCACCCACGCTTAGCATGCTATTTTAGGGTATAAATCGTACCTTGTCACCATGCACTGTGCTCCCTGGGACGACGCGCCCTCCTGTGGGGACACATGAGAACTGCACTCAAATCACTTTGTGCTTTTTAAACAGTTTAACATATTTTTTTCCACATTTAAAAAACGCTTTCTGCCCTGGAAATCATTTCTAATCATTATTACCGTTATGGAGGGGCTGCAGGAACACTTTCCCCGCCTTGCAAACATTTATTCCTGGTTCAAATAATCAATTTGTTCCGCCTGCTTTCCGTCAGCACCTCTGCGGCTGTCGGATTAACACAGATGAATGCACTTTTAACACTCACGCAGCCAGAATTCCTGCTCTTTTCCTGGGTTACAAAGTGAGGTGACGCAGCCTGTCCTCTGAGTCTCCCCGCCTCTCATAGACTTATTTCTGGGTAAAAAAAGCCATGTGCTCCGCCCCCTGGATCTCTGCATGTGTGTGTGCCTGTGAGTCTGTGGCTACTGTCCACATGCCCGCATTATGAGGCACTATTTTCGGATACATTTTCTCATTTTCACCACTTTTCATGTTTTTATTATGTATATTGTTATATTATTATTATTATTATTATTGTATATATGTATACTGTGTATACTGTTTTTGTAAAAATCATGTGATTATTAAATAAATAATAAAACATGAATATAACCTTGAAGTTTCCCAGGGGCAAATACAGTGCCAGGTGTCAGACTATTTAAACAATGTTTACCCAGGATTCAGACACCTTCCCTGGCTTGTAAAATGCGGTGATGCGCCCTGGAGGTATCAGACTATTTTAAACAACTTTTCCCCGCCTTTCAAACACTTGTTCCTGGGTTATAGCCTGTCATTTTGCAGGATATAATTTAACATGGAATCTCTCCTGGAAATGGACATATTCTGTGCATTTCAGGAGAGGTTCCATGTTAAATTATATCCTGCAAAATGACAGGCTACAACTCTCTTCCAGACGTTTAAAAACACTTTTCCGACTATTTTAAACAACTTTTCCCCGCCTTTCAAACATTTGTTCCTGGGTTATAGCCTGTCATTTTGCAGGATATAATTTAACATGGAATCTCTCCTGGAAATGGACATATTCTGTGCATTTCCAGGAGAGGTTACATGTTAAATGATATCCTGCAAAATGACAGGCTACAACTCTCTTCCAGACGTTTAAAAACACTTTTCCCGACCATTTAAACATTATTTCTGGCTTGTAAAGTGCGGTGATGAGCCCTGACAGTATCAGACTATTTAAAGGGTTACCAGGAGCATGAGAATATCCTCCACAGAAGGGGTGGTGGTGCCGTGAATAAGGCCGAATATGGATACCGATGTGCGGACGGTAAAGCACCGCAAAATCCACCCCCTTTAGGTTAACCAGGGGCATGAAGTTCTGTAGGGTGTGAACATCTGGGTTTAGTCCGTGGGGGAGTGCTTAAGTCCGGGAGTCCGGGGACTCACGGTGTGCAAGGTTATGGAGGTGCCCATGTCAGGGACACATGCTGGAGGTCTGTGGTCCGTCCTTTGGGGGTCTTGGAGGGGCCACAGAGAGGAGATTTCCCCGGTCTCTGTCCTGGATGAGTGAAATAAACAGAGTCTCCATGTCAGGGACACATGCTGGAGGTCTGTGGTCCGTCCTTTGGGGGTCTTGGAGGGGCCACAGAGAGGAGATTTCCCCGGTCTCTGTCCTGGATGAGTGAAATAAACAGAGTCTCCATGTCAGGGACACATGCTGGAGGTCTGTGGTCCGTCCTTTGGGGGTCTTGGAGGGGCCACAGAGAGGAGATTTCCCCGGTCTCTGTCCTGGATGAGTGAAATAAACAGAGTCTCCATGTCAGGGACACATGCTGGAGGTCTCTCTCCCGAGAGTGGACGTCCATTGCCTGTAAATTGGTCTAACATTAGGTCTGTCACTTTGGCTAACCGCACCACTGTCTGTCGTCTCCCGCAAGTGGACATCCATTGTCACTTTGGCTAACCGCACCACTGTCTGTCGTCTCCCGCAAGTGGACATCCATTGCCCCTAAATAGGGCAAGGGACACTATAGAGGTTTCTCAATACTCTAATTTCCCCTCCTCGACTCCTATCCTCGATACTTTGTCCCGCCCACAGGCGATGCAAGCGGAGGACTGAGGAGGGGAACCGAGGAGAGAGGAGGGGAAGCAACAGGCAGTTAGAGAAATGAGAACTCCTCTCTGAGCGGTCATTTTAAAGAGACGTCCATTAATGATGACAGGAGGCACAGCAACCCTCTGTCTGATGGACAGATGTGTAATTGACAGTGCGGTATAATGAGACAATAACAGGCTACAGATGCGGACATATACACACACATATATTCATATAAATATATACAATTTCAGAATCAAACACGTTATGAGAGTGCTCTCATACTTAACACAATCAGACTGAATATAGTGGGGGGAAAAGTATTTAGTCAGCCACCAATTATGCAAGTTCTCCCACTTAAAAAGATGAGAGAGGCCTGTAATTTTCCTCCTAGGTACTGTATACCTCAACTATGAGAGCGAGAAAGAGAAATGCAAAGTGAATCAGGTGAGGGATAGGCCTCTAACATGGGTAATAAATAGCGACCAAGTTTTGTCGTATTTGTTGACTAAACCGCACACTGCATATCTCAATTTTTCCAAGTCTAGCCCAAGCATCACTTCCCTGATCCAGTGAATATAGGAAGGGGGATTTTTTCCTTTCCAATTTAGCAGTATGAGACGGCGGGCATGCAACGACGCATAGGCAACCGCATTTTTGTGGAGGGAGGAGAACGCTAGTCCAGTATCAACAGTTCCAAAAATAGCTGTTTGAAGATGAGGAGATAGCATCCTGCCAGATATTGCAGAGAGTGACCGAAACACAGAAGCCCAGAAACTGCTTAATGACGGACATGACCAGAACATATGGCCCAGGGAAACAGGAGAATAATGACACCTGGGACAGATTGGAGCAACACTGGGAATCTTAGCTAGTCTGTCGTTGGAGTAATGTAGCCGGTGTACTACCTTAAATTGGATTAATCCATGTCTAATACAGAAAGAAGAGGTGTGTATACTGTACGTGAAACAATGCTTTCCCAGGATTCCTCTGAAATAGAATTACCAATATCTCCTTCCCATGCTTTTTTAGTTTTGTACCATGTGGGAGGGCAGTTATTCAGAATCAATGTATATATTTTGGACACAGCCCCTTTATTAAATGGATTCAAATTAAGAACCGAGTGAGCTAGATCTTTAGAGGGTGGACATGGATATCCTGGAAAATGTTTAGACGCAAAAGACAGAGCCTGGAGGTATCTAAAAAAGTGAGATTTTGGTATGTTGTGATCCCTACACAAGTGTGTAAAGGATGCAAAACTGCCGTCACTAAAAAGATCTTGAAAATAGACCAAGCCACTTCTATGCCAAACAGCAAATGCCATGTCCAAACGGGATGGTGTAAAAAGGTGATTAGAAATTATTGGCGAGAAACTGCATATGCTTTTCAGATTCATATGTTTCCTAAATTGACCCCAGATCTTAATTGAGTTTTGCACCACTAAGTTTGAGTTAAACTCACTTACTTTAACATTCAATGGAAGGGGGGCAGTTAAAAATGAGATTGGGGAAACTGGGAGTGTGGACTCCAACTCCATTGTAGCCCATATTGGGCCCTCCTTATCTGCAAATGTGGTAATCCAGTATGTGAGTTTAGCAATGTTAGCTGCCCAGTAATAAAATAGGAAATTAGGTAGACCCAAGCCACCTTCAGATTTGACCCTCTCCAGATTTGCCTTCTTTGTGCGTGCAGGCTTCTTATTCCATATAAACGCAGAGATAAGGCTGTCTAGTTGGGCAAAAAAGGATTTTGCAATGAAAATCGGAATCATCTGAAACAGGTACAAATATCTGGGCAATATTGTCATTTTCACAGCGTTTATCCGCCCTGCTAGTGTGACAGGCAGTTTCGACCACCTATCTAGATCATTCTTGGTGCGTTCCAAGATAGATTTATAATTGTACTATAATATCCTTAACCGAACCTGCTATCTCAATACCCAAGTAAGTACATTTTTCATTTTCAATCCTAAAGGGCAGATGACCATAATCCTCCAGCCTTGCCAAGTCATTGAGAGGAAACAGTAAAGATTTTGACAAGTTAATTTTGTAACCTGAAATGCTCCCAAATGTCTTCAGCAAGCAGAGAACATATGGCATGCTTTCTATTGGGTCTGATATTTGCAAAAGCAGGTCATCCGCATATAGAGATGTTTTATGCACTACGTTGCCCCTGGAAACGCCATTAATCCTATTGTCCGTTCTGATAGCAATTGCTAAGGGTTCAATTGTAATGTCGAATAAGTAGGGTGGCAGCATCCCTGCCTTGTTCCTCTGTAGAGCATAACATATTCGGAAATAAGACTGTTTGTTTTAACAGCGGCTGTAGGAGCTGAGTATATTGTCTTAATCCATTTACAAAAAACAGGTCCCAGTCCAAATGTTTCCAAGGCAGCAAAAAGATAGTTCCACTCAATCCTATCAAATGCCTTTTCAGCATCAAGGCTCAGGATAATTTCAGGCCGTACTGTGGATTTAGGGGACAATAATAAATTAAATAACCGCCGTACATTAAAAAATGAATGTCGCCCAGAGATGAAACCTGTTTGGTCTTTATCAATAATGGTAGGAAAAAAGGCTTCTAATCGCTGCGCAAGGACTTTAGTTAATATTTTATAATCACAGCAAAGAAGGCTGATTGGTCTATAGGAACTACACTGTGAGGGATCCTTGTCTTTTTTCAATATCACTGAAATTGTCGCTTGAGAGAGTGTTGGTGGCAATTTACCATTAACCAGTGATTCTTCATAAACCGATTTTAAAACCGGCACAAGTTTTGAGGAGTATTCCTTATAGAACTTGATGGGAAACCCATCCGGACCTGGTGCCGTCCCTGTACTAGACAGTCTGATTGCGCCTTCTATTTCTCCAACCGTTAATGGCTGTTCTAAGGAGCACTGGGAGTCTGGTGAGAGTTTTGGGATATGTAAGGAATCCAGAAACGACTGAATTTCAGACGAGTTAACATCTACCTCTGATTGATATAAAGTAGAATAGCATTGCTTAAACTGGTCACTAATTATTTGGGGTTTATGCAAAGTCGAATCGGCACCTGTATTGATCCTTGGGATTGTCTGTCCAGCCGTCTGCTGCTTGAGCTGAAGTGCGAGGAGTCTCCCTGCTCTGTCCCCATGTTCATAGTAAACCTGTTTAGTTTTTAAAATATTTTTTTCAGCTCTCCACGTCGAAAGTGTGTTAGATTCAGATTGAAGCAGTACTTTTTCTTTAAAAAGATTTGCCGTGGGCAAGAGAGCATACCGTCTATCAACATCTGCAATGCTGTGTGTCAGTTCCTTAAGTTTCTTAGATCGCTCTTTATTTTTATGTGCAGTGTATGAAATAACCTGTCCCAGGATGTAAGCTTTTAGGGATTCCCATAGAACACTCCTCGAAATATCCTTGGTGTCATTAATTTCTAGAAAAAAGTCAACCTAGCCACTGAGGTAAGTTTTAAAGACGCCAGGTGCGTTGGGGTGCTATATTACCAGGAAACATCATATCCATTTGTACTGGACCATGGTCTGATAACACAATGCTGTGGTACTGGCTCCTGGGGATTAAGGGAAGTAATTGGTCATCTACAATGAAATAATCAATCCTGGAATAGCTATGGTGGACAGGGGAGAAAAACGAAAATTGTTTAGTATTAGGATGTTTTGCCCGCCACGGGTCAGATAGGCCACAGGAGCGCAGGAAGGAGTTTATAGCTATCACAGATGTTGACAGGGTACTATTAGGTCTAGGGTTGGATCTGTCAAGGTGGGCATGAAGAACGCAGTTAAAATCACCACCCAATACCAATTTATAGGTATTGAGGTCAGGGAGGGCTGAGAAGAAGTTTATGAAAAACTGTGAGTCATCCCAATTCGGTCTATAGATGTTAGCCAATATTAAAGGAGTATTAAACAACCTGCCAACTGCAACAATATATCTATCGTTGGGATCAGATATTATTTCAGAGAGTTCAAAAGGTATCCCCTTTCTAATTAGAATTGCTGTGCCCCTGGTTTTCTAATCAAAACGCGAATGATACACTTGTCCAATCCAACTGCATCTTAGTCTCTTTTGGGAGTTAATATTCAGATGTGTTTCCTGCAGAAACATCACATCAGGCTTCAATGATTTTAAATGGGCAAATATTTTACTCTGTCTCACCATATTATTTAGGCCTTTGACATTCCAGCTGATGAAAGAGAATGCACCTTGTTGTTTATCTACAGCAGGGGTTGGCAACCCCTGGCTGGCACGCGGCACCGTAACCAGTGGAACACTGGGAATAAGTGGAATAAGTGTGCAAAATATTTAAATTGTATTTTCGGATCCTGAACGAGACCGCCAGAGCGCGTCTCCCAGTTCTATTTCGTATATGGCTTCGCCCTCTAAGGCTATCGCTATTGGGTAATCCCCCTGCGCCCCCGCGCCTGACTGAAACACTTGTAGTCCACACCCACCCGCAAGGTGGGCCCCACCCTCGGGCTTCCTTCTGGTATAAATAGGAAGGAGGCCCGACAATCTCCTCCCTGTTTTCTTCAGCAAACCAGCACAGTTACTGAAGCACAGAAATGAAAAATTCATAATGAGCAACAACTGAGTCCGTGATTGTCCCTCGTGTGGCTCGGGATATATCATGACCAGCACGCAATATGCGAATCCTGCCTGGGGCCAGAGCACGCGGAGGCGGCTCTCATCCAGCAGGTCGCTTGCTCGCATTGTGCCCGTCTCCCATCAGCCGACAGGAAGCGAAGAGCGGACGCTCTATCTGCTGCGGCTGAGGAGGACAATTGGCCCGTCCAGGAGCACATGGACGGCAGCATGTCCCTGGAGCCGAGTGCTGGGCAGGAGTCGGACGACTCCTACCCCCTCTCCCTCCATGGGTCACCATGCGGCTCTCCCCTCCCCCCTCTCCCCCGGACGGGGGAGACGGAGTCGGAGCGGGGTGCTGGTGTGGCGGCCGAGCATGCGGTCCCCTTCTCCGTTGCCACGGCGCTGCCGGCGTTAGGTGGGATCATGGTGGAGCTGCCGGAGATCATCGGCAAGGCGGCAGCCTGCAGAGGTCTCCCCGTTCCCCTAGGTCGGGAGAGGGTGGCTCTGGACGAAATGGCCGGAGTTTTTTCCCGGGTTCAGACGGGCAGGAGTGATCCGGTCTGGCCGCACTTCCCCGCCATTAGGAGGTACCAGGAGGGGGCGGCGGCGAACCCGAGGACCCTGAGGTCTCCGTAGGCCCCCTTTGTTCCCTTCACTAAGGTGGAGGGATTCACGGAGGATGGTTTCCAAACCACTCCTGCTCTGGAGTCGAGCCTGACGGCGTTCTTTGCGGTTAGGCAGGCCAACTTGATCGCCGGACGGCGTCCTACGTTGGCCTCCCCCAAGGACCAGTATGTCGCCCGCCAGGCTTACCGGGCGCACCAGTGTGCGTTTCAGGCGGCTGTCCAACTCGGTGGTGACGCTGGTGGAGCTATCCACCACCTTGGCACCAGAGGAGGCGGAGGAGATCGGCAAGGCGGCCAGCACGGCGCTCACGCTGTGCGCGTCCGTGGCTGTCTCCCAGGCGAGGATCGCTGCGTGGATGACGCCGATCCAGCGCCACCTCTGGCTGCAACAGGCGCCTGTCACAGAGCCAGCCAGGAAGGTTTTGCTGGACGCTCCGATCAGCCCGGACGGGCTGTTTGGACCCTAGTTCCTAGCCATGGTGGAGTCCATGAAGGCGGCGGCGGAGCAGGCGGACGATATCCGCCAGCACGTTGGCTGGCTCCAGCCTGCGGCGAAATCTCAGCGGCATCAGCGCCCGCAGCAGCAGCGGCCAACCCGGCAGGCGGAGAAAGGCCCACAGCAACCGCAGCCGAGGCGTCAGACTCGTCCGTCGGTGGCGGCAGGTGCGCCGTCCCGCACCTCCGCCCTCCCACCAGTCGGGGGTCAACGGGGAGTGAGGTATTCCCGCTCGTCGTCTGCTCCACGAGAGCCGCCGAGGAAGCAGAGCCGGTCTTGAAGGTTTGGGGGGGATTGTGAAGGAAATAAAGAGAAAGAAAGCTCATTTTCCAACCTTTTGTCTGAGTCATCAGTATCAAATGTGTCTCACATATCCCCCACCCTGTGTGAACCAGCTGCCTATAACCTATCGGTTAATAGCCAGCAGGGTTTGTTACAAAAGCCTGCAGGTTTTAATCTATCGGTTAATAAGCTGCAGAGCTCGGTAACTAAACCAGCTGCCTCCAATCTGTTGATTAGTAGGCAGCAGGGTTCGCTGCAGAGGCCTGGTGGTTATAACTTTTCGGTTAATAAACCACAGAGCTCGCGGCATTCCTCTGTCCGAGATACGCCACCTACACACGGTCACAATAAGCCCATGAGCGCCGTGGTAACGCCTCCTGTGGACGTCACTGCACACACCTCCACTCATCCTCTGAGCGTGTACGCGCCTCATGATGAGAGTCGGAGTGAAATGCAGCGTGTTGAGGCCTCCTCACAGCCCTTTTGCTCTAGGCCCACCTTGGGTTGCCTCACGGGCAGTGGCGGCGAGGGCTCTGGCGTGGCTCGTCGTCATGACGACCACAACACATCTTGAGCATATGCGCCCGCTCTCAGAGTGTTTCTCAGAGTGGCAGCGCGTGTGTCTGATGGACAGATGGATGAGCAGGCTGATCAGCAGAGGGTACACCCTGCAGTTCGCCTCCCTCCCCCACAGTTCAATGGGATACAGGAGACACGCCTGTCATCCCGAGAACAGTGTCTTGCGCTCCAAGCGGAGCTACGGGAACTCCTGTTGAAAGAGGCTATTTCCAGGGTTCCTCAAGGGGAAGAAAATCAGGGGTATTACTCCCGCTATTTTCTTATCCCAAAAAAGACAGGGGGAATGAGACCCATCCTCGATCTATCAGCTTTCAACGAGGCGATAATGAAAAGGCCTTTCCACATGCTGACGATCAAAAAGGTCCTAGAGTGTGTTCACCAGGGAGACTGGTTCACCTCTATAGACCTGAAGGATGCATACTTCCACTTACCCATGATCCCACAACACAGGAAATTCCTCCAGTTTTCATTCCAGGGAATATCGTACCAGTACAACCGTCTGCCATTCGGTTATTCCCTGGCTCCTTGCACCTTTTCAAAGTGTGTAGAGACGGCGCTGCAGCCGCTACACAGAGGAGGGATGAGAGTACTGTTTTACCTGGACGACCTGCTGCTGATGGCTTGCTACAGGGAGGAAGTGGCTTTACAGACGGTACAGCTCATATCGCATCTGTCAAAGCTGGGTTTCATAATAAACTGGAAAAAGAGCTGTCCTCTTCCATCCCAGAGTATTGTTTACCTGGGTGTGGAATTAAACTCAGCCCGCATGAAAGCGCGACTCTCACGGCAGACAGTGGAGACACTGACAGCTCTCCTTCGACGCGTCACACCCTGCAGCGTGGTGACAGCCCTCTCCGTAATGCAGCTGCTCGGCATGATGGCAGCCGGTCACGTGGTGATTCCCCTGGGTCTCCTTCACATGAGGAGACTCCAGAAGTGGTTTATTCGCCTACGCATCGACCCCGTGCGACAGAAGGGGCGCATGGTGGCCATCCCTCTTTCTGTGGGTTCAGACTTAACCTATTGGAAAAGTCCCCACGTCCTGTCAGCGGGTGTGGCCCTGGGCAGAGTTACGTCACACATCTCGGTGTTCACAGACACATCTCTCTCAGGGTGGGGAGGAACGTGTATGTCGCAGGCAGTGGGGGGACAGTGGCCGGCTCACATGTCCCTTCACATAAACGTGCTGGAATTGCTCTCCGTACGGAAAGTAATTCAGCATTTTGCCCCGTTGCTGCAGAATCAGCATGTATTGATTCGCACAGACAACAGAGCCGCGGCAGGCTACATCAATCGCCAGGGCGGAGTACGCTCAGTGCAGCTTCTGAACACAGCCAGGCGGCTGTTGATCTGGACGCGCGCACACTCACTCTCCATCAGAGCAATGTATGTGCCCGGCGAATTGAACAAAGGGGCAGACCTCATGTCCAGAGGAGGTCCTCGCCAGGGGGACTGGAGCCTACATCCCGAGCTGATCGCCCAGGTTTGAAGCCGGTTTGGGAGGGCGGAGGTGGATCTGTTCGCCGCACGCGGGAACGTGCAATGCGCCCTCTGGTTGTACCTGTCAGCGCGGGACCACCCCCCCCTGGGGGTGGGCGCGTTCGCACATCGTCCATGGCCCAGGGGACTGTTGTACGCTTTCCCACCAGTCCCGCTGATCCCTCGGTTCCTGGACCGAGTGCAGGAGGAGCGGCTGTCAGTGATCCTAATTGCCCCGGAGCACACGGGCGCTTCCTGGTTTCTATGCCTACAGCGTACGCTGTCAGGCAGGCCGTGGGAAATTCCGTGGCGCGGGGACGCTCTCTCGCAGGTTGAGGGAGCGATCAGCAGTCACCCAGTGATAGGCCAGCACTTATGGGCATGGCCCCCTGAACGGGAACACTTAGAGGGGTTGGGTCTCTCTCGAGATGTTGTACGTACCATTCAGGGAGCCAGGGCCGCGTCTACCAGAGCGTCCTACACAGCCAAGTGGGCAGCGTTGCAGCGTTGGTGTGTAGAAAGAAGCCTGGACCCCATTACGTGCACCCTGCCTCACATGCTGTCATTCCTCCAGCTGTTGTTGGATAGGAATTTGGCTTTCAACACAATCAAGGTATATGCGGCTGGCATATCATCTTGTCACGTGGGTTTCGGAGCAGGGACGTTGTTCAGTCACCCCCTGACGAAACGTTTTCTGCGAGGACTACGAAGAATCAGACCGGTATCACGCGCACTGGCACCTCAGTGGGATTTGGCGTTGGTGTTACGAGCACTAAGCAAAGCCCCATTTGAACCTTTAGAGCAGGTTCCCCTTAAAATGTTATCAGCCAAAGTAGTATTGCTTTTGCTCTAACATCAGCGAAAAGGGTGAGTGATTTGTCTGCTCTCTCTGTGGCTCCGTCATGCCTCCGGATCCAAGGAGATGGCAGTTTGGCTGTGTTACGCCCTACCCCAGCCTTTATGCCAAGGGTCATCACAAGCTCTTTCAGGTCAAGAGTGATCACCCTGGATGGGTTTTTTCCGCCTGCTCACAAATCGGAGGAAGAAGCCACATCTAATCTCCTCTGTCCGGTTCGCGCGCTGTCTTGCTACGTGGCGCGCACGGCGGCCTGGCGCCGTTCTCAGCTCCTGTTTGTGCACTATAGAGAGCGCTCGATCGGGCAACCTCTGTCTGCACAACGGCTGTCACACTGGCTGTGTGAGGCTGTGTCACAGGCATATGTCTCCTCTCGGGTGGAGCCCCCGGAGAACATCAATGCGCACTCCACCCAAGGAATTTCCTCCTCCACGGCTTTGCACGGAGGAATGTCGGTGGAAGATATTTGCACTGCTGCATCTTGGTCTTCCCCCTGTTCATTTATTCATTTTTATTTGAGGGATGTCTCCCATTCCTCTCTGACACACCCTGTACTGGGTGTCCTGTCGGAATAAGTGACGTCAGGGATCCAGCTGTGCGCCTCTCTCCTGCCTCTCGGCACGCGGAGAGCGGCCCTTTTTCCCTCTTATAGGAGGGATGTTCCTTTTTCCTCTGACACACTTTGTACGGAGTGCCCGGTCAGATTGAGTGACGTCAGGGATCCAGCTGGGCGTTCTCCTACCTGTCTGACACGCAGAGAGCTGCTGTTCCCCCTCTATGATCACTGGGCAAGGTGGGACCTTCGTCTCTACTTTCTCACAGCGGCTGGTATGTATTGTTCCCAGCCTTCACCCCGTCAGGGAAAATAGGCATGTTTTGCTATGTTCCAGGGACGGTGATGCGCCATTACGCATGGCACAACAGGCAGGGGGTGTCTGTGCTTCTAGTGCCGGGCGGACCAAGTGGGGCGCTGACTACATCATGCTTCGTCCTTAACCCAATAGCGATAGCCTTAGAGGGCGAAGCCATATACGAAATAGAACTGAGGTTACCTACTGTAACCCCAGCTTCTATGAGTAAATGGCGTAGCCCTCTAATGGCGCATTCACACTACAGCGCAGAGCTCGCTTTAAGCGTGCCGAGCCGTGCGGGGCCTGTTTTTGGTTGCGCTTACACTTGGCCTAGTTCCGGTCCGGGGCTACTTTTTCACCTTCTTTCTGGCCCGACTAAATCGTGGTTCTATCAAGGCCAACAAACAGGGCTGAGTCGGGCTGAGTTTGCTAAACTAGAGAGAGAATCGCTGTAAAGGGGGGCTACAACTACAACAAGATGAACATATTTTACCGTGATTTAATTGTAATACACGTTTCAAAATGATGCCGAAGTAACAACATACTGATACCGGTTAGTAAAAACCATGAATTAATGCTTTGACAAGTCTGCAGACAGACGGCAGGCGAAAAACCTTTTAAAATGCGTGTTTTCTAAATGGAGCTTGGCTAAGCTAACGTTATATATGCTCCGACCGTCCACACTCACAACAACGGCCTATACAGACATAAATAAACCAGCGACTGTATTCGCCATGACACAGGCAGTCTGTGGTTTGTACTTGTTTAACTTTTGTCTAGTTCAGGGGTAGCCAACGCGGTGCCCGCGGGCACTAAGTCGCCCGCAGGGGGGAAATTGGTCGCCCCCGCGGGCATGTTCTAAAAATAGCACAAGTCACCATGGATCTCCGTCTAAAAAAATTATTGAATACATTTTTAATTTTTAAAATGACAATATTGAATATAACATTTTAAAAGCACACATTTTGTATGTACATATGTAAGTGAAATGGAGATTTGGTACGTGAACTCTGACCCCAGATAGGTTCAGAGTTGAACTCCACGCACCAAATCTCCGTTCCACCTTTAGCTGAGACAAGCTAGCATGAGCAGCTACGATCATGGGCCTCATCACCTAACCACACACACACACACACACACACACACACACACACACACACACACACACACACACACACACACACACACACACACACACACACACACACACACACACACACACACACACACACACACACACACACACACACACACACACACACACACACACACACACACACACACACACACACACACACACACACACACACACAGCAGTGGTGAGGATCTCAGCCTGCCACTGACGTTCAACCAGAAAACATCAGCCGTTAGCTGTTAGCAGTTAGCAAACAGAGATCACAGCTCCTCATATCTTTTCAGAAACTGGACAAAAGTTAAACAAGTACAAACCACAGACTGTCTGTGTCATGGCGAATACAGTCGCTGGTTTATTTATGTCTGTAGGCCGTTGTTATGAGTGTGGAATGAGCATATACAACGTTAGCTTAGCCTGGTCGACCCAATCTCCATTCAGAAAACAAGCATTTTAAAAGGTTTAAAAGGCAACAGAGCTTCATTTAGCATGAAATAATTATTGCACTGTATATACAATGTGTATATATATATATATATATATATATATATATATATATATATATATACAGTGCAATAAGCTTCTTAGTGCAATAAGAAGCTACAGGGACGTTAATCTAACGTCGGTAATATTAACTTTATTTAATATAACTTTTACGGTACAATATTTAATCATACAGCCCATGTAGTATAATAATCAATTACAGCAAACATGTGCAATATATCCATTATTACAGCTCCGTGGGATGGCAGTAAGATGATATGGGTCCGTTCTTATTTTGCATCCATGGGTAAAGATAAACGCAACTCACATTGGTTTCTCATACAGCATCTCTGTAAACTACGTGTATTGTATTCACTGAATTTCACTCTGCCTTTAACGGCTCGTTGTAGCTCCAGCCCCCACCCTCCCTGTGAGCACAGTGTGCTCTGATTGGTCGGGACCATGCTGAACACGTAACATGAACGTGCCGGGCGGCGCGGTCCCCTGGTTTAGATGCGCGTTCATAATGCAGAGGGAAATAACTCTCAGAATAACGTTATTAGCACATTTTTACAACTTGAGGAACTAATGTTTTTAATAAGGGCTATACAAGTGTTCATACTGGGTAGTTTATTTAGTTTAAAAAAAATTATCCAACGATTTACAGACCACTCTTTCCCCATGTAAGTCAATGGGAAAAAGTGTTTCCGGGCCTGGCAACCAAACGGAAGTGTAGTACCGCCGTTTGGCCACAACGAATATTTTCATCTGAATCCGGCGCACTTCCTGGGGGCTTGGTCCCGCCTCGTCTCCGCCTCTTTGCCCTTATTTGGAGCAGGCTGGAGTAGGCGGGAGTTGAATTCTGACGTCACTGTCGAGCCGTTAGTGGCTGACTCCGCCTACTAAGGGCTTCTCGGCAACTCTGCAGAATCCTACGGGTGACGTCACGGACCCTACGTCCATTTATATATACAGTCTATGTTGTTAACCCACTTTAACCAGTGGAGAAATAACCGGAAATGCCAAGCAAATGCTACCACGACTTAATGATTTATTTTGTAATAGTCACACTCGATTACGCCAATTTTCTTGTTCCCCAGCTGGTCGACACCTCTTTTAGCAGAAACAAAGGCTACATTAATGTATTAAATCGATGTTAATCCATGCGTGTGGATTATAGGTGTGGATGTGGAATTAACAGACGTGACGTTGTGCGATTGAGTTGCCAGGCAACAGCTTCGGTTCATGTTCATTTACAAACTTTTCAACTACAACCGTAGTTATATTTAAGAACATGTTAGAAGGCCTCACGAAATACTTTAATGCAAATTCAAATGTAAATGTGAAGGAATGTGTGTATAACAAAATACATCGGTGATAAACGAAACCGGAAACAGATGTAGGCAAGATCCTCAGCTCGATGATTGGATGGTTTAGCCGCAATGCATGCTGGGATTTGGTGTTTATGTGATGTGAAATCTGAAAACGTTTTTTAAAAATAAAATAATACTTTATTCCGAGTGTGCTTGCTTTTCTCTTTGAAAGTCATCACATAACGGCATTGTAATACACGGTTCGGCTGCATTAAGTATTACATATCTGCCGTAATTCTCTATTTATAGAGACTTGCTGAGAAGACTTCTAGACCAGGGGTTCCCAAACTTTTTCAGCATGAGACCCAAAACAGAAATGTTGTGGTCCTAAGGGACCCAAGCTAAAAAAATGTGATGATTTTCCATAATATCTACATTTATAAACAAAGAATGCAACACACCATGAATTTAAAATGTAAATGAAAATATTTATTTAATTATAAAAGTGCATTGCAGCAATTAGGTTTCTCACCATAACAACCTTCCCTTTGAGCTTGCCCAGAAAAAATAAGGATCAAAGCAGAAAGACGAAACATGGGACGTGCAGTCAAGTATATACAGTACAAATCAAATTTAAATTATACAATTATCAAAAGTGCAATATAAAGTTTGTCGCTAGCTCAAAAACGATGTACACACCATTTTAAACTATTTTAAATGAACAAAGCACAAACATGTTGTAAACAGAAAGGGACAAAACACTAACTATAGGAAGTGCAGTATACAGTACATCACAGGTGAAACCACATTTAAATTATCGGAAGTGCAACATTACGTTTGTCACTAGATCAAAAACTATGTACACAAATTTTTTAAACACTTTTAAATGAACAGAGCTGTTTTAAAACACTCTGAGAGACAAAGAAACTCCAACACTTGGCAACTAATTAACTTTTTTTTGTGGAGGCTGACTTGATAGGATGCCCTCAGTGCCCCTCTGTTCCCTTTGAATGCCTGAAAATAATAGAGAAGATATTATCATTAACATTGCTGGGTTATTGGGTGATTTTTAACACCAGCCGGCGTACGCTGTATACCCAATGTGGACCTGGCAACCGCATTTATAGCGCATTACATTACATGTTACTTGTTAGACGCTTTTATCCAAAGCGACATACATACTCAATACTGTGGGGAATCCCCACAGAGGGATTTTGACAGGGTTGTTGCACAAAAGATCCAAGCGTGCACAGAAGAAATCTGAGAGCAAACATTTCACGAGCGTACAGAAACAGCCTGAGTCCAAGGAGAAGGTTTTAAACTGGAACACAGGAAACAAGCGCAGCAATATACAGTGACGCAAATTAGTCGCTTTTCGGCGCCTCCCGCTTTTTTAACGCTGCTTTGGGTTACTTGTCTAATTCGTGGAGAACCGAAGAGTTTTCGTTTTGGGGGGGGGGTGGGGGTCCTTCAGTCCGTCCGTTAGTCCGTCCGTCCGACTGACGGACAACTTCTCACTTCAAAAAAGAAGAAGAAATCTAGATCGCAAAATAATTAAACAAGCGAGTGCCTGTTTTTCCTGGCCAAGGACAGGTTCATTGAACACAACACGAGCGTAACGTGTCGTGGTTATGTCTCGTCTGAAAGGAGTGTAGACTAGACTTGAGTGCTTACGGAGAGCACCGGAACGCCGCTCCAGCTCTTCAAATACTGCAGTACCCATAAGGAGCCGTACACATGCCGCAGTGTTTGCGTGGCTGTGTCTTTAGTTGTAAGCACAGTGGCAATCTGTTGTTATTAGCATCTGGTTAGCTAGCTATGCTAACGAATTTAAAGAGCTTTTCTACAACCAGGTGGAAGAGAGCTCTCTCCTGAGAGGCTCAAATAACCTCAGCTCAGTGAGGTTAAGGCACACCTTGATATGATCATTATAATTATTAATGAGACATTAGAGACTAAATGAAAAACAGGTATAAAATACTATATGACAGTAACAAAAAAGTTGTTAAAAATAACAAGAATAGAGTTTAAAAGGGGAGTGATTTGTAAAATATCCAAAAATAAAAATCTGCTTACAGTTCTGTTTCAAATGGGTGTTGAAAGATGTACCCATAAATCTCCTCATGTTGTTCTCAAAGTGCACCAGATTGATGCTTTTAACTTCAATATTTAAAAAAAAATCTTCCCGGGGGAGCATGCCCCCGGACCCCCCTAGAGAAGGTTAGGTCCCCCCCACTTAGATCATGTTCACATGGATACTAAGTACATTTGCACACATCTTGCGTTCATATCTTTCTGTTTTGGTGGTCATGCCACACCGTGCATGCATGCATGCATGCGTGAGTCATGGTAAGATATTTGGATTAAGAGGTTGCGTTTTCTTTGCACAGCATGAAAGAAAGACCAAATGAATTGTCTGTGATTTTAGTTTTTTTAAGCAGAGGTTGAGTTCAATCATTTGTAGGGACCTCGGAGGATGTTGTAAAAATTGAAAGGAAAAAGGTTCCCCACCCCTGCTGTAAATAATAATAAAAACCCTTGATTTCTAATTTAAAATATCTGTCTCCTATTGATCTGAGTATATTATAAATAATAGCCAGTTAATTGAAGCATTATAGGCATAGTACAGGCCTTTGTCAGATGGTATATTACGCTGTTTCTTTCTGCTTTGAATAGTTCTCTCTTTTTTCACCATACCTGTGTTTGCATCACTGAATATATCTGAGTGCAAGCGTACAGTTTGAGCAGAAGCAGAGCAAATCTAAGCACAAGCAGGCACTATTTGAGTGTGAGGACAGGGTTTGAGGGAAAGAAATACATATTCTGAACATGAAATCAATAAAGTATGCTCTCAAATTTAAAGACCACGCTCTTGAATAACGATAGGGAATAACATGTATTCCTATGTTCATCACACTGCAGCAGTCACGTCCGTGCGGCTGATACTTTCTCTCGCTGTCCTTCTCATACTGCCTGTCACTTTCCCTCTAATCTTCCCGTGGTTATTGTTTCTGTTTTCTCCCGGCCGTTTTAAAAACATTTTAGGCTAGTGAAAGTTGAAACACCGCTCTATGCCGCTGCAGAATGAAGTGGACTCGCGGGAGCGAGTAGAGGACGAGCGAGAGCGTGCAGCCCGCTCCGGGGCTCAGTCTGCATTTCATCCAACTTTGCATTAACGAAACAATTTCACAACAGACACTGACAAACTCACAAACACACAAAACAAATGATTAAAATGAGTGACTTACTTTTCCGCCGTCAAAACACTGCTTCTTGAAAGACTCTTCTTTGCAGATGAAAAGATCCTTCGATTTGTCCCGATGCAGAGGATGTTTTGTTTGGAGATGCCGGTCCAATGTATTCATTTTCAAGCTTTTGTTACTGAGCACCTCTCCACATAAAACACACTGAGGCCGCTCCTCTCCATTTCTAACAGCTTTTGTGAAGGCAACGTTTAAAAACTCCTCTTTGTATCGTCTTTTTGCCATCATGTACGATCGGGATTAATCAACAGACAATAAACAGACAGCGCGAAAACTTTCGCGGGGGACGCGTCAGAGCTGATACAAATACAATCTTTTATTTTTAGTTTATTTGTATTTAGAAAATTAAATCATTCAATATACAATGCTATATTGCATAATTTAATTTTTTTGAAAATAAAAAATAAAATACAAAGATTATAAAAAGAATTGTATTTGCAACGCAGCCATCAGCTCTGACGCTGTGTGTGTGTAGCAATGCATTTAACTGGCGACCCAATCAAAACGGGTCCGCGACCCATTTTGGGTCGCAACCCTGAGTTTGGAAAAGGCTGTTCTAGACAAACAGGAGAACTGCCGCCAAAACTGAAAACGTGACGTGGATCATAAATATATAAGCAATTAAACAACATCTTACATTTCTTTTCACACAATACGTCTTCTTGTAGTATCAAAACTAATTCGGCTGACTTTTATATTTGATCCAATTGGTAGATAGGCTGTATTTACACCATAACGGTGCAGAGCTGATAAAAAGGGACACCTGGTGGTTGAAGAACGTTATTAAATGTATTATTATAAAACACGTCGTCTACCTGTCCTGTACCACTTGTTATGACTTCTCTCTCTCTCGCGCGTATTCCGTTAAGACCCACCCCATCTCACTCCTTGTGCTGAAACCTATGGCTGAAATCTACCAGAGTAGGGGCGGGTCTTCACAGCATACGTTTGGGGAACAAAATCAAGCTTAAAAGGCGAGTGGATTTTGGCAGGAAATGAGTGCGGACCAACGATTGAACGATAAAAAGAACGGCTCTCACCAAGTATGACTCGGTTCCCCTCGTTCGTACCAAAGAGCCGTTCAAAAGAATCGTCTCGTTCGCGACCGACACATCACTAGTAAACACAAGTGTACGGCAAATATGGAAGATAAGAAAACACACCTTTTTAAACTGGCGTATTCAATACCTTAATTCTGCTAAACTGATTGTTGTTTTTAATTCTTTGTTTTTTAAGTATTGTATTACTGTGTGATCTTCTTTGTTGCTTGTTTTTAAATTATGCTCTGTAAGGTGTCATTGAGAGCTTTGAAATGCGCCCATAAATAAAATGCATTATTATTATTATAAGTTCATTTCACAGCGGGTGGATCGTAACCCTTACTTTAAGATCTGTCCGGCATGTCCCCCATATTCATGTTATGTGCAACGCTGCTAAAATGTAACACAATCATTAATATCCTCCACTTTCCAGTATCAAGTGTTGCTTTCCGGGACACACCCCCACACACAATATTGTGTCTGTTTTGATCCGCTCTGTGTGTATTTACGGTATTTACATGAACACAGAGCGGATCAAAGAAGATACATATACACCGTTTTTTAGTAGGGATGCACGATATTGTTTTTTTTAAACCGATACCGATAACTTCCTGCTTCTCAAGACCGATACCGATACCGATAACCGATAATAATATAAAATATATATATATATATATGAAATGTACCTGTAGTTTTTTCCTCGTTTTAGCCCTGGGGTCGTCTCTGGCAAACTTCTTGCCTTTTTCAAAAGCCTCGTCGATAGGTAAAAGCCCCGGTGCCTTTGCAGCTGGCTTTGGATTCGCCGCTAGCTTAGCAGCGCAGGCGTCTTCGTACGCTTTTAACACACCATCGTAGCGATGGCGATGTTTCAGGTGACTAATCAGGTTGGAAGTATTATAGCTCGTTGCCTTTTTCCCTCCTCGTGGAACTTCTGCATTGCATTTGTTAATACAAATAGCAAGCGAACTATCTAACTCTGAAACTTTGAAATAGTCCCATACTACCGACGACATGTTTGTTTACTGTCCTGGCTTCACGGCCGCACACCATTTACATCACAGCCAGGCATGAGTTAGGGAGCGCTGGATTTGCGAAAAACTCCCCTCTTCCTAAACCACTAATTAGAGGTGCCCAGTACGTCGACCGCGGTCGACCGGCAATGCTGGTAGATCGCGAGTCATTCATAAATTTAAAAAAATCCAGCTCCGTTAAAATAGACAAAACAGGTTTTGATCCCTCCTCCTTTGGCCTCCCTGCCACTTAATTCAGGAGTTGACTTGATTGACAGAAAAAGCGACCTATTGCTTTCCAGTCTGTTAACACAGAATGCAAAGCGATACAAAATCAGTCAAGTGCCGGGAGAGACAAACAACAAAATGAGTGCGGGAACGAGCAAAAAGCTAAAGACATACCACTTCCACACAGAATGGGAGGGAGAATCTTTTTTTGTGATGTCACATTCAAAGGTTATTTGCCTTATTTGTAAAGCTAGCATCGCTCTGCCAAAGAAAGGTAACGTGGAGAGGCATTATCGGAGTGTTCACAAGGCATATGACAGCGACTTCCCTCCGAGTAGCGAGTTGAGAAAGAGAAAGGTCATGTATTATTGCTACACAAACATTATCTTTTAGTCTTAGTGTCGCCAACTCGTTTCTAACATGCAAAAAGACAAACAAATGCGTCTATGGTTGGTGTATTTTCTATCTTTCCAATCCAGAAGAGATCTCTCTCTCCCCCGTCTGTTTGCAAGGGGGCGGGGCAGTTTACACACACGCATCTGCTACATGCAGCAACACACGGAGGAGATGGTGGAGAGAAGCGCTCCAAGGTGTGGTTACATGTTACCCGTCTTGAGGTGGACAATGCTCGTCACCAAAAGTGTTTAGCATGTAAGGGCGGTAACACGAGCAATTTGTCTAAACATTTAGCAAAAGTGCACCACATTCAGACGGAGGAATGCACCGGGTTCGACTGTCTTTCGACTAGCTCTGTAGCCCCATCCACGAGTAACGTTTCCACGTCAGGTGTTATGTATGCTAGCAGCAACACACGGAGTTAACTACATTATACAAACATGGGTTAATGATTAGAGGTAACTGAGTTATTTATTTTGTTAAAGTTTCAGCTATTCTGTTTCCAGTTCTGTCATCAGATTATTTAATAAGATTTGTTAAAACATTGTTGTTTCTTTTGATGTGAAATATTATTTATTTAATTCAAATAAAAAGCAATGTTAATTTTGTTCACAATTTGTTAAGTTAATTTAATAATATATGTATTTTTGAATCAAGTATTCATCTTTATTGTCTTCATTGTTAGTTTCCACATGCCTAAAACAACCTCAAACTAAATCTAAAAGTTGATGGCTAAATAAGAGCGTTTGAGAAATTGTGCAAGGCACACAGTAGTAGTCCGAATAGTCGATTAATCGTTTCATTAATCTATAGATTAATCGATAATCAAATTAGTCGTTTGTTGCAGCCCTATTGTAGTTATTATCCCATGTAAAAATAAAACGTGTTATTCAGCAACCCTTGCAATTTGGGTTTTTATTTTTGGTTGGTAGACCTCGGTTAGCTGGTCATTTCAAAAGTAGCTCACAAGCCAAAAAAGTGTGGGCACCCCTGCACTAATACCACAGTACTGGCAAAACGGGAGGAGCCGAGTGAAAAACAAGCGCCCCTCATCCCAATCCACCTGCAGTGTTTTTTTCTTGTTTTTACCCAAAAAATATATTGTATATTATCGGGGCTATTAATACTTTTATCGGGTTTATCGGGATGACGTCATAATTCCTAATATCGGACCGATAATTATCGTGCACCACTATTTTTTAGGGAACACACTGCGGTCCCATAGACAATATTGTAATATATATTTAACAATCAACACCTTAAATGGGTAAAGATGGTCCTTTAACGTAGCCTCCTGCCTCGGCGCCCCTAAAAGTCGGCACAAGAGTAGACATGCAGAGCCGGACCGATGCAGTAACGTTCTACACCGCTTGACAGCAGACATAAAACAATCATTTAAAACAAGACGTACCGCAAATATGCCGCAAGCTCATCCATCGGCTATGACTCCCCCTCCCCACTGAGCTCGGTTTAATGTACATAACTTTGGGCAAGGTTCATAGTTTTAAATATTGTAAAGTGTAGAGCCGAAGAATTGGAGTCGGAGGCGGCGTGTTGAGTATGGAACTCCACACTTTATTTTCCATTAGTTTACAGAAAGGTAGGAACAACTTCATTACATGCTACTCAAGCTAGAATGATAACAAACCACATGTGCGCTACCTAACAGGTCCGTGGCGCAACACACTCTCTATAACACAGTGAATTATGTTCCGTAATGTTACACCACAAAACCAAGCAACTGCCGGACTTACGCTCTACAAAATATACTCACACTATAAAAACACGCTAAACACAAGTCAATCAATATAAACTCACCTTATGATTTTCATGGCTTTATCCTAGCTAACACCAGTGAATGACAATGTTTACACATTGACAGCTGTATTCAAATAAAGATTTTTTGCAATTTGTTCTGCTTTTCATCTTGTCCATTAAAGTGCCATATTGTTTTTTTACGAAACTATTAAAAGTAGGGTTTTGAGTCCGACCTTTTGATTTGTGAATACAATTGTCAATGCTGCAGAGCAAGCTGCTGACGTATGTGCTCAGTGGGCGGAGTTACAGAGATAAACATAACTTTTTTCTTATTTCTTAACATGATTGAGACTTATAGAACGTACACCCCTCAAGATTAAAATAGTTCTACATGATTGATTGATGTTTCGATGAGAAACATGAATACATTCTGTCTCATATATTAACTGCATATTTGCAAATTGAACAACCCCACTTTCCCCTTTGTTTCAGTGTAGGGGAAACACTGCATCTATCTATGTATCTATCAATATAACATTAGTCTTCGTTTACAATATAGACAATAGGCATAATTTTAAAACAACATACATCTATTGCAGTTATGATGTCATAATAACATACACTTGTATAAACAGTGATGCAAATTAGTCGCTTTTCGGCGCCTCCCGCTTTTTTAACGCTGATTTAGGTGACTTGTGTAATTCGTGGAGAACCGAAGAGTCCGTCAGTCCGTCCGTCCGACGGACAACTTCTCACTTCCAAAAAGAAGAAGAAATCTAGATCGCAAAATAATTAAACAAGCGAGTGCCTGTTTTTCCTGGCCAAGGACAGGTTCATTGAACACAACACGAGCGTAACGTGTCTTCACCATAAGTCTTCACGTGGTTATGTCTCGTCTGAAAGGAGTAATGGAGAGCACCGGAACGCCGCTCCAGCTCTTCAAATATTGCAGTACCCATAAGGAGCCGTAAACATAGCGCAGTGTTTGCGAGGCTGTGTCTTTAGTTGTAAGCACAGTGGCGATCTGTTGTTATTAGCATCTGGTTAGCTAGCTATGCTAACGAATTTAAAGAGCTTTTCTACAACCAGGTGGAAGAGAGCTCTCTCCTGAGAGGCTCAAATAACCTCAGCTCAGTGAGGTTAAGGCACAGCTTGATATGATCATTATAGTTATTAATGAGACATTAGAGACTCAATTATTAACAGGCAGGGCCGGCCCTAGACTTTTGGGGGCCCTAAGCAAGCTTTGGCTTGGGGGCCCCCTCACTCTAGCGCGTTCTCACTACACACAACACGGAACCAACTTTTGTCTTATGATGTTAGCATAAGCACACATATTGTATAAATAAGCATATAAAAACCGTGGACCTAACGTCCTCTAAGGGGGTCCTCACCTCCTCTAGTGGGCATGCTCCCCCGGGAAGATTTTTTTTTTAATATTGAAGTTAAAAGCATGAATCTGGTGCACTTTGAGAGAAAAATTAAGAGATCTATGGATACATATCTCAACACCCATATGAAACAGAACTGTGAACAGATTTTTCTTTATGGATATCTTACAAATCACTTAAACTGTATTCTTGTTTTTTCATATAGTATTTCATAACTCTTTTTCATTTATTCTCTCTGGCTGTCCATCATATAATGTTCACATAGAAACTAGCTGTCAATAGGAATATACATTTAGATTATATGACAAAGTGTTTATTTAATATATCTGGCTAGCTATAGCTACTTGCTAACGGTTTAGCTTACCCCCGTGATTCAAAGTAACGTCAACGTAGCTGTAATTTATGCTTTGCTTACATGTTCGCATAACTTGGAAGTTTACTGACATTTACATACCTTGTTTACCTGGCTCAAGTGGTGGCTCTGGGGTTGTTGTGTGAGCCACCACTTGAGAATTGTCGTATTTTTTAAGAAAATGTTTCCTTATGTCCATCTTCAAAAACTCTGAGTCCGACTGACAGTTTATTTTAAACATTGTCACAGCTCACATGATAGGTACCTGTCAGCCAATAAGACAGATGTTTATTTCCATTCAACTCTCTGGTTGGTCTGGTGTCTTGCCTCTGTTGCATTCACTGAACACGGGAAATTACAATCCTGCCGTCCTCTCTTGTGTCATGATGAGGTTCAGGTAAAGCACGGTTAATGTATTATATTATTGACTCAATAATATAATACATTACTTTGAGAGTAGGCAATCTAGGCATATTAACACAATTAATTAAACATACTTATCACGGCGACGGTGTACTGAGATTTATTTATTTTTTAAATAAAAACAAATTTTTTTTTTTTGCTAGGGGGCCCCTTAGTGGCTGCGGGGCCCTAAGCGGCCGCTTATGTCGCTTAATGGGTCGGGCCGGCTCTGTTAACAGGTATAAAATACTATATGACAGTAACAAAAAAAAGTTGTTAAAAATAACAAGAATAGAGTTTGAAAGGGGAGTGATTTGTAAAATATCCAAAAAGAAAAATCTGTCATTGTCAGATGGTATATTACGCTGTTTTTTTTCTGCTTCGAATAGTTCTCTCTTTTTTCACCATACCTGTGTTTGCATCACTGATAAAACACATGTAAAATGCTTACATTTTTCTTCTCTTTTGAGAATCAAACAAAACAGATTTAAATTGAAAAAAATAATACAAACAAGTGAAATGAACTAAATTGCTGAATTGCTTTGAATTCACTGGCAGGAGCGACACGTGAGAAGGAGCAAAAGTGAACAACGAGGGAGATATTGAACAAAGAGAAAGAGTAGAGGACACTAGAGAGAGTAATGAACAGGAAGAACACAGAGAGACTAATACTGTAAAGATGGTCATGCTAATAAAGCTTTTGAATTGAATTGACTAAAGAAGATGGAAGAGACGGTGCAGGTTATGGAAAGGAGAGAGAAATGGGAAATGAATGTTGACAATGTATTATGATAATTTTAGCCTCTTCTGCATGTCCAGATCATTAATAGTAACAATCAACTGATTCTTATGCGTTACACTTTCAAAAATAATTGATGATGCAGCCCACTGACATGGTTTGAAATCAATATATTATCAAATATGTGACCCCCCACAGGACTTAAGAAGCACCTAACAAGATCATGAAAATCCCCCCAAATCTCGGGGGTATACCCGATACCCGGTATACCCCCGAAATCCTGGATACGGCCCTGCTTAGAGATATTGTCCTGCTGTACAAGGGTGATGCCCCATGATCACAAAATGACCCCTGTAGAGTCTGAGTGCCAATGACCTCATACTACATGTCACTTGTTAGTTGCTTTTACCTTAAAGCGACTTACATACACTCAATACTGTGGACATCCTCACAAGAGCTATATGGGGTGAAGCCCAGGGACACAACGACTGGCTGACTGCAGTGGGGATTGAACCATGCCCCCCTGATCCGAAGATCAACGCACGATCAGCCACATTGATCCTCCAAATATTTTCCTCTGCTGTATTAATAAAATTGCCATGTGTTTTCAAATGAAAATAAGGCACATATCAGCCCAGAGCATTATACAAAATATATATGTATTTTAAAAGGGACCTGTAAGGCTTAATACATGTTATATATAAAACTTTATATAATATCAATATTATAATAAACTTCAACCAAAGTCAATTTCAGGAGTGGTGTTTGACATAGTTTACGTTCAATTTTAACTATTTTAGTCTTACTCAACCTTTTAAAATAATTTACTTTAATTTAGAAATGGTTTTTCTGAGAAAAGAAATTCTAAAAAATTGAAAAATATAAGTTTAATAGGACGATGTGGATCTATTTTCTCTCACCTTGTAAAAATCAAAGAATCTATAATACGGCTTTGGACTTCACTCACCAAAATACATTTTTCTTTTAATGTTTTGCATTTGTACTATTTTCTAGTCAATTTGGACAAATATCTTTCGAAGTAAAAATATCCTTGCATATGGTGTGAATATGTATACCCTGCTCACTCAGTATTATTTTAGGTACAATTTATCATTTAAATGTAATGAAAAAGCCAACTCAATAGTGTGTTAAAAATAGACTTTAGGATATTGTAAAACATCTTATCTTCACATTTACTTTACACCCTTTATCCTCGGTGGTCATTTTGACCCCAGGAGTTTAAAGCTCAAGAAAATGATCATATTCAAAATTGTTACCAAAATGTATGTTTCAAGTACTTTAGGTTTCTTTGTTGACTATCTAAATATCCATTTAAATAAAACACGACCGCAACTCCCCCTCCACCCACAGCATTATACATCCATAATTCCTATTATGTGACCATTGTAAAATATATAAATCACCATAAAATCTCACTGATTGACGTAACATTTTAAAGGATGATATTTTTGCTGTTGTTAAAGGATCTATATTATTTCCAAGTACAATTTTGGCATTTAAGAAATGTACAGTATATTATCAAGGATAGTAACATGTATTGTGTTGGGGGTCAATTATATTTCCCTTCCAATGTCAGCATCCAAAGGCATGCCGTTGCCTCCCTTTTTGATTTCTACACTCCTGCCAAAATGAACAAACCAATGTGGGCTTGTAAGTGGTTCCCACCCAACTCCTAACTGTCCCCATGCATGCACCTCACCTTTAAATTCATAATGTCCAGTATATTGTTTCATCAATCCTCTATTGATGGTGTTAAGAAGAACTCAATGCTGACTTCTGGTCTTAGACATGGCTGACAGCGTATCTTGTGGGGCCTGGAGACATTTTCCTTACATTAGCAGCACTAAACTTACCCTGTCTTTCAAGTGGGGAGCGGGACCAAGACAACTTTCCATTTTTAGAAAGTAATGTGTCTGCTTGTGTTTGAGAGACAACAGGAGCATCTGCACTGGGGTATTCAGGGTGGACTTTGATAGAGGATTTCTCTGAAAGTAGCCTAAAAGTATTTTTATAGTCTTTGCGCTAGTAGTCTAACTCTACCTAGTCTTAAATGATCAGTCTTCTTAAGAACTTAAAAGTATTTGTATTGCTCATCAGATATAGCAGAAAGACAGGCATTGTTGTACTATGGAGGGGACTTTGACAGTAAAAGTATTTGGGATAGTTGTTTAACTACAACTGATTCCAACTTCATCATTCTTATTAAAAACGTATGGCCAAAAATAATGTTATCGCTCATCAAATATAGCAGAAGCTTGTCATGTTTGCACTGTGTAAAGGCAAAGAGTTAGAACCTTTATTTTTGAAGAGTAGGCCTACAGCGCAAGCATAGGGCAAACTAGCCAATCAGAAGCAAGGAGGCACTGGAGACTCACCCACCTATGGAAACGAAACATTGAGTGGTATACTTAAAAAACGAAAAACGAACCGTTTTCTTTTTTTTTTAGAACTAAAAAAACCAACGGTTAACGTACCTTGGTCCAATTGACCTTTCGCAAAGCCACGCCCCTAAATGCCCGTTGTCCAATCATATTCGATCACGTGCGCGGCTCCCTGTGGAAGTCCGACAAGCTTAGCGTTCAAATTCATTGCAAAAATGGTGAAGCGTTGTGCTTATGGTCTTTGCAAATCGGATAGCAGATATCCCATAAGCTTAGAGGGGGAGGGGGCGGGGTGATATTTTACCCGTTTCCTAAACGGGTAAAATATGCCCAGCTGAATATGGCGAATATCAACAAACACAAATACGTTTGCTCCAAGGTAAATACGTGCTAACGTAGCTAGCTAGCTAGCAAAGATTACATTCACAAATTAACTAACTAATTTAATTAACTAATTTCACTAACTAACGTTAGCTAAAGTCACACGACTACAGCTGTAAGCTGTGTGCTTATAGGTCGTTTTGACCATGTATATCACTTGATGCATAATAATGTCTGAACAGCTGAGCTCCGTTATTAGTCTACCTGTGGTCAAAGTACAAACAAGAAAGCCAACAGGCAATCATTCATTTATATTTTGCTTTAATCTTTGTAGCATTTTGTTAATGGAAAGCCTACTGCTGACTTCCCTAATCCTGCTGCACAAGTGGGCACCCCGACCCCCACAAAGGAACAACAACGTGGATGCAGAAAGCCACCAAGGAAACGGTAGTTAACTTTAGACAAACTACAACATTTAATGCCTCTTGTGATTGTATTGTTTTATTCCAAAATAATAATAATAATTCCGTCGAATTTGACATACAGCTCATGTGGTTTTTCACTCTTGCACTGCGACCTGTATGCAAGTGCCTCTATTGATGTTGTGCCTCCCTCTTTTCTAATGTTTATACTGTGGATATAACCCTCCATAGCGTATTGTAGCCCCTTTTGTCGGGACCTGGAGAATATTGCTGCGTTATTGCTCCAAAATGAGTCTGTTAAGGCGACTCCGACGTTACGGAGACCCTCCATTATGGCTTTGTTTAACGCATCTGGCTCTCAGCTTGTCGGACTAGCAACAGTAACCAAGGGGGGGCGTGGCTTTGCGAAAGGTCAATTGAACCAAAAGATTTCACTTCAATGCACATATGGGAATTCAAATATGGAGGAGTCTGTGTTGATGTTGTTGTGAACAAACAAAACCCAAATGCTCTTGTTTCTATGTCTGCACTTTATTGAACATGTGAAAATAAGTACAAATGAACTCAAAGCAAATAAATTAAGTAATCCTTTCAATGATTTAGAACAAGAAGCAATGATTGGGAATCTGCGTAGTACGTCAAGTGAGTACATCTTTAAAAGCCATTCTGGCAAAGCAGGAAAAGTGTGAGGTTCTTTCACAAACAGTTTTGTTTTTGGAATTGAAACCTCTCTCACCGCTCATGATGCACTCAGAGCTGGCACCCGTGTTGGTGCTCAGTGTTTAATTCCTTATCAGCACCCTAAAAGCTTTGTACACAACACTGACTCTTCCTGGAATTTATCAAGTTTTCAGAGGGCATACAGCAATCCCACAATGTAGAAAGAAGCCATTGTTTCAGCACATTGTGGCTGAATACATACACACAGAACTGCTTGATTGGGTTAACCTTTTAATAACTAGATGATTGAAGCTCAATACAGACAGTCAGCAGTTGATCTACGTAGCATGAGATGTTCTTTATCATTTGAACCACACATGAAGTGTCACAGAAAGCACCCAACACTGAAGGCCATAATGAGCGAGAAAATACTACCTCATAGCCTACTCCACAAAGAAAATGCAGTATAACTCGTATTTATTGTGCATTTATGCAATATTTACATACTTAAAAGTTCCCTTTGCTGCTTGTCGGCAACATGTGCATTTCAAATTGCAATCATTTCAACCATCTGTTCTGTTCAGAAAGCGAAAAAATAAAAAATGTAATCAAAGAAAGCATTGCAAGGTTTTAATATGAGCGTATGGTGTCATCACAGAAAGCAAAGCCTAAGTGGTGCAAAACGTAACTATTTTTAATGTTTTTGTTGCCTGGTAATATATACAACACCAGCTCACACAGAGGTCACAATGTTGAAATCATATTGGCTGCATGCAGGTTAAATCAAGGCAAAACACAGAGGAACAAGAATGTGAGACGAAGGGAAGAAGTTTCTAAAGACACATTGTTTTTGTATTTTACAATTCGAGAAGGGATACACTTGCGATTTAAATGAACGTCCCAAAATGTCCTCTCTTTTACAGGGAGAGTAAATTGATAAATAGCAGGTCAATGAGTGTATTTAATGGGTGAGGAGAGTAGAGCGTGGGCAAGGGAATCTTCTTAGTAGGAGCGGATGGCAGGAGGGACGTGGGCACATTCCTGCTCATCCAGAGAGGTGTCGATGACAGGGCGGTACTCCAGGCTCACCTGGGAACACACAAAAATAAAAAAGGTCAATCAAACCATACCAACTCTATTGGCCTATTAAGTGAATAATGGTTACTAGAAAAGCCCAACTTCCTGCTGTAAGCCCCACAACACTCACCTTTCCAGTCTTTACGTCGACTGTGGACATAGTGTGTTTCCTCCAGTGCTGTTCGAAGGGCTTCTTCACCTGGCCCGTCAGGGGCTTGGAGTAGTCATACTCATCGAGACGATCCTGGAATAAAGTCGAACACAAACAATGTCAGAGGAAAGACCGGAAGCAATACACAGGAATAATTTGCTAATGCAAAAACATAAAAAAGAACACTGGCAAGGAAAAAGGAAAAAAACAAAAACAATGAGAAAGAAACCCAGATTTAGTATAGCAAATCCCACCTTGAAGTCCTCCCTGGCGTGGGCTCCCCTGCTCTCCTTCCTCTGCTCGGCAGAGTTGATGGTCTGGACGCCATTCAGCATCAGGTTCTGCAGCTCCAAACTTTCCACCAGGTCTGTGTTCCACACGATGCCTGGAGGAGAGGAAAGAGAAGGAACTTCAGCACTTGCAGCATGAAAGAGACTCAAGGAGCTGTAAAAAGACAGAATCAAGCAGTAGGGCAGTACCTCTGTCAAAGGTCTTGATGTCAGCCAAGGTCTGGTAAACAGCATCCATCTTTTCGCATCCCTCCTTCAGAACGGAGCCGGTACGGAACACGGCAGCGTGGGCCTGCATAGTCTAAGGAAAAGCAGGAAGAGGCAGATTATTTATGCATTTCTGAAGAAGTTTCTTTAGGAAACACATTTCAAATAATGTATCTAATGCACAATGTAAGGGATCTCATGTGTTTCTTTAGTGTTTACCTTCTGCATGTTGAGCCTGATCTCGGAGGTTCTCAGGCTTCCGTTGGCGTACCTCAGCTTGTCCAGGTTGGCCACAGACTCCTCTCCTGCACTGGGTGCCAGAGGGGACAGTTTCTCTCCTGAAGAGGAAACAACACACTAGAGTCAGCTATGAAGCAAGCAGGCGATTTGCACTGCAACACTAAATATAATCCTGTAGTAGTGGTGTTCATTTATATCAAAACTGAAATTTAGTATTCGACTTAATTTTTCTAGAAACTAGAAGAATTCATCTGATTTCATAGACATATTCGCTCAGGGTCAAATGTGAAAAAATCTCAACAGATCTTAAAACTAGGTTATTTGAGTCATGTTGTAAAAACTCCATTCTGACCTTTGAGATTATTTAAAATCAGGCTCAGAGGAAACTAGACTTCAGCACCTCCTCTGTTTACAGGCTTCAGAAATTGTAGGCGGAAGACTTTGACCAATCACAGGTCATTTCAGAGAGAAGGCATTCTTATTGGCTGTTCTACATTTGCAGATGCACGTCCCTTCAGAAGGTGACAGATTAAACTGCTTAAACAACCCAGAAAAAGCAAGACAGACTTAGTAAAAAGAGAGTCTATAAGAAAGTATATAACGCAATAATACAATATCGAAAGTGTTTTAAAAAGACGAGAGAAATGTTCTGCGGTTATGTCAGGCCCACTAGCTTGCAAAAATGTAAATGAAAAAAAATGACTAGTACTGGTTCAGGTTCTGGTGGGTGGGGCTCAGGAAAGAGTGTGTAGAGAGGAGAGCTGCAGTATAAGGGCTGTGTTTGGAAATTCTACTGGTTTTTTACCTTTTCCAGAAAACTACCTTCCCTGGCTTTAAGAATCTCATTATTCTTATAGTAGGCACTAGCAGAGGGGGCTCACCTGGCTTGTTCTCCTCAGCGATGGTGAGGGCGCAGGCTCTTCCAAACACCACCAGATCCAGCAGAGAGTTAGCACCCAGCCGGTTGGCTCCATGGACACTGGCACACGCCGACTCGCCGCACGCATACAGGCCAGGAACAACCTTGTCGGATCCTTCAGTATAAGTGATCACCTGATGGGAAAAACAGTTAATAAGGTGGGTCACTTTGTTGGTGTGTGTGTGTGGATGCAGGTGCTCGTGCACACATCACATACCTGTCCCTTGTAGTTGGTGGGGATTCCACCCATATTGTAATGGACGGTGGGCAGAACAGGGATGGGATCTTTAGTGACGTCGACTCCAGCGAAGATCATGGCCGTCTCTGAGATACCAGGCAGCCGTGTGGCCAGCTGCTGGGGGGGCAGGTGGTTGAGCTGCAGGTACACGTGGTCCTTCTCTGGACCAACACCCCTGAAGGAGCACACACAGGAGGAAGGAAATTATTTATGTTTACAAAGGTTTTGACATTTCTTGCATGCAGTTACATGACATACCAGTGTTCATTTTCCATACCTGCCCTCTCTGATCTCGATGGTCATGGAGCGGGACACCACATCTCTGGAGGCCAGGTCCTTGGCGTTGGGTGCATAGCGTTCCATGAACCGCTCTCCCTCACTGTTGACCAGGATGCCTCCCTCTCCACGGCAACCCTCTGTAATCAGACAACCGGCTCCGTAGATCCCTGGAACGATTCACATGTTAAAAAGGACTCGCTGAAATTTTAGAAGGGTCAAATATTCTTGATGATATATTGATATTGGGGTTTACAAAAGGTGAACAAATCTGCAGTGGCTCAGCAGTTGGTGCTGACCTCCTACATGCCACATCATAAAGGGGCCTGGTGTCAGATTCCCAGCAGGAACAAAAATAAAGATGACCACTGGTCTTTTACTGACTAGGCTCGGTTATTGGAGACAGCCAGGCCTGAACAGAGCTATGGAACAGCCCAAAATTGGGGAGCCTCCACACATGTAAGCATGACTTCTTCACCTAACCTAAAAGTATTCCAAGTGCAAGTGTAACAGATTGCCCATGAAGTAAATAGGATAAATACCCCTTATCTCTCCCAGACACAGGAAGTTGTCTAAGCATTGGTTGAAACAATATGGTTTGAATCTCTTCCATGATTAGTTTTTTGTAGAAATTCAAACTCAGAAACATAAAATGGCAACAACCGCACCACAGGACAAAAGACAATCAGGACAACTAGGCAGAGTCTTATCACACCTCTACAAAAAGACAACATATTGGACTTTGAACGTTTATTGAAACAACACTAGCTCAAGTTACTATCAAAAATATAGAAATATATTTTAAGCATGCCTTTAGCTGCTGTAGAGCATTAAAGAGACTGCTATATAAGATAAGATAAGGTTTTTCATAAATAAGATTGCGTTTTTGTTAGTAAGAATATTTTTTATTTCTCTCACCAGTAGGATGGAACTGTACGAATTCCAAATCCTGGCAGGGCAGGCCAGCTCTGGTCACCATTGCATTTCCATCACCGGTACTAGTGTGGGCAGATGTGCAGCTGAAATAGGTTCTTCCATAACCCCTGGAAGAGAAGATTCAACTCATTTTTAAAAACTTGTCTATCTCAAGTTTACTGCCAAAGTTCAGAGAGTCGATATAAGACAAATGTTTAATTTGTTCCTGTTTTTGTGACAGTGAGTGTGATACCTATAGGGGTGTAACGCTATACGTATTCGTACAGAGATTATTCGGTACGGGCCCTTCGGTTCGGTACGAACAAATATAACGTTAAATGTAAAAAATTGAGAACGTGAACAACTTTTTGGAAGTAATCTCAGGTGCTGCGTCGCAGCATTGAGTAATTTGCTCAAATTGGGTTCAAAGCGTCATAGAGCAACCAAGTCATTTCATTGGACGAGAGACATATTATGAGAGCTGGTCACAGGGATGCGTTCAAATGTAGTCAGTAATTTGAGGAACTGTCGAAATGGCGAACGCAGATAAAGTTGAGCTCGAAAATCATCCAGCATCATTGAAGCCTCTGGTTTGGGAACATTTTGGTTTCGCAGTTACGTACAAGGATGACGGACAAAGACAGGTGGACCGAACCAAAGCTGTTTGTCGGCATTGTTCAACTAAAATTGGTTACGCGGCTGGCAATACATCAAACTTGCACACTCATTTGAAAAGGCATCACCCGAACGTGAATATCACCAGTACCAAAAGAAAAAAGACTGATGTGCAAACCCAACTCCCACTAGCATTTAAGCCTCCACCACTCGCAAAAAGTCCAGACCGAGCCAAAGCTATTACAAACGCCAAATATCCTTATGTTGCCATGTTAGCAAAGCGCTACCTGGCTGTATCTGCTACCTCTGTCCCTAGCGAGAGGGTGTTCTCCACAGCAGGAGACATTGTTAGTGCCAGCAAGTTAATTTTTCTTTAAAAATTAAACATGAAAATACAATGACAAGCAAGTCATGTCAAACTGGCTGCTTAGGTACTAGTACAGTACAGTTCAAATACAGATTATTTCAGTTCACCGAAATGTTGCACCTTAATGTTTCTTTTATTATATTTTGTATTTATTTGAGTGAATACATTATTCACAGTTTAATTAATAATTAAAAAAAAATATATATATATATTTTATGTTTTTTGATCATTTTTTCTGCTGTACCGAAAACGTACCGAACCGTGACCTAAAAACCGAGGTATGTACCGAACCGAAATGTTTGTGAACCGTTACACCCCTAATACCTACCCAGTAGCAATGACAGTATTCTTGGCCCTGAAGCGGTGAATAGATCCGTCCTCCATGCAGAGAGCGATCACTCCTTTACACTCTCCATTTTCCATCAGCAGGTCCAGGGCAAAGTACTCTACAAAGTAACTGGTGTCGTAACGAAGAGACTGTACAGAAGGCGGATACATGAAATTAGGTTAAACTGTATTCCATGGTATTTTATGAAGGAACTGAGTGAAATAAAGGGGAGAGAACACGTGTGGGGACCTACCCGTCCGTAAAGTGTATGCAGCAGTGAGTGTCCTGTCCTGTCTGCTACACAGCAGCAGCGATGGGCCTGGCCTCCTTTTCCATACTTGAGACTCTGACCTCCAAAGGCCCTCTGGTAGATCTTGCCCTCTTCAGTACGGCTGAAGGGCATGCCAAAGTTCTCCAGCTGGAAAAGAGGCACAACAACTTGATGATATTTGCTGCGATGCATACAAAATTGATGGGATGCAAAAATAAAAGTGTTAATTAAACAAAGTAAAATAAAAAATTACATATCCACTATTGGGAATGCGTTTCTGCGTGTGTGCCTTCTTACCTCCACTACGGCTGCAGGAGCCTGCTCTGTCATGTAATGGATAGCATCCTGGTCGCCCAACCAATCAGATCCCTTCACTGTGTCGTAGAAATGCCACCTCCAGTCATCCTCCTCCATGTTTCCCAGAGCTGCATTAATCCCGCCCTGTAAACCAGGTTAATATTTACTTTACTAAAGATTAAGAACTTTTAATTGAGTGATTGAATCTACATGAGGCTTAGAATGTGCCAAACAACACTGCATTTCTGAGTTAGTTATATGTGTCTAATCATGCAAAATTATCTGAACTTGTAACTCCGTAGAAAAACCTTCAAAAATAATCTAAATCCTTAATGAACACATAACATACAGTATGTTCTCATACCTGTGCAGCAACAGTGTGAGACCTGGTGGGGAAGAGCTTGGTGATGCAGGCGGTGTTGAAGCCAGCCTCAGACAGGCCGAAGGCTGCCCTCAGCCCTGCTCCTCCAGCTCCTACCACCACAGCATCAAACTCATGATCTACTACTGGGTACTGAGTAGAAATCTGAAAATAATAAAAGCACAGAAGTTACCAAAAAACCTCCTATTAGAAGCAGTCAGCAAGCGGTGGAAATCTATATAGTCAAGCAAGTTATCAAGTTTAATATTGACACTAAATTATGCAGTGAACCAAATTAGTGCAATACTATCCGTTCTACTTATGTAAAGTACAATACACCCCTATCATGCGTCAACACAAATAACCCTATATAATGCTGAAAAAATTGTAAATATGTGACTCACATCATCGGATACTTTGGCACTTGTCTTCTTGCCATAGATGGAGAAGTGAAAGTCTCTGGATCCCTGAACTGCAGCAGCAGGGACCTGGCAGAAAAGACAACAATTGATATCAGAGCATTAATATTTGTAATCATTTATAGCTTGGATTTTATAGTGCACTTTGTACTTGATTTTTTTATTTGAGATTAACCATGCTATCTGTGTAAGAATCATTAAGTCTGCAGTCGCTTTTAAATGTATTTGCATTGTATGCATAACATTTTGCTAGCTACTGTTAGCTTAAACAGTTTTTCACAAGGGCAACAGAGGTAACGTTAACTAACAGACTTGTTCAAATCCCTCTGTAATGTTGACATTTGACTCAAAAATAACTCTCTGTATATAACGAAACATATATTTGGTATAGATATATAAACTTTTGTTAGACTAGCATAATAGCCATTTTCCTGGTGTCACATTGAAACAGCCTGAGCTACATAACACAGGTTACGCAAGTCGGAATCTGATGGTTACGAAAGCAGAAAGTGCAGCAAAATATTTGCTTTTAGCGTAGAAAACACATAGTTAGATCACATAGGGTTATGTGAAGGACTAAGTAGACAGTTGCAAAAACTCACAGCTGTTGTTTTAGATAATATCCTCTTGGAGAGTAGACGGGAGGCAGCACGGACACTCGCCATGTTGTCAGTTGAAGGAACGATTCTGAGCCACCGTGGAGGATGAGATGTTCCATAGCAATGGACCAAACCATTCTGCGAAAACGGGGGAGTCGCTCATTTTTACTACCGACAGTTATCATTTAAACCCTACTTTAACCGTGATTTTACTTTTAAAACACCACTTAGAGATTTACAATACATCTCGGTTAATTCAAACAGAGTTTACCCTTAAGACCTAAACTGATCTTTAATCAAGTAACTTCCTACGAAATACCCCCGGTCGGTATAGATGGACTGCTAACGAGTAAACTTGTGTAAGCAGGGTGTGCAGGAACAAATGTATAAGTGACCTAGACTTATCATTCAAGGTGAGACACAGAACCAATATTTAACAGACGTGTGCCGACTTGTAGTCCGATTTACAAGACTATTATGTCCTGTAATGTGTTTGTATTAAATAATATAGCTAGCATGAACCTTCAAGCTTAGTCATGTCTGATTCGGTGAATGCTAACAAGCTAATTGAAGCTAGTAGGATATTACTGGAGTGTGGCTGTTTGATTAAAAGGGACACTGCTACTTCAGGGGCACCAGTTTGTGTTGCAAAATGTAAACATTCATTGTAATGCATATTCAGAGCAGTCTATGCTGTGTTGGTCTTCCTTCATGTGTGTATGTGTCTGTGACAGCAGCTTCCATGAACAACCTGAATGACCCCCCCAGGTGGAACATTGAGCCAGACCCCCGAGGAAGGGGGGCGGGGGCCAGTGATGGCCATCAATGGAACTACGCCCTGCTGGTCCCAATGCTGGGATTGGCTGCATTCCGTAAGTTACATCAGAGTGTGTCTGTGTTTAGGTTACAGGAATAGAAAAACAACATTACATGATGTAATGTAGAGATATTGAATGTGCTCATACAAAGCTGGTTGAGCTTTTGAAAACCCAAAATATCAAATGCCATTAGGTAGCAATTAAAATATATTCTCCTTCTTTGCCATGACTAATAATGACCAATCTGACTTGACAATATGACAAACAGAAATGGAGTATTCCTGCATATTATGACTTTAAATTGACACAAAGACATCTAGTTTACCAGAGACAATTTAATATCTCATCTATTAAAACCAGTATGTTTTTTTGTTTGGGTTTGTTGTATACATTCTTATTTTAAGACATATTAACTGTACTTACTTTCTCGAACCTAGCAAACTAGCACAAGCTTCAGATAATTCCATTGGTTTAGAAAAAGGTGCTTGAGTTTAAGATAGTTGCAATTTATCTTATTTATTTAAATCATTTCTCAACTTCCACTGTGCCGTTTAGGTTGGATCTGGACGAGGGAGTCTCAGAGGGAAATCCAGGAGGTCAAAGCTCAGTATAAAATAGACATTTCAACAATAAAAAGCGAAATGGAGATAAAGTACCGTGAGACACTTACAGATAGGCGAAGGGCAGCAGCTACACTCGAGCTGGAGCTGGAGAAGGAGAGGCAGAGGGTGAAAGGCTACAAACAGGCCATGGTCTCACAGAGCCATCAGCTGATGGAAGAACGGAAACAGCTACATGAGGTAACATCTTGTCTTGCAGTGTATTTCCACTAGTGTGCTATTTCCTTATGGGCCTGCATTAAAAAGAAAACACTGTCTTCTTTCTTACAAGGAGCGTGAAGCCTTGGAGGAAGAAAAGCAAAGGCTGGTGAAGTCTGGCGCTGCAGGGGCGGTACTGCATCACGCCCTGGAGCGAGAAGACAACCGGTCCCAGCGAGCCAACGCCACTCTGAAGGAGCTGGAGTATCAGCTTCTGGAGCGCCAGAATGCTTACTGTTCCCTCATCCAACCTCGGGACCAGCGGCTGGAGATGGAGAAGAACATGCTGATCAAGGTCGTCAAAGACCCTGTCCTGGCAGAACTGGACCTAGAGTCTGATCTTAAGGATGTTTTTAAGAGAGATACGCACTGTGCTGACTTGCTAAACATGGACAAGAGGAAGAATGGCAGCCTCATGTGGGTTTACCTCAAGTACTGGCAGCTGCAGGTCACTGTGCAGAAACACAAGAGGGCTGAAGGAGCCATCTTAGGAGGGAAAATCCAGTCCCACACAAAGTGACGAACACGAGCTGGGGTTTTTCATTAGACTTTTAAGAATTTTCAGAGGAGTGGTGGATCAGGACTGAAAATGCATGGTTTTTTTGTTGTTATCTTCTTTACTTGTTAAGGCCCGGACACACCAATCTGACAACAAAGAACTGACACAGACGGACCCCGACTGTTGCGTCGCCTCTCGTCTCTGCGTTTTGGCCATGTGTCGCACTTGAACACACCGCAAAGACTTCAGCCGATGGCCAAGAAGCACGTACGAACTGCGCATGCGTGAGTGGCAATAACTCTCCTTACCAGCAGGCGGCGGTAGTGTATATTCGTCATTCAAAAGAGGCAACAACCGGAAGACAGACTGCGTGATAACCGAGAGAAGAAGAACAGAATGCGTTCCATTTTCACTCTACAACGAGAAGCTCATGGGGCTCTCCCGAACCTGTGTCGAGAGCTGGAGTTCAATGAAATCTCAGATTTGCCTTCTTAATAGTTTGTTTGGGTCCCTAACTTCTGTTTCGCTTCTAATGCACTGATTCGCTAGCTGAACAACCAATCAGAGTGATTTCTTTTGCCGACTACCTTTGGCCAACTGCCCGCCGATTCAAGGGTTTTCGGCCGAAAAGGCGTCGGTACGGTTGAAAAGATTCGACGGTGCGGGACACACCAATCTGAGTAGGGCGTGTCAACGCTCATCGTCGGCCTGACGCCCACCGACGCCGATAATCGGCCTGGGCTGAAGTCGAATAGTCCATTTAGCTAAGGAACCTTCCTAACGGAGTGAAATGACCCGGAAGTCCCTCAGTGGCAGCCATGATAAGTGCTGTTCGAATTCTCTAGATGACAGGAAAGGAGGTTTCAAACTTCCTCTATAACCTCCTTTAGCTTTGGAACCACTGGACCTCCCTCACCGAAAGGAAAGGAGAAAATGCTGCCCCACAATGCCTTGCAGCCGCAGCATTTTCCGTCACACAACAGTCGGCCGTTCACGGAAACAACCGATTATGACCGAGAAATTATATCATGAAAGTTATGGTGCTTATTATGCATTTTAAAACGTATGTGGTAGGTGGCCAAAGTGCTTTGTTTTGAACGTTCACCAGTATTGTAATCAAAAAGAGAAATATGAACGTTAGTTTTTACTGAAATTATCAAATAAAGTCAACATTTCACAGTCTTTACTGAGCTGTGTGGGGTTTGTTCAACTTTTAAAAGATGCTTGAATGGTGATATACACAGTGATAGGTGTTAAAGACTAACGTTTATAATATATACATTTGTATTTACTTTAAGATCTTTTCATAGTTCATACGTATTGGGATCATTTGTATTAATGTGGACCGGAGGGAGAGGGTGACGAGCATAAGTTTCACTTTCCTTTTTTATTTCAATTCCAACTTTGGTCATGAAGAATATGTTTCTCTGTTGTCCACGTTCATAAAGCATAAAGCAACAGCATCAGAGCACGGTGCAGAGTCTCAAGATGAGTTTAAAGTCCCTCGTTCTTATTATACGTCCATGTTGTAGTCCGTTGTATAGAAAACTGTAGTTTCCATAGTTTCCCCACAGCAGCAGACGCACATTTATGACGTCCGCTGGCGCATCATAAACACGTCAGATAGTGAAAGTGTAGTCGGATTCTCTAAAGTACCGCAGTCTCTTCTCCTAAGTCCTTTTTGAATTCTCCTATCCACTATCCCTTAACCCCGTGACGTTTCACTCAGAGGTCAAGGAATAGACGATAGGGTTAGACGTTAGGAGCTGATCTTTGGATTATCCGACCGCAACCCTGGTGTGTCCGTGCCTTTAGATTCCTTCCTTGATCCCAGCTATGAAACAGAAGGATTATTTCCACAACCTAGAATTAAAACATGATCATTTCAGAAGCCCCAATTAAGACTCATTGGCTTTAAATTAACTGTGTGCAGACCTATAATGATAACAATCCACTATAAGATGATATCCATATTGGATGCAAAATTAATGATATGTACATAGAGATGTATTTTTTTTCCACTTAGCAAAAATTAATCACAACAATTGTATCCATTTAACTCTATGAGTACCATGAATTACTGCTCACAGGGATACATTGTAGACCCTGGAAAATGTCAGTTTGTCCACCTCAGGTATGCATTTAGGATTCCCTTGTATTACTCCACGATGTGATATTGCACATCTATGTGTTGCTGGCTGCAAGTGTCTTCAGGAAGAAAAAGAAAATAAATAGCAAATGTGTTAAACAGAAAACGGGAACCATTAACACATGGAAAATATTTTTCTAACATTATTTTGCTGCAAAGTCGTAGAATGTGTTGTTGATTCGGGGATATTTATCATGATATTTGTGGGACTTTATTTGTTTTTTATCCATGAAGAACATCTCTCTTTACACTCTATATGTTTGTTGACGTTTATGATTCATGGCCAAAAACCAAAAGCATAGTATATCTGTTTACTTTGTCTGGTTTGTGGGAGCTTTTAGGTTAACTATCAGGGAGACTGAACGTGCATGTGAATCTAAATAAGGGGATAGAGCTCAAAGTTTTGCTCATTACTGTAACACCTTACCACCATACTGCAACAGAAATAGTAAAACAGCACCCTTTTACCTCACACTGCACCCCTGTGATGAATGGATTAACTAAGCAGTAGCTTTTCTATAAGGTTGCCAAACATCTCAATGATGTTCTTTTTTTGTTTGCACCATAACTTGGTGATTAAGTGCTGGATATGATGCCATAAATGCAAATGTACTGGCTCTTAGAACTCTGTTAAATCATAATAAATCAATAAATTCCAGGTTTAAGGACTTCATTTCCGGACTGTTGTTATATTCTAACACTCTCAAAAGTGCTGCTGCATTTACCATAGTCTATATCAGTTCGCTGAGGCTTCCTTTATGATGTTATTGACTTACCACAGGGGGGGGGGGGGCTTCCACTGGATTTGCTCCCTGAAGAATGATCATTCAACATAAAATCTCATGAAGATGCATACATTAAACCAGTTTCCAGCAGGAATACATTGAACCTATTGGTTAAGTGTTTTGGTTGTAACTACTGACAGGACCGTTTATTAAGTAAATATAGATTCCAGACACTGTTTCAAGAAGTTTTGCTACTTTGTTTTGTTGGGAATCAATGACGATGACAAACATTTACAATCATTGTTGAAAACCTGTTTCAGAATTCGTTCCAAAATGTATGTTTTAAATATAATAATTTGCCAACCGAATTAGGAGAATAGAATCCAGTAAATCTCTCTTTAAATCACTCCACACTACTCACAAGAACATTACGAGAGGTGTTATTTTTTGGAGTTTGAATTATACTTAACATAGAAAATGAGAAAACAATTAATGAACACTTTCATTTTTCACTGAAAGTCACGGTTAAGCTGATTACATTTAGAAGCACATTTTGTTTAACCAACACCAGTACTGTATGTAAACGACAATAACAAAGGCTACGTTATATTTTCTGAATTTTAAATGACTCCTCTCTTCACTCCCTCCTCTGCACCCGGCTGGAGGTTTCCCTCGGCGAGGACATCAGGCTGGAGGCTCTGAAGTTCTCTCTGAGTGGCTTGCTGACGTCCTGAGTATTGGCAGTCACTTCCTGTTTGTCCTCTTCATTATTTCCCTTCTCTTGTATGACCGGCTTTTGTTTAGTTGTGGTACGAAGTGAGCTGCTGGTGTTGGATAAGGGGAGCTGGTGCTCTGCCATGTCTCTGCTGCTGCCCAGCCTCAGGGTCCGGCTGGGGCTCCTCTCCACCAGGAAGTGGATCACCTGCTGCTGCTTGTAACTCTCTCTACGGACGCTGTCTGTCTCTGAAAGAGTCAGCCTGGAAAACATTAAGAAAAATGCTTTTTATTAACTCTCTGTAATACACAAAAGTAGAGCGACGTGATCATTATATCTCTTTCAAGCGTTTTCAAATAACTTGTAAACAAGGGTGAAGACTGCTTCTTCACTTCTCTTGCTTAGTTGAAACTTTAAAGCTGGTCACAGTTTTAACAACACTACAAGAGGTATAGGTTATGTTTTTTAAATAATTTAAAGGGTACATACTTTGTTTTTACTAGAACATCTTGACATTATTTTGTTTCAAAAAACACATCACACTTTATGTCTGGATATACCGTACCTGTATGAATAATCTGCTTTAAATGCTCAGTTTTAGTGCCTGTCTCTTTAGTGTTCGTCCTTTCTACAATATCGAACTTTCAGAAATTAGGATATAGGGAACAAACTACAAAATAATCAATGATGTCATCTATTTATGTTTTTCAAACATGTCCATTGATGACAGCATACTAGTCTTAATCTTTTACACAAAAGTACAAAAAGGCATGATTTGGTCATAATAAAATAAATGTACTTACTTAATTCGTAATAATTTGATGATTATTGGAAACAAATATAAAACAACTTTAAAAAACCTGCCTTGCTCTCTTCCAATCCTGACAGCTTAATGTCTGGCCCATCTTTAATGATTATCAACAAAGTATTTTCTGCCTAAATTTTGAAAAAGGTTGAACTTGAGAAGAAGCACAAAGGATATGGGTTCAAATAGCCACCAGAAAAAAGGTTTCAAACCAAACAAGGCGGTGCAGCAGCCTTATGTAAGTAAATCAGCGTGGACTAAGGTCAAAAGCTCGCGCATATGGTGTGTTTACAGTGAAACAAACATGGGCTGCTGTACCTTTACCCTTTATTCTGATTATTATCAAATACTGAGGATTGTATAGATCTAAAAATATTCAACCGAGTTTACATAAACATAACAGAGAAAATAAAATAAAGTTTCACTCAACCTGTATGGCAGTGATCCATACATAACCAAAATTAGAAAAAAGCTGAATTTTATTAGGAAACAACCTACTTGTATTGTGGTCTGGTTTCCAGGACGAGGCTCACCCAGCAGGCTTCGTAGCTCTCCTTCTTCCACTGGTTCTCCTCCTGAAGATCACAGTAGGAGTTCACCAGGTAGCAGCCTCCTCTGCTCACACAGTGCATTGTGGGATTGTTTTGAAAGTGAGAATTTAACTTCTGTGTAAAAAGCCTTTTTCGTGTCCTTTTTCACTCCTGTCTGACTTGACACGCATACAACTCAAAGGAGACAAACACAGAAAGCGATCAAATCATGTGTCGTCGTCAATGTCTGTACCAAGCAGTCTGAGGTGTGAGTGTGTTTGGCAATGTCTTAAATATTCAGCCTTGTTTCTATTTTTACTCCTCTGCATCACTTTGTAGTGAATGTCCTTACTTCAGGCATCCTGAGGGTTGGTTTTCATTTGAAAATGGGCACTAGTTCTTTCTGTAACATGACTCAACCTAATGAAACACCAATGATTTCACTAATGGAAATTATTCCATTAACCGCTATATCATTAACCCAGTGGTGAAAGATATACTTAGACAATTAAGTAGAAGTAGCAAAACTACAGTGTAAACATACCCTGGCACTGGTTTAGTGCTGCTTTTTACATACTGTAAGTACAAAGGTTTTAGCATAAATATGAACTCAAAATACTAAAAGTAAGTTATACAAAATGGCCTATTTCAGAATAATATTACATTACTTGATTATGATAAGTGATGCATTCATGTGTTAATCACTTCAAAAGTGCAGCTTAATTTATTTTGAATTACTTGATATACTACTTGGTTGCTTAACCCATAATAATGCCTCGTAAATTATTTGTCAATTTAAAATTGAGCTAATAATTTAAATCTTCATGATAATAAAAGCTGAAATATAAATGTAGAAAAAAATGGGGTACAAGTATATAGTAGCAAAAAATTGAAATACTGAAATCATCTATGGCAACATTTCACTTGTACGGCATTTCAGTTAATGTACTTAGTTACAACGACTACGACTGCTGATATAAAGAAAGTCTTCTATGTTTACTTCCAGACTATGAAAGTGTGCATGATGTACAAAACAACCAGTCTGCTTAAATGACATGAATCCAGGGTTTATCCCAGCATGTCAACAAAAATATTCTCCAACTCCTCAGATGTCTCTCACATAGACCGAATGTCGCAGGAAGGAAACAGCTGAGGGAAATCAGATCACTGGCTGACGGTCTTAATCCAGCTCATTAATCCAAAGAGACATCAGTTCCTTGGGCAAAATTATTCTACTTTATGACTGACTTTTAGAAAAGTTTCGTTGGGACACTCATTTGATTTGTAAAGGGATCTCATTATTCCATTCTCTTTGTGTTCAGAAGTGCTTCATTATCTTCATATTTCAGATGTAATGGAAGGATGTGCCGAATGTTTGGGAGGCAGGTAAACACCTTAATTCTGAAATGTAAGTAATTTGGTTACAAACTATCTTAACTTTTATTGACATACAGTGTATGTTAATATCTAATATCCTGTTCAATTTGATACCACTGAGATACTATAACTTTAGTTCCTCTCAGGAGAACGCTGGCAGCCCCACTTCCATCAGTTGGAGGGTGAAACTGTATCAGAGGGGGTTGAGGGTGTGACTGAGGCAGTGAAAGGTATGCTGGACTCATCCCAGCAAAAACAGTCCCCCCCCCCCCTGCAACACAAGAGCCAGTATTACATGACTCCAATTTGATGCTGAATCCTGACTAATAGATGTTGCTGTGGCAACACAAACACACATTCACAAACAAAAACATGCATCCCTTCAAGATCAGAAGAAGTGGCAATTAGTTTCCATCACAAAGAAGCCAAGAATGACGTATCACTTCATAATGTTTGAAATCTTAAGACATCCGATTCCAAGTGGTTCATAACCATATTTGTGTTACTGATAAAAAGCTTGTGGCTATTTTAAAATTGGGTTTATTCAGAGGATGCTAAAAAGCTGTAGTCTTAATGAAAGCTTATGGTAGACACTAATACTCTTGACCCCCCTTTATTGTGCCAATGACTTTGGAGCACAATTATAATAATAATATTAATAATAATAATATTAATAATAATAATAATAATAATAAATTACATTTATAAAGCGCTTTTCCTGGTGCTCAAAGCGCTTACAAGCAAGTAAAACAAAATAACAACAAAAGTGGAAAGTGCTAAGCTAGGAGGAATGAGGGCAAGGGGTTAGTTGATTAGGAGTTGAAGGCAAGAGTGAAAAGGTGAGTTTTGAGGGATTGTTTGAATGATGTGAGAGTGTTGGCGGATCTGACGTAGCTGGGGAGGGAGTTCCAGAGTGTGGGGGAGGCTGCTGCGAAGGCCCTGTCACCCCAGGTCCGGAGCTTTGTCCTGATGGGCTGCAGTAGGTTAGCTTCAGCAGACCTGAGGCGACGGGTGGGGTTGTGTCGTTGGATGAGGTCACAGAGGTAGGGGGGGGGCAAGGTTGTTGAGGGCTTTGAAAGTGAAAAGTAATATTTTAAAGTCAATGCAGTGTTTGATGGGGAGCCAGTGGAGTGATGTGGTCGGAGCGTCGGGTTTAATTATCAAACCTAATTGTTTTTTCTGTGTCATAAAGTGGATAAAGTACGATTTTTTGAATAACACAATGGTAAGTCTTTACATTGAATGGTCTCATTTGAGTTTTTGAATTTAAGGCAACAAAGAATCACATAATTTCTTTTTTCAAATAAAGAATGTATTGTCAAATATTCAAACATACAGTAAATGTATCCAATTTGAGAATATGACAAACAGTTGAAAAAGTAACAAATTAAATTAAACCAAAAATTCAAATATGTAGCTGTGTGAGCCTTAAACCCACAAATCAATGATCAGGTATGGTATCTTTACAGAGATAACTACATCAAGAATCAGCTTTGGTATCACAAACAGGATGAATATCTCAGAGGCTGAACCAGGCAGGCCTCTTCCTGGGCCTCTCCACAATCCTTTTGTCTTTGTCCAGCTCACTTGGTGTTTCTCCCTCATACAGGATGACAGTCTCCACTGCCGGCGCCCCATGGGCCCCCCCTTCCATCGCCTTCATCTGCTGCCGAATCTTTGACGTCTCTCTGCACACCTTGGCGTAACAGAAGCTGCACAGGATGTGTTTCTGCTTCAAGTGGCCACACTCAGGACATGGCTCGATGTTGGTCTGAGAGAGAAAGAGAGAAACAGTGGGTCCAACAATGTTTCTAAATAACTTAGGAAATATCAATTTTCTTTACAGCAGTTTGTTGCGACTTATAACCCAACATATAAACTAATAATGATAGCATATGAGCTCAGCTAACAAGCAGCTACTAACCTATATTAATCACTAATAAGTAACACAAACTATAAGACAGGCCAAAGCAAACTTTTTCATCAATATAATTGAAGGTGCGAAAGGTAACGATAAAAAAGTTTGGCAAACCTTAAATAAACTATTAGGTAAACAAACCAAACAGGATTATGTTCTAGAATTAAAAATCAAAGATGCCCTGATAAAAGACCCTGCAGTGTTGGCCAGCTCTCTCAATGAGTATTTCTTAACTAGTGTTTTGGACTTTACAAAGCTCTTCCCGCCATCTGAGGTCTCACCTAGCCTGATTGTGGATACACACCCCGTTTTTGACCTGGAGGAAATCACAGAGGATGAGGTAAAACATATAATCTTAGGGTTAAGAGGTTCTAAGGCTAGGGATGCATATGATTTAGACACCAACTTTATTAATAAAACCAATTACTATACTAGTGAATCAATCTATCAGCACGAGGGAAGTCCCATCATCCTGGAAGGTGGCCACGGTGACACCGATTTTTAAATCTTGGGATAAGGGCAAGATGTCCAATTACAGACCAATCAGCATCCTCCCCTGTGTCTCTAAGATAGCTGAGAAATGGGTGTCAAAACTAACCACCAAACATTTAGATAAAGGTTTCGCTCCACTCCACCCAATGCAGTTTGGTTTTCATGCTCACCACCACTCCACTTAGACAGCTAACTGTGTCTTTGTGGAAAAGGTTAAATGTATGTTGGAGACGAGCCCATATGTAGGTGCTGTCTTCCTTGATCTCAGGAAGGCTTTTGACACTGTTGACCACCAAGTGCTCCAAAACGATTTTACAGAATGTGAAATGTTACTTAAGTACTGAATATAAATTGAAATATATAAATAAGATAAGATAGTACTTTATTGATCCCAATTTGGGACATCTTTGTGTTGCAGCAGCATAAAAAGACATGGTATTGTACAATACAAATTAAAAGATAACAAATAAACAAGAAAGTAGAAAATGGACATGTTGAATTTACAAATTAACAATAACAAGATATAAAGCAAGGTATTATATGTACATAAGTATGTGACAGATGGAATATTAAATATTACTGAATATATAAATGTAAAATGTACAGTGTGATTTTATTCCAAGAGAAACTATTGAGCACCACCCAAAGGTGATTTGTTATAGAGTTATTGCAGGAATGTTTTTCTGTATCAGTCAGTCACATTAAAAACAAGGGGGTTCTCAACTTTAACAGTTCTTAGGTTCCATTAGGAATGTAGGTTAACTTTGTTGACAGTAAATAATCCACACATAATATGCATGCTATAAGAAGTCTGATTAGCTGTGTTAAAAAACGTTGCTTTCTTCCAACTTTCATCCTAGGAAACATTTAATTACCTTTTAACTGAGATGTTTCTGTGAGTTTCCTAAATGTCATTTTTAGAGCTTAACTTGCTGAAAGGGAGGAGTTGCAGCTGATATATTCAATCACTAACAATCAACACTAGAAAGCTTTATAAGTTAGACAGCAATGGAGAACAGTTGGGTTAGAGTACAAGGACAAGTTAAGAGGATCCATAGAGTACCTTGACTTGTAACATATTTATTTCAGATCTCCTCCTGGTGCGGTTGATCTCTATAGTGCGTCTCTTCTTGGGCACTGCCATCCACAGGATACCGTCTGAGAGGCCAGGAGGCTGATCCGCGCTCTGCTGCTCCTCCAGCCCTTCCTCCCTGTCGACCTGAGGCAGGAGACTGGGGCCAACCACTGTCAGCGCTGGGGCTGCACAGGAAATACATTGTTACAAGTTAGCTTTCACTGCACCTTAACATTAAATTCAGCATGAGGAGTCTGTTTAAGAGACAGGGCTTGTATCCAAGGGTGTAACTTTGGTTTGAGAAGTGGGGGGGACACAAAACAGGGGGTCCTCCGCAATGAAACATTGTTCTCGATTTAATTCCATTTCCTGCCTTTCTACAAATATATATTAGGGACTATGGTGTTAACTAATCCAAGAAAAATGTGTAGTGTGTATAATGAGTGTGCAAACTTATCTATCCATGAACCTGTTTTATTTGTGATGACCTCACATCCTATAGGGGGGTCCGGGGGTATGCACCCCCGGTAAGATTTGTTTCTTTAAATTGAAGTTAAAGGCATCAATCTGGTGCACAAATTAAGAGATTTATGGATACAGCTCTCTCAACACTCATATGAAACAGAACTGTATATATTTCAATACTCCAAAAACCATTAGAATATGCTCACAACCAATAACACATCATTGATATACTCCTCTCTCCTATCTTTTACCTAGTCTGCATTCTTTCTTTTTATTTATGCATATTTTACTAATCACTTCCCTTTCAAACTGTGTTTTTAATTGTTTACTGACATCGTCATTACTTTTTAACTTATTTTGAACAACTATATTAAATAGATGGAAATATGTGTTTAGACCAAACCGTTTGAGACTCACTGAGATAACTTACACTAAAGTTTACAATATAACCACTCAGCGAGTCCTTTAGCTCCCTGAGCTGATGTTATCTCAGTCTCTCAGTCCGACAGGAGAGGACTCTCCCTCTCCTTATTGTTGAAACAGCTTCTAATCCAATCTCCGAGCTAGCACCAGATGCTAACAACAATCCCCGTAACTCTCTCTCTCTCTCTCTCTCTCTCTCCCTGTCTCTCCCTGTCTCTCTCTCTCCCTCACACAAAATGCACTCCTGCCACACACACACACACAGACGCTCCTCCGTGACGATGACCACTTGCGTAAAACATTTTTTTTTTTTAAATGTGAACAGTTGGGGGGACACAAACGGGATTTTGAAAAGTGGAGGGGACATGTCCCCCCTGTCCCCAGTGGAAATGACGCCCATGCTTGTATCGATCATCGTCAGCAGCAGGATAACCTTCTGCCTGCTAGGCTCCAGTCAGTAAACTCACCCAGCTGTCTCTCTAGTCCGGCCGCCTGCAGAAGTCTTCTCTCAATGCTCAGCAGAGAGCCTCTGAGGCTGTTCACTAAAGTCGCTAAATTCATCATTGTTTTGGTCAGCACGCTTGCTTTCCGTACATGTCAAACAGCTCACGGTCACAGAGACTCAATACATCGTCATCGAACTGCGACAGACCACGCTTCTTCCTCTGTTTAATTTCAGGCAGGCGAAAGTCATCTAGGCGTTTTACTACCACCTAGCGGCCATTTTCTAAAATGCACTCAACTTTGTTTATTAACTAATTAATTATACTTGAAATCAGTCTCTATGGTTCAACAAAACACCAAACTTTTTTCTAGACTTTAGTTCTTTTTTTATTATTTAATATTTGTGTATAAATTAAAATACAAATGCTGTGATTATTTAGTAGCAGGCACATGTGTTAAGTATATACATAATTAGGCTATCATTATAAATAGTAAGATATCTGAAATATGCACATGCATTTTCTATAATAATGATGTCATAAGTAAAAAATCTGAATATAAAAAGTTCATAAATAATGCATTTATTTTTCTATAAGATTCTATGATTTGGATTACTTACATAAAAGGTTTAAAGTTATTGAATTACTTTGCATTGTAAAACTTGTTTTAGATCAACCTCTCTACATCTTATCTGTAATAAAGTATTTGTGAGGCAATGACCCATCTCCTCCTCCGAAGAATATATTATTTTGTTTTATTAAAACAATTGCATTTCTTATTTATCCAAACAATGTTAGGTTGTACGGCAGGCCGGGTGGGTGTTCATGTGCAGTGACTATTATAGGTGGCAGTGTGCACTCTTCAGTGGATGTGCAAGTCTCCAGGCAACACAGAGTAGAAGAAGAAGAACAAGATGGCGGAACGAGGCTACAGTTTCTCCCTCACCACATTTAGGTAAACTTTTCAAAAAATTACCTTTAATTTGAAATTAGCATCTTCATTTTCAGCACGTAGAGGTTGTTGTTGAATGACAGTTCGATAAAGTATACGCAGGGTTTGCATTTTGACAGTAAAAGCAGATTTGGGCCAAAGTTGTAGCTGATGCACTGTCATCGCCGGGTAGTGCAATGAATCGGCTAATGCAAACTGTTAGCATGTTGGCTAACGTGTTTTCAAATGAAACAGTTAAAAAGTGACCTTTTCTCATATTGATGATAAAATAAAAAACCTGCCACACATTTGTAGTTGAAAGCGTTTCACTGAATAGCCCGAAACAGTTCAGTTCCACATGATAACTTAAAACTAGCTTAGCTAGCTACAATAGCTCAGATGAGTCGGTAGTTTTAGCTTTCGGTTTCGTCTTTGTTGTCCATAATACACGAGCTCCCGTTTTGAAACTTTACTACAGAAGCCGTTAACGTTTAGTAGATGTTGTCTTTCAACATAATAGTAATGCAGCATCCTTTGTTTCTTTCTGAAGCCCCTCGGGTAAACTGGTCCAGATTGAGTATGCCCTGGCAGCCGTAGCAGCCGGAGCTCCCTCAGTGGGCATCAAAGGTAAGTCATGGAAATGTGCGGAGAAAAACTACTATGTTTTTTAGACAAAGTGGGTCCCATGTCTTTTAATATTATTTAAATATTGATGAAATACGGTGCATGCTTAGAGTTGAAAAAAACATGTTATAGAATAATCCACATATGTTAGATGACGGATTGATATCAGAGGATGCAACAAGACTCTGTCTTGAAAGGTGTATAATCCTTAAATGCATGTATTGCTAAAGGGTTCATTACCATGGGAACGCATAGATGTGAACCATTTCTGCAACGGAAACACACAACTGCAAGTGCAGAGGGAAATATGACTCGGTGGCAAAATATGGCAGTATTGCACAATGAGGGTTTTACAAGCTTATTAAAACAAAGGACCTGATTTGTATTCAGACAAGTCAATAGGCCAATGTCACAGACACTGGTGCAGAAACCTAATTGGCCACTAATGTCCTTCAAATGTATGCATTACATATAGTTGAAGCTGGTTAGAAAGTTAACATTTTTGAAGATGCTAATTTTGATTTGTCTTTTACTTTCAGCTTCCAATGGAGTTGTCCTGGCAACAGAGAAGAAACAAAAGTCCATTCTGTATGATGAGCAGAGTGTCCACAAAGTGGAGCCCATCACTAAACACATAGGCATGGTCTACAGTGGAATGGGTCCTGACTACAGGTGTGGATTCTTTTGCTGAGGTTTCGTTTGCTATCTTGAGACACAACGCTTTGTTCTGTCTGATGTCCAAAGGCTTTAAAAGCACTATAGGGGAGGTAATGTCAAAATGGGCTGTGTTAGGTTATTATAAACGGCTTAAGCAAATCTATTCCTTTCTTAAGAAGCCTCCTCTCTCCTTTTATAATTCAGGTGTTTCATTTAAGGGATTGGGAGATCCTCTATGATTGGAAAGGGGGGGGGGGATTTCTGGGTCAACAGTTGGCGTAATGAAAAGTGTCTTATATCTTGTGTGCCCAAGGTTTTAAAATGCATGATTCAGGATTTTGATGACTGTGAGAGAAATCTAGAAGATGCAACCAGTGTTTGTCTGACTACTGAACCTAGCATTCACAGATAAATTAACGAGTTGTGTCCTTGCAGGGTTTTGGTGCGACGAGCCCGGAAGTTGGCACAACAGTACTTCCTGGTTTACCAGGAGCCCATCCCCACAGGCCAGCTCGTCCAGAGAGTGGCCTCTGTAATGCAGGAGTACACACAGTCCGGGTGGGTATACACAAACACTACATAATAGGCGATTTCACACCGGAGTACTTTTCCCAGTATAGTTCCTATATAGTTCAGAAAATGTGCGTTTACACCAAAAAAATCCGGAACTAGAACTTAGTTCATGAGAACCTTTTCACCCCCTTTTCAGTCCCTGCTAGAGAGCAGGTACTTTCATGGGAGAAAAAGGTTCCCATTTCTGATTGGTTGGGCGGGTTGCAAACCACGCCCCGTAAAACTCTCAAAAAGTTTTGTGAGGCCGCCATTTTATTTTCCTCATTAGCATTATTAGCATTAGCCCAGCGCACAAATGGAGAGAGACTTTCTTATGGCAACACAAAAGAAAACATGGGAGCAGTGGAGATAAGGGCCGTTTCTCAATGTCGAGTAGAGCTGCTGCAGAGCCACTATTTCAAGTATAATATGTCATCGAGTGGCGCCAAAGGACTGTTTAAGTGCATGTTAAATGCCCAGCACTCGGCGCCACTCGATTACGTATTATTCTTGAAATAGTGGCTCTGCAGCAGCTCTACTCGACAGTTAGTCTCTCTCCGTTTGTGCGCTGGGCTAATGATTAGGGGTGCACCGAATGTATATATATATAATGTATACATTTTTTACCAATGTTGTTCAGCTACCTGATTATGGAAAAAGACATGATTATGGCTTGGCTTAACTTAACTTAACTTAACTTAACTTAACTTAACTTAACTTAACTTAACTTAACTTAACTTAACTTAACTTAACTTAACTTAACTTAACTTAACTTAACTTAACTTAACTTAACTTAACTTAACTTAACTTAACTTAACTTAACTTAACTTAACTTAACTTAACTTAACTTAACTTAACTTAACTTAACTTAACTTAACTTAACTTAACTTAACTTAACTTAACTTAACTTAACTTAACTTAACTGGTCCATAAAACATTTATTCAGCACTTTTGAATGCATACAGTACATTAATTCCAAGTCAAGTGCATTTTCTTTTCTCTGTAGGATAACTACAACAAAGTGCATTCAGAACAAAGCCAAGGTGCTTTAAAACTGCATAAACATCTAGGCCAGTAGGCCTACTACAAAATAGTGTAAATAAAGACTGTAACAGCCAGGCCTTCAACAACAACAAATGCACCTATATTTTTGGTAACCTAACGTGTTGTTGTGATGACGTAATCAAAACGCGGCGACGAGCACGGCGCGCGACCATGCTCGCGGCTGGCACACAGCCAACATGTCTGCCGCTTGGAGATATTTCAAAATATCAGAGAAAGAGGCGCGGATTGCGATTTGTAAAACGTGTTCATCTGACATTTCTGGAGGGGGTGTAAATGCAAAGACTTTCACCACTTCGGGATTACTCCACCACTTGAAATCAAAACACCCGGACAAATATGCGGAGTATGATCAACGTAACCCTGTTCTCTGACATTCGATGATATTTTTTCGGTGCTAAAACCCTTTCGGCCGAAAGCCGAAATGGCCTTTTTAACAATTTTCGGCCGATAATTTGCGGTGGCCGAATATTCGGTGCATCCCTACTAATGATGAGGATGCTAATGCGAGGAAAATAAAATGGCGGCTTCACAAAACTTTTTGAGAGTTTTACGGGGGCGTGGTTTGCAATCCGCCCAGCCAATCAGAAATGGGTCCCAGCAGCTTCTACTGAAGCCAGTCCCCAACTCCGGGGACATTTCCGGCCGGGGACTTCGGGTGGCAGTAGCCGCCGTGAAGTTGTTTGCGGCCTGCCAGTAAACCCAAAGCAGAAGAAGAAGAAGTGACGTCAGCGGCTTCATTTGCCTAATCCTCCCTCAGGGACTTATTCCGGTGTGAACACGATCTGCTCTTTAGTTCATCGGAACTAAAGAGTTCTGATAAACTAAGTTCCGATGAACTAAGTACGGCAAAGTACTTGGTGTGAAAGCGCCTATAAGCCGCGTTCACACCGGAGTACTTTTCCCACTTTAGTTCCGATATAGTTCCGAAATGTCGCGTTCACATCAAAAAGAGCCGGAACTAAAATTAGTTCATGAGAACCTTTTTACCCCCTTTTCCGCCATGCTAGAGAGCAGGGACTCTCATGCGGCTCTCTTGTGAGAAAAGAGCTATATTTCTGATTGGCTGGACGGATTGCAAACCACGCCCCGTAAAACTCAAAAGAAGTGTTGTGAAGCCACCATTTTATTAGCATTAGCCCAGCGCAGAAACACAAAGAGACTAACTTATGGCAACACAAAATAAAACATGGGAGCGGTGGAGATGAGGAGGTGTCGGCGTTCTGGCGATTTACTCGGAAGGCTTCAGTAGAAGCTGCTGGGAGTCCCAGCAGCTTCTACTGAAGCTAGTCCCCAACAACCGGGGACTTCCGGCCGGGGATTTTGGGCGGCAGTATACGCCGTGAAGTTGTTTGCGGCCTGCCAGTAAACCCAAAGCAGAAGAAGAAGAAGAAGTGACGTCAGCGGCTTCATTTGCCTCATCAGAACTAAAGAGTTCTGATGAACTAAGTTCTCATGAACCTTTGTGGGAAAAGTACTGCGGTGTGAATGCGCCTATTGACTCTATCCGTCAGAATTATTTTTAACTGAACCTGTGTTGTTTTCTCCTACAGTGGGGTGCGTCCGTTTGGTGTTTCATTGCTGATTGCCGGATGGGATGAAGGCCAACCCTACCTGTTCCAGTCAGACCCCTCTGTATGTTGTATTACTAACTTTCATGTTTGGTTGGTAGCACATGTTTGGAGTGTGCTCAACTCTTATTCCATGTTCTTAGTCTGCTGTGATTCTAACTCTTTTATAATAATCTGTTACTTATTTTCCTCCGCTGGCAGGGTGCATATTTTGCATGGAAAGCCACAGCCATGGGCAAGAACTACGTTAATGGAAAAACATTCCTGGAAAAAAGGTAAGACGTTACCATAAAAAACAATTTTTGTCGAATTAATTAAATAAATTGATTTTGCAGACAGCAAATGTATAGATGTGAGCTTCTTAGTTTTTGTATTCAACAATTAGTGTCTCCACAATAAGTGCTGAGTGCTCTGAACTTTTATGATGGCTATGATGATGATGATAATAATACACTTTATTTATATAGCGCCTTTCATGCTTGACGCAGCCCAAAGTACTTTACAGAGTATGAAAAAAAAAAAAAGATCATCACAAGACAGGTGTAAAAATACTTATTTGTTATGGTAATTTTTGGAGATATGATGCATTCAAAGTCTGTTATATTATTGCAACTTTGAGCGAAGTCTGAATTTCATTTATTAAATGTCTGATAGATTGAATAGGTGCCCCAGTGTAGTCTATAATAAGGGCTGAAGAGTTGCTTTCCATCCATGTGATTTGTAGTTTGCACTCAAAGATCCACAAGGATGCCACCCGCTTCACTTGAGTTATAGAAATCCATGAAAATGTTGCCATTACATTTCCAATGAGGCCCAGAAACTGATTCTCAGGATTCATGTTTAGGTGACATAAATGCAATGAATTTGATTTCGCAATGGCTCACTATATCATATTGGCACAAATGTCTAATTTTAAAAGGGCATTATTCACATAGCTTACCAAAGATTGTTTAGGAACTGGAACAAGAACTTCGAATAATATACAGGAAAGCATTACAAAGCATACTCAATTTGGCTTACACTTCACAGATTGTTAAATAACCACTTCATTTTCCTCTCCAGGTATAACAACGATCTGGAGTTGGAGGATGCCATCCACACAGCCATCTTGACATTGAAGGTATGATATTTGTTATGAAAATACCTAAGATATAGAACATATTTCCTTAGTAGTATCCTTCATTTATACCTTACTATCTCTGTGTTTCAGGAGAGTTTTGAGGGTCAGATGACAGAGGAGAACATTGAAGTGGGGATCTGCAACGAGGCCGGCTTCAGAAGACTCACCCCAGCGGAGGTGAAAGACTACCTTGCAGCCATTGCGTGAACACACCCTCCCTGGTGATGGGGCTCTCTGGACACATTTCATGACATAAAAAAACAGTAGCCAACTGTCTCATGACACATTATTTTAAACCACAGGTAGTCACATAGTTTGGCCATGTTGAGATATGACCAAACTGTTTCTGTCCTGAAAATACATCTGAACAAATGCTAAAACCTCACTATATTCCAAACTATAAAGGTGAGTTGGCAGAATAAGACAGCCTCTTTTGTATTATGCCCAGACCCTCTTTACTTTGTGATGTGGCTTTTCACAACTGCATAGGCTGAACATCGGGGACTGTGAGATGGCAAACTAATGTTATCACATAACTATTTGGCCTCGTTATACAATGGATACCCTGGTACTGTGAAATGTGACAGTTGGCTGCTGTGTATATGAAAAGGAATGTGGGCTCTGATGCGTGAAATCTCAAGTTTTCCATTGAATCCTTACATTTTCTTATTTGTCATTACTGTTTCAAAGGCAATTCTATCGGTTTTCAAATCAAGCAATGTTGCTGTATCATTACTCAAAATGTAAATGCTTGTAACCATTGTGCAAAATGGCCCTCTAGGTGAACAAAAAGGACAACATTGAAAATGGTAGTAAAAGACTTGGTATTTACTCATTTTGAACATTGACAGTTTTCCTTTTTATTCACCGGACTGCACCTAATTAGTATCCCTGAAATACAATAAACAAGGATCGGCTTAGGAGGAAGGATGCAATGGAAAGTGTTGAGATTTTACACTTGAGATCTGGTTGCCTGTACAGCCGTTTTACAAAAAGCTCTTTTTTTCAGGCTAGAAACAATTCTAGAGTTTGTATTTTTTCTTCTGGTATCTGTCACTTATTCAAATAAAAGACGATGAGTTAATGTTGACTCTGTGTTTTTGAATTCTTATGCGATTGTTTGGATATGGCAGTTTGGTCAAATATTATTGTTAAATAAGTGAAACGTGAATGTGCTCACAGTACACTGTGTACACACAATAAGCTGCACGCGATTGGTGAAATAGCGCGCTCTAAGATCAGCTGGAACACCTTTTAAGAATGGCTACGCATCCCTCCGCCTATGTTGAGTATTGGAAACTTAAACAATTACGATCAGTGTTATGATAAATGTCCATTAAATATAGATGAAGTGTTTATGTTGTAATATTACCGATAATTAAAACTACTTTTATAGCTTTATTTAACTTGCACTCATCCCAAAGATCTATTTCTTCTAGCGGAAGCTCTTATTCGCTGTCCTCATTACTTCTAGTGACGTTTGTGGCGCCAGAAATCAAGGGTTTTAGTTAGCAGCTTGTCAGCTGGCGGATATTTACTGTGAGCTGTACTATGTTGTCGCCACGTTAAACGTTAACGAAAATTTAAGGCGGTATCGCGGCTGTTTACCCGTCGTCCGTGCTGGAAAAAGGTCGTTTTGGAGTCAAGATGGTGATATTACGCAGCAGCGGTGGTGGTCCCGGAGCCGAACCGATAGCAACAACCCCGAACAGGAGGTCGATGGAGTTGGAAACAAGCTCGGAGTTTTTGTCGCTGCTTCCCGCGTCGCACAGAAAGTCCGCCCGGCAGACTCGGTCCTCCCGGGCCCTGGATGACAGCTTCAGCAGCACCGAAAACAACACAGTGAATGTGGGCATTTACAGCTAGACAGCTGCTTAGATAACTACACAACCATGTATTTGGTGTATCAATTATCTAGTCACTTAACTCTGCAGTATTAGTTTCGCTAGCGTGCTAGGCTAACTAGCCAGCTTGTCACTAAGTCTTAGAGCAACTGACACATTTTGTGAATTGGCACTCGTAGTCCCTCCTAACATGTACTTAAACTCTTATATCATGGGCTGATTTATGAGGTGCTTATATAATGAAACAGTTTAACTGTTACTTGGGTTCAGTGTTGTCATGGCTTTAAAAAGGCAAATGTTATTATTAGTATATCGTTTGACTAGCAAGGTGTTGTGCTTTGGTATACGTTTGATTGTAGAGGGATGAGTTGAGCTATATGTTCATTCATTCTTTTTTCATTAACTCATTCTTCAATTCTGAAACCCTATGATTTATCTAGTCTCCACATGTTTGGAGTTAAGAATATATGTTGATCATAAAGTATATTCTCAGAGTAAACTTACTTATGCTTACTTTTAATTATTTATTTCTAGCCCATTAGCCAACATCTGAGACAACAAACAAGTGTTTCAACAATGTGCATGTAGAGATGATGCTCAGTGGAAAATATGGAAGATAGTGGTTACCCTTTAGTGAATGAAGAAAATAAGTTATTTTGACTATGAAAAGCAGGTCTTTATTTGTAAAGTTATGGGACAGTCAGTCTCTGCCACAAAGCAGTCAAGACTTGGCAGTCATAAACATATATATTCATGTATTTTTCATGGACCAAATTTGAATGAAAAAGCCACATATATTTAACAATTTGTTGCTATGAATTATTATGAGTCAGGAACACATTTCAAATGGTAATAGTGAGGATTTACACTGTTTGCATCACACTTCTAAGTAAGAACAAATAGCAGGGAAGAGTCACAGTGGTTTATAGTTTTTTATCTATTACACGGCAGTTTGCGCAGACCGAAAATTAAAATGTTCTTCCTATGATAATTTAAGTTGTTTAAATGAAAGAAGCAGACATGCATCCTTGCCTGTACTTATGCTATAAACTCTGAACTCTTAATGTGGCAGGGACATGCTGATTTGAAGCAGGACGAGGGAAGTGGACCCTATCACACTCCGAGGACCAGAGGGCAGAGGGTTAAACTAGAGGTTTCTTTTGCTGACATGGAGCCAAAGACCAGCTCCCCTGTGGTTGAAGACAACACTAGAGGAGGATCCCTCAGGTAATACAGGCCCACTTACTTTGATATTAGTAATGCTTTTTAACCAGTTACCTTCTAGGTGACCAAGTGTTTTCCTGGTAGTCGATGTATGGAGAATTTCGCCCGCAAAATCTCTATAAAACCTTTTGCCAGCAGCTCTGAGGTTTAGTATGACAAAACGTGTGTCAAAAGATTCATTTATTGTCTTGAATATTTGTGATGTTGTCTGTTGCTGCTTACCATGTGAGGTACATTTTATAGAATGTAAAACAATAAGTGCTCCAAATACAAGCTAGCCATATCATATTTGATGGAGCTCTTACACAAGGGGTATTCATTGGTGCAAATATAAAAATGTGCTCACAAATAATAGTGTATACCTCACATGAGGTATGCAGTTCTGATTTGTATGTGTCTTTCTTCTGTTAAGGAAATCTTCCAGGCTGCAGAGAGAGGGGAACGCATCCAGTGGAGAGCAGCAAGAAGGTACAGTTCGCTACAAAGCCAATTCTAAAAAGAAATGTCCTTGAGCTCGGACATTGTATAGCACACACAACATGTTTAGCAGAATTTCGTTTTTAATAGGGTCTCTACTACTAGTAATCTGATGAAAGCTGTTTTCATCGCCCCAGATGTTTCAGATGTGGTGGAGGGATCATCCACTCCCAAGAGGAGCCGCTTTAATCTACAGAGCCAGGAGGGAGAGGAAGAGGAGGAGGAGGGTTCAGTGCGACGAAGTTCCAGAATCACCGGATACAAACTGGATACCCGTAAACAGTCAGTGCTCTACGACCGCCTCATCACCAAGTGAGTTCAGTCACATTCACCCCAGCTTCTTTTTGCTTCTTCACTCACTGATTCATTTGAAACAATCACCTTAAGGTAGTTGTTAACACATGGGATAACATACACACTGGACTGTGGGTGTGGATTTGGAGATAATGAGTCATTAGATTAGAGATAAACTTGATTAAATCTGACAAGTTTATTCTCTACTTGCCCCTAAGCACCGCTGAAGCTGTTCTCCAGAAGATGGATCACATGAAGAAGATGAGACGCAGGCTCAGGAGCAGAGATAGAGACACTGAAGAAGAGGTAATAACCCACACAGGAAACTTCACTCTTCATCTCAAGCTTTGTATTGTGTATTCTATTGACAGCATGTCATTTAGCTTTTTCATGATGTTTAACAAGCTTCTAGACTGTGAACCAATCAGCATTGACCTGTTTCCCTGTAGCAGCTTGGCGTGTACACCAGGGGCAGATTGACAAAGTCTCTGAGGACAGATGTGGAGAGTACAGACGCCAAGGAGGAGATCCAAGGTGAGATGGATTAGTTCAATAATAACCACTTCAGGTACAGGCCTGGGAATAATGATTGAAGTATTCAGCTGTGGGTTGAAAATTAATTAGTTTAAAAATATGGATCATTTGAAATAACAATTCTACCCTTTTTTCATAATTCACAGAAGGGAATGAGGTTGACCAGGAAGCAGTGGAGGGGGGAGATGAAGAAGAAGAGGAGGAGGAGGAGGAAGAGGAAGGAGATGAGGATGGCGCGGATGAGGAAGAAGAAAATCAGAGGCGTTATGACTTTAGACAACGGAAGACTGTGGTTCGCTACCAGGTCCCACAGGATGGTAATTTATACCAGGGCTTTTCATGTTTTGTTTTGTTTTTTTGTGTTGTAAGTTCTTACAAATATAGCAACTGACAGCATTGAATACTGTAGTCCTTGAGTTTGCTCAGGTCAAGTAGAATGACTGGCAGCCCCAGGAGACGGACGCCTTTTTAAAACAACTGATGACTGTAAATGTATATGGTTTTGGCCTAGTAGTAACGGTAAAATGCTGTCCTCCATTCTTTGTGGAGCAGGCAGCTGCAGACTAAACACTGCACCTTTAATCCATGTTAGTATGTTGTAAAATCTGACAGAGTTTGATGAGGTCCGTTATTGTTTTCTTAGAACCCAGAGAGCCCAGGAAGCGCGGCAGGTACTCAGTGGAACACTCGTCTCCGACCAGACGCAGGTTCAGATTCAGCTCCACAGCGCCCAGGAGCCCCTACAACAGAAGAACCAGCAGGTTAGTATGACTGCTTTAACATCAGCCATTAACAAATAAACCATCTGCTTTCAATAACACTTGATTACCATAGAAGTCAGGAAAAAAACTAGTTTGACTAATGACATTTCCTGAGCCTAGTCAGATATTGCACTGCCTCTTATAGCTATTAGTATTTTTCATCCTATGTGAAATCGATCCCAAAATGTTATTCTCTTTTTTTCTGATTCTCCTCATCCCACCCTCAGGAGTAGTTCTGAGAGGTAAGACCCTCACTTGTCCATTTGAATGTTTATTGTTGGTTTGTTGTTTGTTTTTTGTGGTGCTGTCTGTCTTTGCTAGCACTTTTATTGTTGGTAAGTGTGGCACATTTGGGTTATGGTATATTTGAAGTCAAATTCACCAGAGTTAATAATTGTCTGAGCAAAAAAGGGAGGCTCATTCTTTAAAAGACTGGTTTCTATTGGTCTGTATTTTGTAGGTTTAATTCTTTATCACATTAAACTTCATAGGAGAATTATGTTAGTGAAGTTCTCCTTGCGCTTTGTCCAGACGAAGTGTTAGACAGGCATGGTGATGATGTCGTTTTAAATAGTGGTTGAATGAATCACTGCTTTTTGTGAACAACCAAATAAAGAATCGGTAACATTTAGTGGCTTGAAATAATAAAAAAACAAGCATCGCATAAATGTGTTGCAGTCATAATGCTGCTTATGGGATGAGAGCTAATGTTGTGGCTTCGTTGCATTCGCAGGAGGAGACACGCTATCCACAGTAGTGACTCCACTTCCTCATCTTCAGACGATGAGAAGTTCCAGATAAGGAGAAATAAGAACAGGAGCAGGTCCGTCAACAGGTGAGAGCGCAACTCAGTGTCATCGAAACAATATGTTTTCTGGTTGTATTCAAATATCAATGTGCTCCAAAAGACTTAACTTGTAAAAATAAATCAATAACATATCAACTTCTCCCCTTTTGATTGAAGTTTCACAACTTCATACATCTTTTCCAGCACTCTAGAGTTTGTATTTCTATATCCAAATTTAAGTTAAGGTGTAAAATTAGATAACCATTTTAAGAGTGAAATAATGCTTGATTAGTGTTGGGTCCCTTTGTGATAACATTCTACATGTTTCCAGTACCCATCATCCTCTCAATAGTATATTATATCGATAGAGTAGGAAAAAGGACTTAATGTTTCTGATGCAAAACCCAATTTTTGTAAGAAAATACATGAAGAAAGTCCATCATATTTGAGATAAAAGAGCTTCCAATAAAAACAACCTGAAAGTTGATTATTCTGTTTTCGTGTCTCCCTGCAGATGTCTGCCTATGAACCTTGTGAAAGACGACCTGCTGGGGATCCAAAAGGACAGGATGAAAATTGGAGCCAGCCTGGCTGATGTGGACCCTATGCAAATAGACAAGACGGTAAGCATCAGTAGTTTAATGAATCTAAAGAGAGAGTCTTATAAACAGGGACCAAGCCTTGTGTTCCTGCTAATACAACACATGTGAAAGGAGGACTGGACAGCGGCACTTACCACATCCCACTTTTTTAGTGTACAGTTTTGCTGTTGTGCTGCTGTGTTTATTGTATTTTGTTACTCTGGCACAACAATTTCCTTCGGGATGAATAAAGTCTTATCTTATCTTATCTTGTCATCCAGGTGCGGTTTGATAGTATTGGAGGTTTGAGCAAACACATCTCATCGCTGAAGGAGATGGTGGTGTTCCCTCTCCTCTACCCAGAAGTCTTTGAGAGGTTCAAGATTCAGCCTCCCAGGTAATCAGCGTGTGTTTGTTGAGAAGATAACAGGATGATATGGTTAAGCATTCATTTTATATTCTGTGACTCAATATCTGATTTACTGTGTTCTTATAAGAAGCTCGTTGGGTTGCAATGGCAGCAAAAACATAATAATATCCTCATTATTGTTCTTTGTCTTTTCTCTCTTGTCTTTAGGGGCTGTCTGTTTTACGGTCCACCGGGCACAGGGAAAACCCTCGTAGCCAGAGCGCTGGCCAATGAGTGCAGTCAGGGGGATAAAAAGGTGTCGTTCTTCATGAGGAAAGGAGCTGACTGCCTCAGTAAGTGGGTGGGAGAATCTGAGAGACAGCTACGACTGCTTTTTGATCAGGTAAACCAAACTCCTCATCGAATATACTTTTTGGGATTGAGAAGTGCGATTGGTCCCTGTAGTCAGCAAAAGACAACCCATCAATTTTAGAATGCCACACATTAACTTGTTGATTGGGATAAAATAGCTCTATTTTGAAATGATCAAGTGTCAGGATTAAAGATAATACAATCTGCAACTGAGTTCTCTTCGTATTGTTTCCAGGCGTACCAGATGCGTCCGTCCATCATCTTCTTCGATGAGATTGATGGTTTGGCTCCAGTCAGGTCCAGCCGTCAGGACCAGATCCACAGGTGAGCAACAACCCTGTTCTTACCTTGAACAAAACATGTTTGGTGATGGCACTGAGACCAGTAAGTAAAACATAGTAAAACCATCAAAATATGTTTATCTTGTGGTGGGTTGCCAGATATGGCTGCCAAATTCGAACGAATAAAATAAATAAATTCATCTTAATCAGCATTTAGCAAATTATTTATAGCTCGGCTGTTGTCCTTCAGAAAATAAAGCTACTTGCCTTGACATTTATTATTACTATAGTAGTATCTTTTAATCCGAATTGTGTATATATCAGGAAAAGAATGTAGGTCGAGCAGCTCGCAATGAGAATGAGGGCTTCACTATATTTAAGGATACTGTACTTGAAAAAGACACAGGTTGGAAGCATGTAGTCGTGATAACAATCCAACACAATTAATCTGGATAATTTCACCTATTATCGTATTATCCTCTTTGTTCCCCGAACACATTGTGAGTAACATTGTTTTTTTCCTCTGTAGCTCTATTGTGTCTACCCTGTTGGCTCTAATGGACGGGTTAGATGCTAGAGGAGAGGTTGTTGTGATCGGAGCTACAAACAGACTGGACTCCATCGACCCAGCACTGAGGAGACCAGGGCGCTTTGACAGAGAGTTCCTGTTCGGCCTGCCAGACAGAGAGGTGAGGAGATGATGTAGATGCTCTTCAACACTTTTCATATATATTTACAAGTAATTTCATGTGGCGATTTTTCTGCGTTCAAATTCTTTCAGCTTTCAACGATTTGACCAAAAAAACATGAAATGCTGAGATTTTATTTTGTTTGGCAGGCAAGGAAGGACATCCTGAAGATCCTCACCAGACTGTGGGATCCACCTCCCTGTGACACTTTTCTGGAAGAATTGGCCGATAAATGTGTCGGTATGTTTACACTGTATAGTGCAAGAACAATGGTCCAGCAGCTTGAAGATGCAAATGCTAAATGTCCCAACAAAAAGCTACTGCATTAAATAAAAAATGTAATTATTGCATAACTTGGTATCAAATGTACTGAAAGACATTTCAGGCTTTATGTGCAACATATACTGGAAATGACACAGTTGTGAGCCCAGGACAAAACCTGTGTCTAGGAAACAAAACTACCAGCACATCTTTTTACATTCCTCCAACTTCTCTGTCTGAACCAGGTTATTGCGGTGCAGACATCAAGGCAGTGTGCTCAGAGTCCGCCCTGTGTGCACTGCGCCGACGCTACCCACAAATCTACTCCTCATCGCAGAAACTTGTGCTTGATGTGGACTCAATCGCGATCACAAGCAAAGACTTTATGTCGGCCATGTCCAAGATGGTGCCTGCTTCCCAGAGGTATAACCAAACGTACTCTATAGTTAAAACCCATTTGGAACATCTATAAATAATTGTCTTAGTTTCCAGTGCCTGTTACTTGCGTATGTTTATTTTATTATAATATGATACTGATTGTGATTCTTAGGGCAGTAGTGTCACCAGCCAAGGCCCTGATACCGGCCATCCGTCCTCTGCTGAGCGCCGCCCTGCAGAACATCCTCAACACCGTCAGCAGACTGTTCCCACACGCTGAGCAGGGCTTAAAGAGGAAGAGAGTACTAGGTGCGGTCTTACTTTATTTGTTCTATTCTGTTTCATCATTTAATTTGCCTTAGCAAATGGCTTTCCCTTTTATTTGTAAGTTATTATAAAGAGAACACACTTATATTGAATGTTCATTTTACAATGAATACATTTGTTTATTTCCAGATGTGGCCTGTGGTCTGTCTGAGGATGATCTGATGTACAGTGAGGATGAGAACTCAGAAATATGCTCTAGTGGACAGACGCCTGCTGTTAAGGGTCTCCTCAACCTCACCAGGTTGGTTAACAATTTATAGAATGTAAAGTTATGCAGAAATGATCTCCTCATCCTTCATCGATCGTTTCTTTTTTTTTCACTTAACTTTCATTGTACAAACATATTCACACTTTTGTCAAGTTCTTTTCATTTATTTGTATCTACAAAGCCCGTACAGAGAAAAAAATGTGCAGGCCACTTGATGCACCTTGATGAGGAGCTTTAGCCACTGGGATGGTTCAGCAGATGTTGGTAAACCACAGTCGTCTTACTGAATCAGCACCTTCATCCGGGGACTCAGCCGTTTAAAAAATATTTCTTTCTGGATCCTCAGAGAATGTTATTTACTCCATCCAACAGATTTCACCACACCCTCTCAATCCATACATTGTGTGTTGGGGGTCAGGTTTTGACCACTTAATTGTGATACATTTAATTTCTGCTGTAAGCAGTATTTGTAGAATATATCTCCTGGTATCACACCTAGCAGTGCCTCCTTTGGATCCTTTGTGACATTTTGGTGGCACACTTCATCAAGGGCCGATATGATTGTAAATCAATCTTGTTTTACATTATTTCTTAAGCAAAATCACTGCTGATACTTCTTAGGCATTTACACTATGTTGTTATGGGTCTTGTAGTTATATTACTTTTGTTCCCTTTATCTTTTGCTGCACTTTTAAAAATAAAGCAGTCAAATCTTTGATCCAAATAATGAAACCTTTCCTAGCACCTAACTCATCTCTGGGTCATCTCTGGGTGTGTAGGAGTGTGCTGAGCCACCCGACCTCCTACCGGCCCAGGCTGCTGCTGATGGGCAGGCTGGGCTCAGGGCAGAGCTCCCACCTGGGTCCTGCCGTCCTCCACGCTCTGGAGAAGTTCACCGTGTACACACTGGACATGGCTGTACTGTTTGGAGCCAGCGCAACTGCACCAGAAGAGACCTGTGCTCAGGTAAATGAGAAAAATTGCAAAGTAAAACATTCAGTCTCTACTTTTGCAGCCTTGTCAAATTCACTGTGTTCTGTTCAGTGGACCTCACTGGCCAAAATGGCTGCAACAGTGACTGTAGTTCATGGGCCCCGCCTCCTTTACAAATGGGTTGTGGGGATAAATATGTACTGCTGACAAATACTTGTATGAAAGAGCCATCACATTACCGGAAAAGAAGTCTGTCACATTTAATTACTTTAGTTTAGAGTAATGTGAAATAAAGAAAAACAAAATAAATCCTCAATTCAAAAAACAATCTGTAACCAGAAAACATTTTTACAATACTTAAAATTACAAAAAATATTCATCATAAAACTACAAAAAATATTCATCATAAAATTACAAAAAATATTCATCGTAAAATTACAAAAAATATTCATCATCATCAAAATGGTTTTCATGGGACTGATTGGTTTGATGCCACTGTGCTGTCTTCACCTTCCTTTCCTATGTCCTCATACCTTTTTGATTTAGGAATTGAGCCTTTATAAGATGAGATAGATCATGTCACAGTGAAATTGCTACTGTTCTGTGTTAGTGCCAATGTTTGTGGACACTGTAAATACAATAATGTAAATACAAGTATCATCAATGAATCTTTATTTGTCTTTTTTCTACAGATCTTTGTTGAAGCGAAGCGGACATCTCCCAGCATCCTGTACATCCCTCACATCGGTCAGTGGTGGGAAACAGTGGGCCCGGCTTTAAGAGCCACCTTCCTCAGCCTGCTCAGCTCCATCCCTTCCTTCGCTCCTATACTGCTCCTTGCTACATGCAACCTGCAGTATGACCAACTGAGTGTGGAGGTAAGAGGAATGAGGCCCTGTAGACTAATGGCGCATTTCCACTGCAGGGCCTCGCACGGCTTAGTACGGTATAGTTAGGCCTTGGTAGGCCAGGCTCACTTTATGCTGCGTTTCCATTACAGTTTAGGAACTGGGGTAGTAACGCAGTGTAGGCAGAGCTGTGACGTCATCTTCAGAAAACCAACATCAGCCGTTAGCTGTTAGCACTCAGAGCTCACAGCTCCTCATATCTGTTCAGAAACTAGACAAAAGTTCAGTGATGCAAATTAGTTGCTTTTCGGCGCCTCTCGCTTTTTTAAAGCTGCTTTGGGTGACTTGTGTAATTCGTGGAGAACCGAAGTGTTTTCGTTTTGGGGGGGGGGGTTCGTCCGTTAGTCCGTCCGACTGACGGAAAACTTCTCACTTCAAAAAAGAAGAAGAAATCTAGATTGCAAAATAATTAAAAAAGCGAGTGCCTGTTTTTCCTGGCCAAGGACAGGTTCCTTGAACACATCACGAGCGTAACGTGTCTTCACCATGTCTTCACGTGGTTATGTCTCGTCTGAAAGGAGTGTAGACGAGACTAGAGTGCTGACGGAGAGCACCGGAACGCCGCTCCAGCCCTTCAAATATTGCAGTACCCATAAGAAGCCGTACACATGCCGCAGTGTTTGCGTGGCTGTGTCTTTAGTTGTAAGCACAGTGGCGATCTGTTGTTATTAGCATCTGGTTAGCTAGCTATGCTAACGAATTTAAAGAGCTTTTCTACAACCAGGTGGAAGAGAGCTCTCTCCCGAGATGCTCAAATAACCTCAGCTTAGTGAGGTTAAGGCACACCTTGATATGATCATTATAGTTATTAATGAGACATTAGAGACTAAATTATTAACAGGTATAAAATACTATATGACAGTCACAAAAAAGTTGTTAAAAATAACAAGAATAGAGTTTAAAAGGGGAGTGATTTGTAAAATATCCAAAAAGAAAGATCCGTTTACATTTCTGTTTCCAATGGGTGTTGAAAGATGTATCCATAGATCTCCTCATGTTGCTCTCAAAGTGCACCAGATTGATGCTTTTAACTTCAATATTTTAAATCATGTTCACATGGATTCCAAATACATTTGCATACATCTTGTGTCCATATCTTTCTGTTTTGATAGTCATGCCACAACCGTGCACGTGCATGCATATGTGAGTCATGGTGAGATCTCTGGATTAAGAGGTTGCTTTTTCTTTGTACAACATGAATGAAAGGCCAAATGAATGGGCTGTGATTTTAGTTTTTTTAAGCAGAGGTTGAGTTCAATAATTTGTACGGCCCTCGGAGGATGTTGTAAAAATTGAAAGGAAAAAGGTTCCCCAACCCTGCTGTAAATAATAATAAAAAGCCTTGATTTATAACTTAACATCTCTGTCTCCTATTTATCTGAGTATATTATAAAGAATAGCCAGTTAATTGAAGCATTATAGCACAGGCCTTTGTCAGATGGTATATTACGCTGTTTTTCTTCTGCTTCGAATATTTCTCTCTTTTTTCACCATACCTGTGTTGCATCACTGAAAGTTAAACAAGTACAAACCACAGACTGTCTGTGTCATGGCGAGTACAGTTGCTGGTTTATTCATGTCTGTATAGGCCGTTGTTGTGAGTGTGGACGGTCGGAGCATATACTGCGTTAGCTTAGCCGATCTCCATTCAGAAAACACGCATTTTAAAAGGTTGTTCGCCTGCCATCTGTCTGCAGACTTGTCAAAGCCTTAATTCATGGTTTTTACTATCCGGTATCAGTATGTTGTTACCCCGGCATCATTTTGAAACGTGTATTACAATTAAATCACGGTCAAATATGTTCATTTAGTTGTAGTTGCCAGCGATTCTCTTACTAGTTTAGCATACTCAGCCCGGTTGTTGGCCCGGGAAGAACCTCGATTTTGGAGAGCCAGAAAAACTGTGAAAAAGTACCCGCTAGCCGGAACTACGCCTAGTGCAGCGGTTTTCAAAGTGTGAGGCGCGCCTCCCCTGGGTGGCGCCAGAGAGCTTCAGGGGAGGCGCAGCGTAAGACACAAAAGAACGAGAAAAAGACAAGTAAAGTGACACTTGCCCACTTGTGGCTGTCTTTGGAGACCGAGTTCCCCCACCTCGCCAAAAAGACTGTAAAAGTGCACATTCCCTTCCCCTCCACCTACCTGTGTGAGTGCAGGTTTTCCGCATTGACTTTGATCAAAAGCAAGTACCGGTCAAGGCTGCAGCCAGAGGATGATCTGCGTTTATTCCTCTGTGCATCAAAGACGCAGACTCATTGTTCCCACTAAAGTAGGGGTGAGTGTAATAAGGAGGCAAAGTTGACGTCCAGTGTGTTACCGGGAGCATATAAGGATTTATCCACCATGTTGAAAATGTTATAAAAAAATATGTCTTGAGAACACGGCGTGCGGAAATATACGGTGTCGGCGACTGACATGCAAGGAAGAACGGCTGTCCACAGGCTGTTCCAACTTTAACAACTGTATTAACTTCCAGGGTAGTGAATTGAACATGCAATTGTAATTGGGTGTGTGGTATATTTTCATGCACGGACACGCATGTTCCACAACACACAAACTGAACAACACTAAATGTTCCGATCGCTACCAGCGTCCTTGCGATCTTGTTATAATAACAAGTGCACGTTACTGATGCAATATGGTTGAGACCATTCGGGTTTATTCTAGAGGGGTGCAAGGAATAGTCCAAGTAGTGGGGGAGTTTTATACAATATGTTTAAAACATAAAAATAAAAATGTTTTAAAAAGTTATTGTTTAATGTTTTAAGGAGGTGACGCTACTCAGCCAATCAAATCGGTGCAGTCAGCACGATAGATTCAAACACACACACACACAGAGACGAGACAAGAGGAGAGAAACAGTCGGAGTAATTTCAAATGGCGGAAGGTAGACAGCGAAAACAGAGCATTTAATTACATTTTCTCTTTCTGGACCTCTTTGAAAAGCAATTGAATACCCCTGCATTATAGCAACAACAATAATAATAACAGCAATAATAATTGGGAGGGGGGGCGCGGCTGTTCTTGGGTTCTCTGAGGGGAGGCTCACCTACCCACACTTTGAAAACCCCTGGCCTAGTGGAAACGCAACAAAAAACAGGCCGGGCACGGCACGCTTAAACGGTGCTGTTGTGGAAATGCGCCATTAGAGCGGTGATACATGAGGGCGCAACATTAAAGGAGATAGTTGTTGAGGGAAAATAAAATGTCAATGCGTCTAATTTTCTCTCTATAGAAGATTCTCTACCACTGACAACACTCATCCACATGTCTTCTCTTGGGTCCTTATTTTTTGTCTCAGGTGCAGGAGTTGTTCCGGATGGAGTACGGGGAGATTTTCCATGTCCAGGTCCCCAACAGCAGAGAAAGAAGACATTTCTTTGAGGATCTTATCCTCAGTCAGGCTGCCAAGGCCCCTGCCTCAAAAAAGAAAGCTGGTGAGAAATAGAGAAGTTTATTTTATTCATTACTAATTTATTTAATGGTTTTCTACAATTTAGAAATACACAAACATAACAGAAAACAAACGATAAACAGTGCAGGAAGAGGCAAAAAAACCATGGGGCTAAATAATTTTTTTAATCACTATTTTATACAAAACACAAGATCAATACACAAACAATTGTTTATATTCAATACAAATGGTACATTTTAAAAACAACATACTATATTTAAATCTTAAATAAAATAACACATTAAAGCAATGCAGAGGTGTACAGTTTTTTTGTTATGATTGTATGGCCGGTGCTAAGCTTTATGTGATCTGTAGTTAAAGTAGGTTTTAGTCCCTAAGCTGAGGACTAGAAAAGCATCATTCAGGGTTTTTTGTGTGTTTTTGTTTAACACAGTATTTTAATGATGATGTCATACACCTATTAGCTACACTACAGCAATTGGTTTTGCTGATTTGATTGCTTAGAAAAATACCTGGAAAATATATTCATTAAACCTTCCATGGATGGACAATAAAAAAAAAGGAAACAAGTTGGGATTTTTGGGGGTTTGGTTACTGTTTACATATCCAGCCCAAATGGAGCAGGATACAAGACGCTCAGCTGGAGGATTGTGTGAGGGTAAACACAGAAGAAAGGAAGGCTGTCGGCAAACCAAAAGTCTGTCAAATAAATGTTGTGCGTTATGTAGTATTGTGTTAGTTGATTTCACTTGTATTCCTCTGTCAACATTCCACTTTCTTCAGTGCTCAATGCTTTGGAGGTGCTCCCTGTCGCCCCTCCGCCTACCCCACGTCAGCTGACAGAAGAGGAGACTCAGCGATTGGCTGAGCAGGATGAAGGGACCTTCAGGGAGCTCCGCCTCTTCCTGCGTGATGTAACTAACCGCCTGTCCCAAGACAAACGCTTCAAGGCTTTTACAAAGCCTGTGGATTTAGAAGAGGTGATTGTTCCATTATAATCTTTCATCTCATTCCATATTCCCTAATAAAGCCTTACTATTCAGTGTTCAGTCCGATCCCTTTTCCCCTCAGTTGTACTCACAGCAGCCTCGTTGTTGTGTTTCAGGTGCCAGATTACGCTGAGGTTATCAAGCAGCCTATGGACCTGTCGACAGTTCTCTCTAAGATCGACCGTCATCAGTATGAGACGGTGAAGGAGTTCCTCTATGACGTGGATCTCATCTGGCAGAATGCCCTCGAATATAACCCAGACAGAGACCCCTCAGGTACACAGTGAAATCATCAGCAAAAACATCCTAACAAGAAAATAAATAAAAGACTATTATAATGCAACTGTTTGAACATAAATGCTACATTCTTGCGGTAATTGAGTCTTGTGTGTATGTTTTGTCCAGACCGTCAGATCCGCCACAGAGCATGCGCTCTGAAGGACAGCGTCCATGCTATCATCAAAGATGAACTGGATGAAGATTTTGAAAAGATTTGTGAAGAGAGCAAAGCTTCGCGCAGCGCAAGAGGTGAATGCGTTTATGCATGCATACATACATGTATTAGGAAAGCAAATGTAACATTCAGGGTTCCCGCGGGTTCTTAAAAAGTCTTAAATTTGATAATCTGAATTTAAGGCCTTAAAAGGTCTTAAATATGACCAAAAAAATAAGAAAGGTCTTAAATATGATTTTAGAAGGTCTTAAAAATGATGGGATTTGAAAGGTACTTCTGTGTTGCGATCGCGTCTAAAATGTGTTTTGGGGGAAATGTCCGGGCTGCAAAGTAACTGAGGTTACCTACTGTAACCCCAGCTTCTATGAGTAAATGGCACAGCCCTCTAAGGCTATCGCTATTGGGTAATCCCCCTGCGCCCCCGTGCAGCACTGAAACACTTGTAGTCCACGCCCACCCGCAAGGTGGGCCCCGCCCTCGGGCCTCCTTCCGGTATAAATAGGAAGGAGGCCCGGCAATCTGCTCCCATACCAAATAACCTTTTTTCAGCTATTCGTAGAGCCAGTGGGGCCCAGCGCTTAGAGGTCTGCGCCATTTACTCATAGAAGCTGGGGTTACAGTAGGTAACCTCAGTTCTATTTCGTATATGGCTTCGCCCTCTAAGGCTATCGCTATATGTAGTCTGCGCCCCACTGGGTCCGCCCGCCACTAGAAGCACAGACACACCTGCTAAATAACACTCCATGCCTGTTGTGCCATGCGTAATGGCGCATCACCGTCCCTGGAACATAGCAAAACATGCCTATCTTCCCGACGGGATGAAGGCTGGGAACAATCCATACCGGCCGCTGTGAGAAAGTGGAGACGAAGGTCCCACCTTGCCCAGCGATCATAGAGGGGGAACAGCAGCGCTCTGCGTGTCAGACAGGTAGGAGAGCGCCCAGCTGGATCCCTGACGTCACTCACTCTGACCAGCCACTCCGTACAAAGTGTGTCAGAGGAAAAAGGAACATCCCTCCTATAAGAGGGGAAAAGGGCCGCTTTCCGCGTGCCGAGAGGCAGGAGAGAGGCGCACAGCTGGCTCCCTGACGTCACTCACTCCGACAGGACACCCAGTACAGGGTGTGTCAGAGAGGAATGGGAGACATCCCTCAAATAAAAATGAATAAATGAACAGGGGGAAGACCAAGAGGCAGCCGTGCAAATATCTTCCACTCCACATTCCTCCCTGCAAAGCCGTGGAGGAGGAAATTCCTCTGGTGGAGTGCGCATTGCTGTTCTCCGGGGGATCCACCCCAAAGGAGACATGCCTGTGACACAGCCTCACACAACCTGTGTGACAGCCGTTGTGCAGACAGAGGTTGCCCGATCGAGCGCTCTCTATAGTGCACAAACAGGCGCTGAGAATGGCGCAAGGCAGCCGTGCGCGCCACATAGCAGGACAGCGCGCGCACAGGACAGAGGAGATTTAGAAAAATAGCGGGGGTAAAAACCGCGCAAGACACTGTTCCTGGGATGATAGGAGTGTTTCTTGTATCCCATGGAACTGCTGGGGGGAGAGGCTTCTCTGTGAAGTGCCGTAATGGTCTTCATGGTGACGAGCCACGCCATCGCCGCCGCTGCCCGTGAGGCAAAAGGGCTGCGAGGGAGTTTCCACACGCTGCCTTTCACTCCGTCTCTCCTCATGAGGCGCATACACGCCCAGGGGATGAGAGGTGTGTGCATGCTGTCCACACGAGGCGTTATAACGGTGCTCGTGGGTTTATTATGACCGTGTGTAGGAGGCGTATCTTGGACAGAGGAATGCCGCGAGCTCTGCAGGTTATTAACCGAGGTTAAAACGGGCAGGCTTCGGCTGCAAGCCCTGCTGGTAATCAACAGATTAGTGGCAGCCGGCTTAATTAGCGAGCTCTGCAGTTAATTAACCGATAGGTTAAAACCAGCAGGCCTCTGCAGCGAGCCCTGGCACCGTGGCGCTGCGGGCGCTTCCGCTGGGGGCACTCGGCCTGGAATACTGTTCTTTCCCCCGTTCTGGCTTCTCTGTGATGTGCTGTAATGGTCGTCATGGTGACGAGCCACGCCATTGCCCTCGCAGCCGCAGCCCGTGAGGCGAAAGGGCTGCGAGGAAACCTCCACACGCTGCGTTTCACTCCGGCTGTCATCATGAGGCGTGTACACGCTCAGGGGATGAGTGGAGGTGTGTGCAGTGCTGTCCACATGAGGCGTTATACCGGCGCTCATGGGTTATTATGACCGTGTGTAGGAGGCGTATCTCGGACAGGGGAATGCCGCGAGCTCTGCAGGTTTATTAACCGATAGGTTAAAACCAGCAGGCTTCTGCAGGGAGCCCTGCTGTCTACTTAATCAACAGATTAGTGGCAGCCGGCTTAATTACCGGCTCCGCTTCCTCGGAGGCTCTCGCGGAGCAGACCAGGAGCGGGGGAGCCTCACTCCCCTTTGACTCGCCGCCGGGAGACCCTGTCTCTGGGGTGGAGGGGGAGCGGAGACGTGGGACGGAGCCCCTGCCCCCGGTTGCTGTGGGCGTTTCTCCGCTTGCGGCCTCCTGTGGCCGGCGTGGACGCTGCGGCTGCTGCGGGCGTTGGTGCCGCTGTGGCAGCTCAGCCGACTGGAGCCAGCTGTACATGCTGGCGAATGCCGTCCACCTGTTCCGCGGCCGTCTTCATGGACTCCACCATGGCGCGGAACTGGGGTCCGAACAGCCCGTCCGGGCTGGTTGGAGCGTCCAGTAGCACTTTTCTATCCGTTTCCGTAACAGACGCCGCCGCGCTGTGGTGACGGAAAGGGGGAAAGCATGTTCGGCCGCCAAGCTGGCACCTTGCTCCGACTCTGTCTCCCCCATCCGGGGGAGAGGAGGAAGGGAGGGGAGAACCAAACGGTGAACCGTGGAGGGAGGCGGGGCAGGAGTTGCTTCGGACTCCTGCCCGGCACTCTGCCCCAGGGACACGAGGCCCCGTCCGCGGGCTCGTAAGCCTGGACGGGCCAATCGTCTTCCTCGGCCACAGCAGCAAGAGTGTCCGCTCTCCGCTTCCTGTCGCCCGAGGGGAGACGCGCGCAGTGCATGCTACCTGCTAGTTTAGAGCCGCGTACGCGTGCTCTGACCCCCGGCAGGATTCGCATACTGCTTTTATCTCTGCAGGTCATAACTCATTATGAACCCAGAGCCACTTGAGGGACAACCACGGACGCAGTTGTTGCTCATGATGATTCTCAATTGCTGTGCTTCAGTAACTGTGCTGGTTTGCTGAAGAAAAGAGGGAGCAGATTGCCGGGCCTCCTTCCTATTTATACCGGAAGGAGGCCCGAGGGTGGGGCCCACCTTGCGGGTGGGCGTGGACTACAAGTGTTTCAGTGCTGCACGGGGGCGCAGGGGGATTACCCAATAGCGATAGCATTAGAGGGCGAAGCCATATACGAAATAGAACCAGTACGGTAATAGCCTTTCAGTTCCCCCCAACAATTTGTATTGAAATAAATCAACATGGAACCAGTAATCACTAACTTTGTTTCCCCCGGCCCCTTATCGGAGAACACCCAGCTAGTAACCTAGCAACCAAGCTTCAGCTAGCGGCAGTCAGAAACTCATGTCTCTTCGAATCTACTTACAAATAAATATGGGGAAGTGTAAGTTCAACCGTATTTGGTTGGAAAACATCGAACTTAGTGCTTGGTTTAAACCAGTGGAGGGGAACGTATTTGAAGCCCGCCGCACCTTTTGCAAAAGCGTTAGCTAGTGCAGCAGCTCCCGCAACAACACCGGGGGACCTCCGGCGACGTTTGGGTCTACGTCGTCAGCCCGAAAAGTGGAGGTGATGCTAAATACAGTAGTTAAACACCAATCATACAACGGCAACAATGAAAGATTGTAGCCAAGGCAGCAGAGCTCTGAATATAGCTATTGTTACTCTCTGTCTCTCTCTCTCACACACACACACACACACACACACACACACACACACACACACACACACACACACACACACACACACACACACACACACACACACACTAGGGCTGCTCGATTATGGCAAAAACCATAATCACGATTATATTTGGTCAATAATTGATATCACGATTATGAAATAATTTGAACAGTATCTTTTTAACTGTTGATTACCCTGAATGTATAATTAATCTCAAAGACCAATACAAAAATAAATTAAATAACTTACATATTTAAATAAATAATATCAAAATAATAAATACCAATAAACGAGATCAACAAATGTTTTGGAGCGCACTTCCACAAGCTACTAAACATAAATAAATATGATAAATAAAAATAAATGAGACTAAAATGAATTAGATCAAATGTGTTGTAGTGCACTGTCACAACCTAGCAAAGCTAAATAATAGTTTTTTTCGATTATGTTGTTTTTGTAATTGTGGCAGGCCAAAATCCTAATTGCGATTTAAAATGATTAATTGCACAGCCCTAACATGCACACAGACACACACACTTTTTGGCACAGTTCTGTGCTGTTATGATGTTATGTTCAGTCATTGTTCTTATGTTGAACATGAATTAATTTACTTTGTAAGTAATTATGGGACGTATTTCTTCTTTCATAGCAATTTTCCTTCATACTTTCTTGCCGTGTAATAGGTCTTGAATTCTATTCAAAGTGGTCTTAAAAAGGTCTTAAAAAGTCTTAAATTTGAGTTGGCGAAACCTGCAGGAACCCTGAACATTGTACTACACCCTTGGATGACCCAGACATGTGTGAGTCCAGATTCAAAGATATTAACCAGTATGGTCATTTTAGTTACCTAAACACTGACTCTGCTCAATTTAAAGTCTATATTCAGTTTTAGGTCCCATACTCATTTTCAGAATGAATTTTTTTCCACTAAGGTGAAGAAGGACAGAAAAACATCGTGTTTATTTATTTTTTCACTACAACAGGTTGTACCACTGTCCAGTTTGCTCCCTCTTTCTACAACGTTCTTCCCAAACTGTCCAAATCTCCTGCTGAGGCCAAAACCACTGAAAAGACCCCTCAAAGTGAACCGGCTCAATCCACAGCTGCTGCCTATCCCAATACAAGTGCCTCCTTTGTTACAACCCCTAAACATACAGGTACAAATCACTGTAAAAAAACTCATCCAGATATGAATGTTTGATTTCAATATGTACAAATTGTTTAGGGTTATTTATAGGGAAAATATACTATGGTTTATAACAAAATGAAGTAAAGAAACTTAAAAAGTGTGAGTATTCTGTTAGCAAGAGAGGGGGGGGGGGGGGCGGGGTTGTGGGGTGTTATAGAGTGTTTAGACATTATTTAATTCAAAGAACTATCACAAAATCTTTACCCCCCCTGAAATTGTTTCCACAGCCCAGAAGAAGAGAAGGCGGAAAAGTCGCTGGTCCTCCGGCTTTATAGCAAAGAGAAGATCGTCCTGCTCTCCTCACACATCCAGAGACGATGCACACTTAGAGTCTGAGGAGGAAGATGGAGACGATGAGGAGGAGGAGGAGGTTGAGAAGAGAGGAGCAGCTGAGTGTGAGAAAATGACTGAAGGAGACGAGAATCCCATGATGGTGGATGGAGAGTCAGGGCCTGCACCAGCCCAGGAAGGTAGTTTAGAGCCTACTGAGAATGAGGAGGACAGTCAGCAGGGAAGGGAGGAGAAGATTCCGGCTGCTGAGGATAAGGTTATCCTGTGTGGATCAGGGAAACCAGAAGATGACGACCAGATTGAAAAAGAAAGTGTGGATAAAGATCAATCAGGACAGTCTGAGGAAATCAAAGTCTTAAAGGGAGAAAATCAGACCAGCGAAAGCATTATAGTCGACACTAACAAGGACAGCCACACTGTGACAGAAGGAGATACCCAGGGGCCATCCAACACAGAGGAGGGGGCTGAAACTAAAGGCCAAGAGCTAACCGAAACAAGGACTGACAAATGTCGAGCTGTAACACAGACAGACGACAGTAACAAGGTAGTTACTGTACTGGAGGCAGAGCAGAACAGCCCTGCTGAACCAATGGAGGAAGCAGCAAATACCTCAACCACAGACGTCTCTGCAGCTCACAGAGGAGAGGAGGACACAGACAAAGGTTTGATACTACACTTAAAGCTCAGCTCTTCAACTTCAGGCTTTAAGAATATACTAAAAGACATGCTTATCAGAAGTTTGTGTAGTGTTTCTAAAGACTATAGTAAGTGCAAGTTCAGTGTTTTAGCTTGATTGTGTCAGCAGATTGCCATCTATTATATTGTTTGTATGTTTTTTAGAACGGAGCGTAAGGCCTGTAACATTGGCTCTTAAGAACGCTGTGCTGCAGCAGCAGCAGAAAGTCGATGTGGACAAAGCCCTGCAGATCCTTGAACAGGAAACTCCTCCTTTGGTAGTGGACAGAGACGGATTAAAGGTGTGTGAGATATTGCGGCTGGCAGAATATTTTTGTCTTCAGTCTTTTTATAGTTTCTGGTCAGACAGGTTTTTTGCATCATGACTTTACAGGCAACCTTAGAAACAGATGATGAAATAAAGCTAACTTTCCCTTATCCTGTACTCTTCTGCCTTTTTTCCATAGAAGTTTGTCAACTAAAATGTAATCTGCATTTCATTCCCTTTTCTTTTGCCTTTTCCACTCATTTCTTCAGGAGCTGTTGGAGAGAGTAGTGACCAAGACTGAAAGCTACGAGGTCTACAAGCTGGAGAAACTCTATGCTCTGCTCTGCCAAAGCATCTACAGACACAGACGCGACTACAACAAAACGTTACTAATACAGGTTAGTTTTGGACCATACTGATAACGAATACTGTGATACTGACACTGATTTTGGTCTGTCATGGCAAACAAAGGGCATTAAAGGCGGCTTTTGATAGTTTTGTATGTTTTTAAATGGCTATCTAAGACTAGTGCAAACTCATTTACTTGTACCCTTAAGATCAAATTTGACCACTGTAATTTATCATGCAAATACATTTTTTTTTTTTCTTGCCTTACGTACTTTTAATGGTTCTAATATTTTTCTAATCCTGCTTTCTCATTTTGAACAGGAGTTGGAACGAGAGATTGCAGACTTCTGTTGACTTCTCTACAGGAAGAATACGACCTCTTTATTTAAATAATCACACACATCGCCCTCTTAGCTATGTAAATATACATAGGTTCTATTTTCATAGAATTATGCAAGCACTTATATTTGTGCATTAGCTTGGTACTACGTTTTTTTAATATTTTATTTAATGTTTTCTCCAGATGTTGTAGTTTGTCTTTTTACTTATTGTCCCCAAATCCTAATCCACCTGGCCATTATGGTGTGTAAGGCAATATGATTGTTTTCTGGAAACAACTCTTGAGTTGTCTTGTGCACAGGGACCACACAGTTTTACCATTTTATAAATGGAGGGTCAAACCAAAGATACTAATTATTCGCATGATGTGAAGTGTAGGATATGTTTTGAGTTTAAAAAACTAAACAAAAATACTAAATTGTTCCAGACTATTGTAAAATAAATCTCACTAACTACTGACTAATAAACAAGTTGTCTATTTGTGTATAAATCCCAGTATTTTTTAGCGCATACACTACATGCTTGCCTGACGTTTTTTCTGCATTTCTGTGTATCCTCTTTCATTTTTACAGAGGTTGTTTAGTTTAATTTACATCCTAGTAATGGAAAGGTATCTTCTGCTTTTGTTCATCTCCCTCAGTTTATATTTACATGTTTTTTTTTTTTACAAGAACATTTTAAAGGTTTGCTAAATAATGTACCTACAAACCCGACCAGCATCAATTGCATTTTATTTTTGCCGAGGCATTAATATATAATAAGTCTTTGGGTTGTTTTGAGAGGCTTGGCAATGTCAGTGTCCTCAAGTAGCTTGTCGTGCTGCCCTGACGGGTCATGTGAGGACAGCCGGGTCGGGAAACCAATGAGTTAACCGTCCTGCTTTAAATTGCGTATTATAATTTTTTCTGGAAAGCGCAAAGCTCCATTCACCTCATAAATAGTATATACTAGGCCTACAATTGTACAATTTTGCCATGTTTCCGAAATTAAACTGCGATAGTCGCCGAGGAATGACGTCAGGACGTATCACATTGAATGATGACGCCGTTTGATCATTAAAAAAATCTGCCGTTAAAAAATATCTGAGAATTAGGTCACCAAACTAACACAGTACCCACGGCCAAGCTCAGAGTGTGTCCCCGCCGTGTTTATGATGATATAACTTTCACCGAGGCGCGACCCGGGCACAAGATAGACAGCCGAGGAGAGAGATGTCCGGTGTTTCCAGCATCTGCAGCCGTTAGACCGGTCCGCCTGTCTGCCTCCCACCGCTGGGGTTCGGAGACCCGCAAGCCCAACAGCGTTAACGCTAGCTCCTGTAGTCCCGGCCAGGCTGGGGCTGAATGGTTAGCCGGGGGAAGGAGACACACCACCGGACAGAAGGTACCCGCGGAGACCCAGGAAATCACTCCTCGCCTCGGCAGACTGGTATCAACACAGCGCACATTTCAGTAGTTGCAGTAAGTTTACCGCGAGACGTGATCAATAATAATGACTGCCCGAGCTAACACCGGCTAGTTGGCCCACCTCGTATGGACGCTAGATGATGTAGAGCTACATTACATGTCCTTTAATGTTAATGTATAACAATACTTTAATAATTACACATTAGCAAGCTCACACCTCCCAAAGTGTTATTACTGTGCTAACTGTTAATGCAAATGATGGCAGTGCAGCGTGGCGCATTGTATTAGCGTTATTGTTAACACTGCATTCTATTCAACAGACCACCAGAAATAAATCATCATCTCCCAGGCATTTTGCTGCTGTGGGGTCTTAGAAGTTGACATTGCAATTACACCTTTGCAACACCTTTATCACATCGCCAAGACAAAAGAAAACCGAAATCAATTATTTACAGTAACTTGGCAATGTTTGGCAAATGTGTAGTTAAGAAAATGAAAATCACATCCTTGTATTGCTTATTTGTTTCTGGTGATATAATTCGGGCCCTGGTACTGTTGCATGACCAATAAGCTGACTTGATGTGGGTTTACCCTGTGATACACTATAACATAGTTTATAATTATATTGTATTAGTGTATAATATCATTTGGTGGAAAAAGGCATAAATGAATTAAGGTTTTGGTGACAATCAACTACTGTCTTGGAATGTGGAAGCATTTTGTATTGGGATATTACAAACTGACTAGTTCAAAACTAGCCAATCATGAAAGAGTTCCAAATGAATGCCTTCCTGAAGATGAAGTCTTAATATATCAGGGTTATAATTAGGGTTGTAACCTTGTAACTAACTCCCGATATATCTAATGGTTATTTTGTGAACAAATTGTTTGAAAAAAATAATGGCCATTATATTGACATAAAGACTGACAACTTCAAATTGCTTAGTTTGCACTAAATCCTTAAGGTATTCAGTTTATATTGATAGGAAACAGAAAAAACGACTCCCTCCTCACAGTTTTGAATCTGCTTTGCTTTAAATAACTTACAATTTGAAGGAGACCAACAGGCAAAAGTCAAATTCAACTTTTTTGTCAATCTTTCAGTTTGTGTGTACAGACAAAGAGATCGAAATACCGTTTCCCACAATCCAGAGGAAAACAAAATACAATATAATTATATAATATACATATACAAATATGTATAAAATAAATACAAAATATGTATTTGAAATTTTAAATGTACTTTTTATAACATTTACTCTTTTTGTGAGAAATCTCTCGATGATATTTGCTATTTCTTATGTTTGTTCCTCCAGAAATACATAATTGAAAGACTCTAGCATGTGAAACCAGCCCCCCAAGACATGTAAGCCTCAACCCTTCTGTCCAAGATCTTGGTGACCCTGAGTAGAAGTTAACAGAGTTTGGTCTGACGATGTCAAGCCGCCGGAAATCGACCACACCTTGCATGGTGCTGCCTTCTGATGTGGTGGAGCAGGAAGAGGTGGAGAAGATAACCGAAAGGGCAACGGAGGAAGATACAGAGGAGGAAGAGACAGAGGAGGAGAAGGAGGAGGAGAAGGGGAAAGAGGGAGCAGAGGAGGGTCCGACTGCAGAAGAGCTGAGTCAGGCAGTAGTGGTTGTTCCCACTCCTCCCACTACAAGTAAGAATCCCATTTCCCATGTGTAGAAAACAGTATTCCTCATTCACCAATATCTTTCAACATGTTTCTTAAATCATAAAGAAACCTACAGCAGATTCATGATGTGGATTATTTATTTTTTTAAATAAAAATAATATCAAAATGAATATAATTTAATATCATCATGTGATCTAAAACCTCTATTATTCATCTGAAAAAAACAAACAAACAATAACCAATATTTTGCGCAAACATTTCAGCACTTAAATGTGCATTCATTTCCTCAAAAAAAAAATACATGTACAAATAATAATAATGGGTAACTGCTTATGTGGGTTTTAATAATACAAATCTTCTTTGAGGTCTCCTATCATGCAAAATGCACTTTTTGATGTCTTTTATACATAAAATATGTGTCCCAGGTGGGTCAGTAGACTCACAAAGTGTTCAAAAAACGGAGCTGATCCAGATTCGCTACCAATATGACGTAATATCGGAAATGTGGGCTGGCTTTACACCCACGGCCCTATCAGAAATGTTCCTATACATTAGCAAGCATCGCTAACACTCAGTCAGAGCTAACCTGTACTGGAGAGAGTATGTGCAAAGAAGCAGGATATAAAAAGGTACTCATACTGTTTCAGAAATAATCCTTGACGTGGTTTGGAAAATTATATGGCGTTTAATCACGGCAGCTTTTAGCTAAGTATCTGGGAAAAATTCTCCTGCATGAGCTCTCGTTTTTATTTTATTTACATTTTTTATAAAAGTTAAAGACCCAGAATCAGCACTTCTCTAACAGGGCTGAAATAGAGGGGTATGATAAATGGCTAGAAAGGATGATCTGTTTGGTATTTTGAGCAAAACACTTCATAAGCCGCTTTCACACCAAGTACTGTACCATACTTAGTTCCCCAATGGAACTAAAGAGCAAATCGCGTTCACACCGGAATAAGTCCCCTGAGGGAAGATTACGCAAATGAAGCCGCTTACGTCACTTCTTCTTCTTCTTCTGCTTTGGGTTTACTGGCAGGCCGCAAACAACTTCACGGCGTATACTGCCACCCGAAGTCCCCGGCCGGAAGTCCCCGGAGTTGGAGACTGGCTTCAGTAGAAGCTGCTGGCCATTTCCACCGCTCCCATGTTTTCTTTTGTGTTGCCGTAAGTTAGTCTCTCTCCGTTGGTGCGCTGGGCTAATGCTAATGATAATAATGCTAATGCCAGCAAATACAATGGCGGCTTCACAAAACCTTTCAGAGTTTTAAGGGGCGTGGTTTGCAATTCGCCCAGCCAATCAGAAATTGGAACTTTTTTCTCCCCAGGAAAGTACCTGCTCTCTAGCAGGGACTGAAAAGGGGGGAAAAGTTCTCATGAACTAAGTTATCTTTTTGGTGTGAACGCAAAATCCCAGGAACTATCGGAACTAAAACGGAAAAGTACTCTGGTGTGAAAGCGCCTATTGACATGTTTTTTTCCTATAATTTATGCCTAAAAATAGTATAATAGGTGACCTTTAAACAAGGCCTAATGACACTCTTGGCCTGAAATATACACAAACTTCGTCAATAAATGTTGTATTAATATTATTATTATTATAGAGGAGCCCAGTGTCTCTACTGTAGAAGACAGTGAAGCCCTCGCTCCCTCACTGAAGCGCAGCGCTACAGATCCTCCTGAGGATCCCAGCAGCGAGCAGCAGGCACAGGAACAACAGTGCGAGACACCCGAGGAGGGAGGGGCAGACCCCGCCACGGTCGCGGCCATTTCCCTCAGCAAGACCCCCATCATGAGGATGAAAAGCAAATCTGAACCCAAGAGGATCTCTGTGTCCCTGAAATGTACAGAAGAGGCGTTGGAGGGTTTCGGGGGGGGCGAGGGGGATGTGAGGGGAGGAGACCAGGAGCCCATTGAAGCCCCCCTGGGCCCGATGACGCCTGTGGAGATGCTGCTGCACGACTCCATGAAGCTCGGGGGGGGCGGCTTGCTGGTCAGCCCGTACTCTGAGCAGCAGAGGAAATCAGCGGCTTTCAACCCTGCAGCCCTGCCTGCAGGCCTGGCACAGGTGATTCATGATTGTACAATGGTATACAAATTCATAGCAGCAGCATGGATGTAAGATTTACCCCTTAATGTGTAAGCTTGCACACCGTAAAACTTTGGATTAGTCTGTATTAGGACAGCACGATTAGGCAAACAAATCTAGTTGCGCTTATATTGACTGGTATTGTAATTGTGGTAGGTCTGCAATATAAGAGAGAGTGATCTTTTTAAAACATTATTCACATGACATCATTACAATTTAAGAGTGAAGCCCTGCTCTGTAATGGTAAATACCCTCAACAGAGAGGTTCTACTCAAGCTACAGAGCAGCAGCCCTGCATCTGATATATTTACATTGTCTTGTTCAGAGACACTATGGAAAGACAGCATCTTTACCAAACAGAGCTGGAGCAGTGTATCATTGCAGACCTCTCTTATACCCCGTCCCTTTCTTTCCCTTTATTGCAGGTGCTTTCTGCCTTCCAGGCCCAGCAGAGTGCAGCAGCAGCAGCTCAGCCTCAGCTGCTCATCCCACTCAGCAGCATCCCCTCCTACAGTGCAGCTATGGACACCAACCCCCTGCTGGGCAGCACGTACAAGAGGTTTCCGTACCCCTCCATGGCCGAGATCAGCCGCCTGGCAGCGCAGACACAGTTCACTGAGGAGCAGATCAAGGTAGGTGAAAGTTAGCTATTGTTTTGGTGTTGTTTTTACCTGCTTTTCCTGTTATTATTTGGTATTGCAAGTCTGTTAAAAGTCTTATATTCAATTGTCTAAAACTGTTAAGCATAACAAGGTCTTAAATACAATTTTGAATGTCTTTAAAATGTTCTGCTGTAGTGTTAACTGCAAATAATCAGCTATTAGAGTTATAATTGTATATAAAATGTGAAAACTAGCTCCTTGATTTTAATTAATAGTCTGATGGAATGTTAAGTTAAAAGTATGCTAAATATAGCCTTTGCTTGTTTTGTATATGGTGGAGTTAATAAATATTCTTTTATATCACCCAGGTTTGGTTCTCAGCCCAGCGGCTGAAGCATGGTGTGAGCTGGACCCCAGAGGAAGTGGAGGAGGCCAGGAGGAAGCAGTTTAATGGCACGGTGCACACGGTGCCGCAGACCATCACTGTGATACCTGCTCACCAGCTCTCAGCAGCTGCCAACGGCCTGCAGTCCATCTTACAGACCTGCCAGATAGTGGGCCAGCATGGCCTGGTGTTCACACAGGTAGGTAAGGAAAGAAAAGACGCCATATCTAACAGGACGTGGCTAGAGATTTTATTCCCATTACATTAATGTATTATTTAAATGGCAGAATTATATGGGCTTGAGTTTAATAGACATTCACAGATCAGTAATTCTTATTGTAGTGTTTAGCTGACTATTTAACTAAGTAAAAAAATAGTTTTCCTCGCCCCGGATATGATTTTTGGTGGCAGCAATGCATTGTGGGACAACGTGTAGCAACCCTAATATAACCACAATAGCTAACAGTTGACATTTTAGTTAAAAAATATGAATATTTTAACACTATTTCTCAGACCCAACCAAGTGACCGATGCCGGGTTAAGACACAACTTTGATTCTACACTCAATTCACTATTATGTGCGTCATAAAACGGTTAAAAAGTAAATGAAAACTTGTTGTTACCAGGTCATAACATATTTGAGATTCACTGGTAAGAAATAGCTCCTGCTTTTTGACAAGTCTCTCTAATTTACAATCAATGATATTGCAGTAGCTAATCGAAACAATACTCTGTATATACTTAGCTCTGACTGATATCTTAAAAAGGATACTTGAGAAGAGAGGGCATGTTTTTGCAGTGACACAAGATCATTTCAGGGCTGTTATTTAAGTGTTAGTGTCATTATCATGTGACTCTGTGTAGGTGGGCCCAGGGGGGCACCTTCCAGTGACCAGTCCCATAACTCTGACGGTGGCAGGGCTGCCCAGTCAGTCCCAGAGCTCCAGCAGGGTTTCCTGCCAGCCCACCCTGACAAACAGTGAGCTGAAACGGGCTACCACTGTCCAGCCTCCCTCTCTCTCTCCGCAGGTGGGGACAGCTGTTGTCTTGTTTGCGAAGTTTATATTTTATGACCTGAGTTAATGGAAGATATTTGCAACAAGGGGTCTTAATCAGTTGTATGTAATGATTGTCTGAACTTTAAAAAAGGTGCACAGAGCAATAGCAGTCTACTAGGTATTTGCTACCTCTGTGTGGCACTGTAGCAACCCTTGTCTAAAATTATAAATCTCCCCTTCCCTTTCTAAGGAGAACTCGGCCCTCAGTGCAGACACATTCAATTTGCGTCCCAAGAAGTCCAAAGAGCAGCTGGCCGAGCTGAAAGCCAGCTACCTGAAGAACCACTTTGTCACAGATGCGGAAATCACCCGACTGATGAAGCTTACCAATCTCACAAAGGGAGAGATCAAGAAGTGGTTCAGCGACACCAGGTACAACCAGCGCAACTCCAAGAACAGCAATGTCATTGTTTTCCATGATGGAGGCAGGGGGAGCGGCAGCTGTAGCAGTGCCAGCACCACCATCGTTATCGACTCAAGCGACGAGACCACCCCCACATCCCCACACCCTCCGAGAACTCCGCCTGTGAAGGAGAAGGAGACACGGCCAAAAACTTGGAACCCATTCCCGGATTTTACCCTACAGAAATTTAAGGAGAAAACTCCTGAGCAGTTGGTGGTGCTGGAGGAAAGTTTTGAGAAAAGCAGCGCCCCATCAGATGATGAACAGAGTCGCCTGAGGACAGAGACTAAACTGACCCGGAGGGAGATTGATGCCTGGTTCACAGAGAGAAGAAAAATACCATCTGTTAGCACTTCCTCCCCGTCTTCTTCAGAGGGAGGAAAGATGGAGGCTGGAGAAGGAGGAGCAGGAGCCAGTTCTTCTTCTCCTTCTGCCTCCTCGTCCCGTAGAGGTAGTCAAACTCCTCCCGGCGGCCGCAGTAAGCAGCTGCCCACCAGCAGCAACAGAGACATGAAAGATAAGAATAAAAAGACTCCAGAGCAGCTCCACATTCTGAAAAGTGCCTTTGTTCGGACCCAGTGGCCCAGCCCAGAGGAGTACGAGCAGCTGGCAGAGGAGAGCGGCCTCCCTCGCTCCTACATCGTCAGCTGGTTCGGAGACTCTCGATACTCGTGGAAGAACAGCAACCTGAAATGGTTCTTCCAGTACCAAAGTGGCAACATTGAAGGGCCGAACGGTGGAGGAAGCAATAAAATGGGATGCGGCAGCAGCACCGGTCGGAAGAGACGCGGCAGAAACCGTGGTTGGGGGCGTTCCAGAACCCGGAAGCAGCCGAGAAGGTCCGCCTCCTCCAGTACAGATGTCGACAGATGTCTCCCCACCAAGAAGGTCAAGAGTGGGCGGGAGATTCTGAAGGAGTACTACATGAGGCACCGCTTTCTCAATGAGCAAGATCTGGATGAGCTCGTCGGCAAAACCAACATGAGCTACGAACAGGTGTGTGTGTCTCAGTGTCCGTGTGTTTTTCCTGATGGGAGATTTAAATATATTGAATTAACCATTTAAATATATTTACTGTAACTGTTATTTGTGTGCATAAGCCGTCAAAAGGTAAGCCTAATGCTGCGTTCACACCGGACGCGATGCGAATATTCGCATCGCTCCAATCGCTCAAGTTTCACCGCGGCTTGCAGTTTGTTTTATCGCGTCATTCAAAACAGACATGCCGTTGCCGCGCCATTGACGGACAGTTGAGGTTGTTTACACTTCCATGCAAGATCGTTTTGGTTATTTCTGTCCTTGACTATGGAGGATATAACAACTATTGCTGCTTTGTACCTTCTGTGGAAGTCCTACTGTACAAACATAGCAACAAACGCCGTCATGTCTGGGTTCTTATTCTCCTCCAAGCCAGCTCCTTTTTGTTGCAGTCCCGGTAGATATACGACATTGTATCGTATATCTCCGGGAACCCACTCACAGCCACAACGATCATCTCTTCCATCTTTACAACTGATCAACAGCAGGATGTCAGAGGGACGTCAGAGGGAATCCCAACGTTGATTGGCTTTCGCGAGAATGTGTCACTTGAATTTGACGCTCAAGTTGAAAAAATGTAACTCGCGTTTGACGTGGCCCCCTTCAATCGTGTGATTCGTGCCCCGTCCACCGCTTCATGCGCCGTCGGAGCGAATTCACGTCTGTCCGCGTCTCTGCATTGACTTTACATGTAATCGCGCCGCCCCCAAAAATCATCGCGTCCGGTGTGAACGCAGTATTATGCTACGTTCACACCGGACGCGATGTGAATATTCGCTTCGCTCTTATCGCATCGCTCTAAAAGCTCAATTTTCACCGCGTTTTACTCGCATCATTCAAACAAGACGCGCTGGCTTGGGGGCTACAACTACAACACAATGATCATATTTTACCGTGATGTAATTGTAATACACGTTTCTAAATGATGCCGAAGTAACGACATACTGATACCGGTTAGTAAAAAAACACAAATTAATGCTTTGGCAAGTCTGCAGACAAGACGGCAGGCGAAAAACCTTTTAAAATGCTTTTTTTCTGAATGGAGATCGGATCGACACGGCTAAGCTAACATTGTATATGCTCCGTCCACACTCCCAACAACGGCATACAGACATAAATAAACCAGCGACTACTCACCATGACACAGAAAGTCTGTGGTTTGTACTTGTTTAACTTTTGTCTAGTTTCTGAACAGATACGAGGAGCTGTGAGCTCTGAGTGCTTACTGCTGACAGCTGAAGTTTTGGTTTTGTGGTTCTATGTCAGTGGCGGCAGGCTGAGATCCTCACCGCTGATTGGCTACCGCGAGATCACGTCACGCAAATTCGACTCGAGTTCAAAAAATTGAACTTCAGCGGTTGTCGCGGCCCCCTCCAATCGCCTCAATCGCGCCGCGGCATTCGTATCAACCGCTTCATGCGCGCCGTTGTAGCGAATTCGCGTCTGTCCGCATCTCTGCATTGACTTTACATGTAATTGCGCCACCCCCAAACATCGCATCGCGTCCAGTGTGAACGCGGCACATGTATTATTTATATAAATACGTTTCCCCTCTGCGTATAGAGATTCTGGAAGTTTCAGGAAAAAAGATTCTCTCTCTTTTTGCTGGTCAGATTTTGGCCACTTTATGATGTCATAACGATTTTTTGGCTTGTGTAGCCATTAGCCAATAACCAACCAAGGTAACCCCCCCCACCTTATCACCTGAATCTCCTCCTAGAGCACCATTGTGTTCTTTTTAACCAAATGTCTCTCAGAGGGGCGTGGGGAGTGGTCCCTTATTTTCCTCTAAAGTAACAGACAGAGAATCAGCACTTTGGAACAGGGCTGAAACAGAGGGGGTTATGGGATGCTACAATGATCTGTTTGGTGTTTGGAGACAAACACCTCAGAGACATGTTTGTATATATCCGAGAACAATAATATACAGGACTGTCTCAGAAAATTAGAATATTGTGATAAAGTTCTTTATTTTCTGTAATGCAATTAAAAAAACAAAAATGTCATACATTCTGGATTCATTACAAATCAACTGAAATATTGCAAGCCTTTTATTATTTTAATATTGCTGATTATGGCATACAGCTTAAGAAAACTCAAAAATCCTATCTCAAAAAATTAGAATAGTTCCTCAGACCAAGTAAAAAAAAAAGATTTATAACAGCAAAACACAATCAAACATTTGAAAATGTCCATTAATGCACTCAGTACTTGGTTGGGAATCCTTTTGCACGGATTACTGCATCAATGCGGCGTGGCATGGAGGCAATCAGCCTGTGGCATTGCTGAGGTGTTATGGATGCCCAGGATGCTTCAATAGCGGCCTTTAGCTCATTAGCATTGTTGGGTCTGGTGTCTTTCAGCTTCTTCTTCACAATACCCCACATATTCTCTATGGGGTTCAGGTCAGGGGAATTTGCAGGCCAATCGAGGACAGTAATGCCATGGTCAGTACACCAGTTACTGGTGGTTTTGGCACTGTGGGCAGGTGCCAGATCATGCTGGAAAATGAATTCCTCATCTCCATAGAGCTTTTCAGCAGACGGAAGCATGTAGTGCTCTAAAATCTCTTGGTACACAGCTGCATTTACTCTGGGCTTGATGAAACACAGTGGACCAACACCAGCAGCTGACATGGCTCCCCAAACCATCGCTGACTGTGGGAACTTCACACTGGATTTCAAGCAACTTGGATTTTGCTCCTCTCCAGCCTTTCTCCAGACTCTGGCGCCTTGACTTCCAAATGAAATACAAAACTTGCTTTCGTCTGAAAAGAGGACTTTGGACCACTGTGCAACTGTCCAGTGCTTCTTTTCCTTAGCCCAAGTCAGACGCCTCTTCCGTTGTCTTGGGTTCAGAAGTGGCTTGACCATGGGAATACGGCTATTGTAGCCCATTTCCCGGACACGTCTGTGAACAGTGACTTTTGATACCTGGACTCCAGCTTCAGTCCACTGTCTTTGAAGCTCCCCCAAATTCTGGAAGCGACTCTTCTTCACAATGCTGTTAAGGCTGCGGTCATCTCTCTTGGTTGTGCAGCGTTTCCTGCCACATTTCCCCCTTCCAACAGACTTTTTGTGGATGTGCTTTGAAACTGCGCTCTGTGAACAGCTTGCTCTTTGAGAAATTTCTTTTTGTGTCTTACCCTCCTGATGGAGGGTGTCAATGACGGTCCTCTGGACAGCAGTCAGATCAGCAGTCTTCCCCATACTTGTGATTTAGTTTACTGAACCAAGTTGAGTGTTTTTCAAGGCTCAGGAAACCCTTGCAGGTGTTTCGAGTTAATTAGACGATTCAAGTGATTCGTTGAACACCCTACTAGTATACTTTTTCATGATATTCTAATATTTAGAGATAGGATATTTGAGTTTTCTTAAGCTGTATGCCATAATCAGCAATATTAAAATAATAAAAGGCTTGCAATATTTCAGTTGATTTGTAATGAATCCAGAATGTATGACATTTTTGTTTTTTTAATTGCATTACAGAAAATAAAGAACTTTATCACAATATTCTAATTTTCTGAGACAGTCCTGTATTGATGAAAAACAGTATAATAGGGGACCTTTAACTGCCAAATATGTTATTCTGGTGGAGAGTATTAAAATGAAAAGTAATTGTTCAATCATTGGAACCCAGCAGTTAAAAGTCTCATTGACTATATTCTCTGAAAGATCCAGATTTAAATGAAAGCGATACCCTTAAAAATGTAGCTGATGATTTACTTTTGTTTTATTAACATCATTTTAGTCTTCAGCTCCTCATCAGCTAACATTTGTACAGAGGACAAAGAGGACTTGATCTCTGTTTCCTTAAAGGTGGTAACAGTCTGCTGTCCTCACCCAGTTAATGCTTTTCTCTCTCCTTCAAAAGGTGAGGGAGTGGTTCGCCGAGGTTCAGCGGCGCTTGGAGACGGGGGAGGATCCCTTCCTGGAGGCGGCTGCAGGGAGCACCGGAGGAGACGCAGCCAGAGAGGAGGAGGGGGTGCAGGGGGATGCGTCAATAGCCGGCGAGGAGCCAGCCGGCACAGGGGGGGGAGATGAGGATCAGGACGAAGGAGATGAGGAGGATGACGGGGACGATACGGACGACAGTGAGGTCTGGGAGCCGTCCCGCAGCGTCAGGAAGTCTTTGTCAGTCTCTGAAGACTGAAACATTCCAGAATTTCCCGAGAGAAATAGCGGCTAATGCTGGAAGAACACTCAGCTAAAGTCTTTTTGCCACTGATTGGCATTTGTACTCATCTGCAGCATGAATTCACTGTATTCTCAAACTACTTCTGACATCATGTCCACATCAGACAAACAGGTGGAATATTAGCTTTAGCTCTCTCCCTGAATCTTACCTATTATAAGTGATGTGTAACATTTTAAGAATCTTGGTAAATAAGGAGTTTTAGCAAACCCTGGTGCACCAAACTCTGATGAAGCCTATAAAGCAATATTTTGTCAAAAGGAATACAAGGAAGTGCAATCTTCAAACTTAAAATGAAATCAAAAAAAGGATATCCAGACACATCTTTACATTGCAATCATGAATACTGTTGTAAATGAGGGATTTAAATGTCGCCCCTCGTTAAATGATTGACTGCTTAAATGGAGATAAATGTACTAAATTAGGCTGCTGTGGCCTAAATTCTAACTTAAATCTACTGATATATGAATGTCCCAGAATCATTTGTGTGTTTACAAAAGTGCTTTAAAGCGTATCACAGCTAGATGTCACTGCTAAGCAATGTCCCGAATGAAACTAGCATACGTCTATTTGTGGAACCGGTTGATTTTACTTCTAACGGCACCTTTTTTCCTAGCACCTGTGTAGTCCAATGCAAGGGCCGGATATGATTCAGCAGGTTGTTGGAGCCGACATGGATTGATGATGACACTGAAAGTCAGAAACGATAAGACACAAAGTACCGTACTGCTGAATGAATGCCAATGCCACGGTGCTTTTAAACACAGGGTGTCTACCCAAGTCTTCCCTTTATAGCAGCTTCTTTTTTCATTAGTGTTATAGATTTTGAACAGAACACATAGAAATCTGATGGAAAAAATGTATGTGTTTAGTATGTACTGTTAATAATGTCACCTTTTTATAGAACACTTCCTGTGCTATTATGACCTTTTTAAAGGGGGATTCAGACAGTATGAGGCTGTTGTCTCAGCGTTGAATGTGTGTTCTTCTGAGCAGTGAGCTACAATTTACAGTCTGAGGCACCATGTGTGAACTAAATCTGAGGCAGTCCACTGAAATGATAATATAATTATTTCTCCGCAGTGGTTTCCCTTGACTCTAGTTGGGTTTGGGATGGGTTGAATGGATATACTACATTGTAAGTGGGGGATGCATTGCAGAGTTTAACCCATGCAAATGTTAAACCACAAGTTGCCACCACACAATGTTTTTAGGTCAGGGCGTTTCTGCTCGTATAAAAAACAAGGCCAGTGAATCATTTTTGGGTCTTGACCTTGACTTTTAAGAAAAACTGTTAAACAGTATTTCAAATATTGAATTGACCCTAGTCTGCATTCAAGAGACAAACGTGAAGCACCTAAACTAAACTTTCAAAGAAAAATGCACTTTGTCCACTTGTGTATATAGTGGACTGAATCCTTATTTGACACCTTATCTCTTATTAAACCATAAAATGGCTCTGAGAGACCAAATCTGTTTTGTATGACTAAAATCTAAACCAGTATTTTGCCTTCTTTTCTTAATCCTCGTCTGTTGTCAGTAGGGGTATCAATTTATCCACGTTTTAATGATATGTGTTAAATGTTTGGATGTTTATATGGCTCAAAAACTAGTTGAACAATCACCCATTGCTTTCTTTTGCTAAATTGCACAATTTGAGCCTGATTTTCTTTTAGCCTTTCTCCTTCTGCAAATGCACACGTCTTATATGTGTCATCATGTATGTATTGTTGCTTTAAAACATGGGGATTCCCTCCCATCTCTCCCTCTGATTCTTAACCCCTCTCCTCTATTCCTCTTTTGTGAAATGAATGCTCCTGATGTGCTCTTCCCAAGACATACTTCTGTGAATTTGGTGTCCTGTTTACTCTCTCCGCGTTAAATGTCCATAAGAAAAGCAGACAGAGCCTTAGGGACAACTCTTCAAAAGACTGAAACTGTTCAGAAAACAGACATTCTTGGAAAATTCACTTTTTTTTGTGGAAGGAATTGTAACGCCTGAAGAAACAGCACAGCATTGCCTTTGTGGCGGGAAAGTCAACCAAATAATGCTCCTCTTTCAAACTCTTCTCACACGCTTAACCGTATGACATGACGGGACATTAACAGTCAACCTGAGTTCTTCACAAAAGAGGAGAGACTGATTCAGCTTTGCAGATAAACCTATATGTGCCTACATGGCTCGTACGCTTGTTTGAACAGAACTTCCCCAACTCTCGACCGAAGATGAGGATTTGTGAATGCTTTGGAAATCACACACTGTTGGGTGATTCCTAAAGAATGCTTGTTCAAACTAAGCTGTGATGCATGAACGAGCTCTGCTTTCTGCTAAAAGATGCCTAAAAAACTGAAGTTCAAATTTGAAACTTCTGTTGTAAGTACTTAAACGGATACCTTGGCAATTGAATTGTTTTTTCCCCACCAGGCACTATTACACTACAATTAAATGATTAACTTTTAAAGCAGTTTTGTCTGCTAGTCGCAAGCTACTTTTTAAAAATTGAATGGCGAGTGAAGGAGAGTTGAATCCTCAAAGCATTTTGTTGTAATGTGACAAGTGCCCTTGAACAAAAGGAAATTCAAAATATCAAGGTATAGCTTTTGTCTAATAATGCATGCAATAACCAAGACAACTGCTCATTTTGTACATACAGTGTTTTGGGTTGGTGTACTTGGCACAGTAGGCCTACAAGCCTAATCTGGGATACTTTTTTGTTTACCTTCTAAAAATACCAGTCACTTTTCATTTATGGACCTGTTTCTTGTTTTTGTTTATTTCCCAACTCATGGACCCATTTCAGTCCTTAGCTCGGAACTATGTTATCACCAAAATTGCAGTCATTGCACGGCAGCCATTTTGTGCCCTTTCTATAGAGTTCTGGTATTTCACATGCTAATTTGTACACAAGTTACAAACTGGCTGTCTTCTTTAAGTCCACAGGTTAGGCTTAATCCTGCCCCCGGTATCCAGCCCACAGTCTTTTACAGTATGCTTTGTCTTTACTATAGTCGCTCTGTTTTAAATGGTTTTATATGTTTCTATCTATGAATACCGTGTCTTTACAACTCTTTCCAGACAGCAGTGGATAGACAATAGAGTAGTGTTTTTGAAATAGTCAGTTTTAGAGTTCAGCCAGTGTTTCCCCGAGTTGCTTTGAGGTTCTTATGTTGCCAATAATATAAAGTCAAAACTCAAGAGAAAAGACATGCAATTAGTTAAAGGAATAGTCTAAAAAAAAGTTTTTACATGTTAATTATGTGTCCGAATATGAGGAACTTGGAGCTGTTTTGGAAAGTTATATTACAGATCCGCAGATAAAGCTCAGTCCACACTATTACTGTTAGCATGAAACTATTGGTTGCAAAGGAATGCCTCAAACTCAAAAAATGTAAGACAGTTTAATCATTTTTTGGGGGGGGCCAAGATATAAATGTAATAGTTTTCTAAATTCACCACAGATGTTTATTTGTAAAATACATATTTGTTGGCGTTTAACCTTTAAAAAAAAAAATGTCCCTGCCATTAAAACACTCCTACCACACAAACGAGGCAATAACGTCATAGAGAAGGATGACAGACATTAAAAGCTTTATTAACAAATCGCAAACAGAAGTTTGTTAAATAAGAAAAATAATTTGGTATTATGGTCTTTGGTGAAAAAACTCATGTCACAGTGATGTCTTTAGGGGGATTCAGATTTTCCAATGGTATAGCAGTAAACTCGCACTTGAAATTGTAGGTTTGAAAAAGTTGATATATAGAGGGTCATACAAATACACCAATCTGTTGCTTTCAGCTTGATTTTTGTCTAGTGTTTTTGGTATTTTAAAAAAAACATGTCTTCCCATGAGTCCCCCAACTTTCTGTTTTCGAGGTACTAAATCGTGGAGTGCCCCTTTAATGGTTTCCTGGCCGGCTTTTAGACAGAAGGTAATAACGCAACCAGCCTGTCTGATCAATCTGTATTCAATATGAATCATGTTCTCAAATAGTTGTTCCTGGATGATGAGGTGCCAAGTCTGCTCCCTGAGTTTTGATTTTATTTCTAACATGTATTGCAGTTAACTTTTTGCAGTAGAGCTAACATTGTGATCTGAGTAGTTTACCTGATGTCCTGTTGTGCATATGTCATATCTGTGTCCTTTACTCCTGCTATACTCCTCACTCGTTGTCTGTATTTAGACAGGTAGTCGCTTGAATGTTTCTTACAGCAATCAGAGATTCAAAGGTTTTTACATTATTGACATTTACAGTGGAACTTTGACCTTCTGGTTTTTCAGATCTGATTATCTGTTGATAGCTTTTACCCAAAAAGTATTGCTTCAATTGCTTTTTATTTTTGTCTCAATAGAACTTGTTTACTTCTGGACCCGTTTTACCGAATCATGACAGAGATCTCTCAGCTTCTGTATTAGGTTACAGTCCGTAGACACAGATATAATACAATGATCAAACTGTATACTCCAAATAAATGTGTTAATGTTCCTTTAATCACCCCTTATTTAAAGATGTCACTCCTTTAACAAACATTTGGTCCCCTAGAGGTAGGTTTTAATGATTGCAGAAATGTCGCTGTTGCTGACCTAAAACAACTCTACAGTTTAATTGTGTATTATTCTGTGTCTATGATACTGATATTTCCATCTACATTAAGTTATTCCTACCCTGCCTGAACTGTATTTCAGAACGGTGTTAAACCCTGAGAGTATCCGTCATAAACTTTGATTAAAAACTGTATCTTTGGGTGTCACCTCTGCTTTAGGAAGACAACTATTCCTTTCTGTGAACCCTGCGACCATCAGCTCGTAGCGACCAGCTGTAAAGGCAGCAGTTGCTAGGTTAAGTCCCTGCTTCAATTGAGGCTTTGTCTGGATTTCCAGCTAAATGAAAAACAATATTTTCTACTTCTTTAAAGACAAACCCCAATACATTTAGATTTTAATATGCGAGCTTTGTGAGCAACATTATTTTGCTTTGAGTAAATGTGAAATAAGAACTAAATGCAGAACCAGATCAGCAAGTATTGCGAATGTCCCAATAATGTCCCTTTTTTTTTTAATGTAACTGATGATTAAATGTATTCAGCAGGAAACCTAAACGAACTTACGTAGGCCCAAACAAATACATTTGTATGTATTTGTTTTTTCTAAAACATCCTGTTAGAGGTAATATGAAGGAGATGCAGGGATATTTACATGTTGTAACACTCTTCCGTTGTTGGTAGAGCAGAGAGAACACAGCAGTCATGGTCACAGATATTAAAATAAGTCTGTAGGTGATTTGACTGTGGAAATAACAGCTGAGCATTGTTGCTTTTGGTTTAGTATATTTTCAGTAGGGAAGGAGATTAGTACAGCTGTAGCTGGAAGAGGGCAAGCATCGTTTTAAATTGTGGAGAGAGAAAAAGCCCAACAATGTAAGAAAGATTGGTCCAACTTACATTTGATCCCATATTTTTGCAATGTTGAAGTCATTACAAAATGTCTCCCTCTTAGATATGCAATTTAAAGGAAATGTAAGCTTTATTTCTGAATTGATATCTGTGGTCACTGTATAGATGATAAACTGAAGTGGCTATATTTTCTTCTCCACAAAAAAGATGTTGTGGAGCCTGTTGTTCTTCTCTCTGATTGGTAAGTAGCTCACTTAATGCACATTAACTTAACTAAAATGATATGTGATTACTGCTCTGATACCATAGCCTAATTAAAAAAAGATAAATGTATTTATTTTGCTAAATATGTAAGGGCCAGGAATTTATTTGTATATAATAATTCTGTTTTCACCTACAGCTTCCTTCAACACAGAAAGTATACAACTAAGTGGGACCAAAACAAACCAGTCTTCATTATATGAACACGACGATAAGAAATACACTTCTGAAAGAGCTATTGATGAGGATGTAAAGATATGTGTTAACACCTTGGACAAGATGAACAGCTGGTGGAGAATTGATATGATGGGTGTCTACAGAATTAGTAGTATCGAAATCTTCCACAAAAAGTCTTCTCATAGTGATATAAACGGTGTTGAGATCTACATCGGGTACTCTCCTGAGTGCAACAGAACTGCCGACCTCAAGTAATAGCCTAAGTTACTTTGATTTCCTTTACTTCACATTTTCAGGCTTCAAGACGTCAAAGAAAATCTGTCTCCATCTTGTGTTCATCTCTTTTTCTCTCTTCAAGGTTTGAAACAATTGGAAACTTCCAAATAGAACATTGGAATACCTTTATAGGTAATGGAAATGTGTCTGGACGCTACATCACTGTGATCTACCCAAAAAAGAAGCATTTAGTTCTGTGCAAAGTGAAAATCAATGGCACAAAAGAAGATACAAAATATATATAATCATAAAATAATTAAATAATTGGCATAAAGAATTGGGAGGGATGAAACCCTCTTTAATGGTCACACATGCAGAGCACACAGCACACACAGTGAAATTTGTTCTCTGTATTTAACCCATCCTAGTACCAGGAGTCTAGTACCAGGAGTGTAGTACTAGGCAGCAATTGTGCAGCGCTCGGGGAGCAATGGGCGATGGGAGAGGGCCCTGGGACTCCTTTCACTGCCGCACCGCTGAAATGCATGCTTGGGCACAGTGCCAAGTGTAGTAGCAGTAACGTAACATGCAAAGCTGAATGTAAAGTTGGACAAGATTGAAAATGAAACTGGAGATGGAGATACCTTACATGATATGACACACAAGAACAACTTTTTTGTGTATGTCGTTTGGAGGTTTTTCAGATTTAAAAAATCTGATGTGGACTAAAATTGTTGTCCGAGGAGGTAACACAAGTCATTTATTCCCCCACCTTAACAGAAAGAACTTATTAGAGTATGAATAATGTATGAAAATACGATGGGCTTCAACAAATGTGTAAAGTCAAGTCAGGCGTCGCTTGAAGAAGCATGTTCCAGGGACTGCCTATGATAGGAAAAACATATAAATGTAAACAAATGTCAAATCATTGAACATTTTATAAATACCGTGATGCCGTTATAATTTGGGGGAAAAAACTTGAAATTAGTTTTTTGTCACACCGCCCAACCCTAATTATTACCATAGAAGATGTCAAATCATTTGTCTATTTGTCCTATTCTTTACTGTCATTTCTGTGGGAGGTAACTAAACTTCTTCACATATTTGGTTTTTATTCACTTTGAAAATATTAAGCTTATGTGTTTGTTTTTCTAGAATCACCCTTTGTGCTGATCCAAGAGAGTAAGACTTGGGAAGAAGCTCTGTCTTACTGCAGGGCCGAGAACATGGACCTTGCTTCCATCCTTGACGCAAAAACCCAGACCATGGTTGAGTTCGAGGCCATGAACGCCACCATTGACTTTGTGTGGCTGGGACTCGGCCACATCTGCATCCTTGATTTCTGGTTCTGGGTCAATGATCACTGCTTAAAATTTAAATACTGGGCCCCAGAAAGTGGGACAGACGTCTGTGACGTGAGTGCTGCCATGAAAAAAAAAAGGAAGCATTTTTGGTACAAAAAGAAAGCTGAACAGCCGTTTAATTTCATCTGTGAAAAGTGAGAGAAATCATTGTTGTTGTCTCTTCTCTGGTCTTATTTTAATTTGGATTAGGTTTAGTACTGGCAATAATGTGTTCCAACAGATTATCCTCCAATAGGTAGGCTATGTTACGGTTCAGGCTCAGTGCAGCAGCATCCCATATAAAAGTGATGGAACAAAGCGGAGGGTATTTGCACTGATCATTTATACTTTAAGTTGGTTTAAATGGCAACAGTTGATTTAATTTGTGTCACTATGTATTTTAGGCCAGATATGCAGTGACTTTTTGAAATTTGTCCAAAGTGGTGTCAATGTATCCTTCATTTGTAATTTATGATACTTTAATATATAGTGATTAAATGATATATATATATTTTAAATCATATTATTGAAATGAAACTTGGCTTCATTTGAATGGTCTGTCCATATTTTCTTGATAAATGTTGATATTAATAAATATACAAATGTTGTCTCTTAAATTAAAAGGATTTTGTATTTTCTCATTAAATAATTCTTATGTGGCCACAAATATTTGGTATAACTTTAGTAAGATGGGCCTACAACTTTTCTATGTGCCGCCATCAGTATTTATTTTTTGATTGAATGACATTTACACTTATATCATTTCCTCTAAATGCATATGTGTGAAAAGGCCTACTTATTGGTGGGTTCCGTTTTTTGGCTGGGCATTATGACGACACACACTTGCCTTCAACAATAATTGTTTTTGGCATTTGAGTTTCAGTTTAATCAATCTTGTGTTCATGTTTGCTGCGTGTAACCATATACTGTGTAACCCATTTCCTTCGTCGCTCGGAACCTTTCTGCCCGGAACTAGTATTCATCCTCGACGTTGTATCCGTTGTGCACTTTACACTTAAGTACCCATGAGGGTGTAAACAAACCTGCATGAGTTTCAGATAGACATTTGTTTGTGTCGCGTTAAATATTAATAGTAGGGAGTTATTCGTGATTTCCCGATGGAGATATTTGGGAGCACGTTCGACGACTCTGTGTTTCTGCAGGCGAAAGACCGAGTCGCCGTGCCTCTGTCCCATTACAACGCCAAACGCTGTGAACCAGAGGCGAGTCTGTTCAATACAAACCATACACAGCAACGTTATAAACGTAACGTTACTGGATAAACAAGCAGCTGCTGTGTGTAGTATTTGATGCAGGGCATTGAAGAAGCCACCCAGGTCTTGTGGCGGGAAAAGGCTATGAATGAAAGGAAGCAGCAAGCTAGCTGTGGTCAACTCTTTAGTAAACAGTATGGCCTGTCTCCACGAACATAGAGCCAGTGGTGGTGGAAAGTAACTAAGTACACGTTTACTCAAGTCATGTACTTAAGTACACATTTGAGGTACTAGTACTACTCTTCTACATGTTGGAGGCACATTTGGTATTTTTAACTCCACTACATTTATTTTTCCAGATTGATTTACTATTTACTTTAAAACATTCAGATTTTGACGAACAACACTTAGGAAACTATTTAAAAATATATGATTATTTATGATTACTTAAATGTGAAGAGTCGTTTTACTTTAGTACCATTCTTGTTGCAGTACATTTACTTGAAATTGTGTTCTTTTTTAAAGTTTGGTATTAGTACTTTTACTCCAAAAAATAATCGGAATACTTTTTCTACCACTGCATAAAGCTATCGCAGTACATGATATACTCAAATAAGGTTACCAGACTTTAAAAACAACAGGTATGCTCCTTGTACCCTACATGACAGCGTTAGTTATTTTGCAGAGTACACCCTTATTTCTTCGTCTTGTTTCTCTGCAGTGGTTCTGTGAGAGTTCTGCTCTCTGTACAGATGATCCTTTGGAGAAGCAGAAGGTGTATAAGTTCAGAGGAGACTTGGCTTTGAAACAAGGGAACTATCAGGTATTAAGACAGTCGATTATCCCTCATTTTAAATACTTCTCACCGACCATTGTGAATTGTTTTACTGACCAGTGAAGTTGAAAACAAGTTAAATACAAATAAGTGGATACTCTGAGTTCAATGTGTTCCTGCTGGTTCACGGGGACTGTTACAGTATGCAGCACTGTTGTCATGGGCCGGTATTTGCACGTTTTTAGAGCTGCTGCTATGTAAACAACATCCAGCATTGGTTACATTACTTATTCCTGTCATGTACACGTTGACATATTCTACCCAACAGAGCAAAAAGGAATATATTAACTATATTCAGCCGTGTGCTACTGAGCAACATTTCAAGATAACAGAAAAAAGACTAGTTAAGTAACATATAACTACATCACACCAAACCTCCTTGTGAAACCAGGTTTAGATGTTAAAATACAAAACAGCTGTAATCTGCTGTATTTAGAGCAACACAGTTCTGCTATCATGATATGTAATTATACACACACTGTAACCTTCGGGGTTGCAAAGGGATGCTACATTTAATTACATTTTACAAATTTAGCTTTTATCCGGAAACATTTTCTCTCTCAATAAAATCTTATTACAAAAATGTAACTTTTTAATAGTGACATTATGTGTACTACACTCGGCCCGATGGCATGTCTTGGTTATAAGTTTGTCTAATGTTGTTTTAATATTTTAATTCAACTTTTTATATTTTATTTTATTTCCTATTTTATAAAACTGTAAAGTGTCTTTGAGCACCTGAAAAAGCACTTACAAATAAAATGTATTATTATTATTATTAATGTTTCAAAGAACATTATTTTTCAATGTAAGAATTAACGCTTTTATTTAATTAAAAAGTTTCCATCTTTTCCAATTGTACTGTATTGTTCCGACCCTAGTCCCATATCGATCATGTGATCTGTTATCCCCTTTGAGGAATGTAAATGTTGTGTTGTCGTTGTGCGGTGGGTTTAGCAAGCCTTGGATGTATACAACAGCTGCCTGGAGCTGAACTCTGCCAACAACCTGACCATCAGGAGAGATGTGCTGGAGGGAATGGCCCGATGCTGCACCGAACTGGGACAGAGGGACCGGGCGCTGCACTTGACCGACCTGCTGGTAATTCTCCAATGAGCTTTTCCTACTCTGACTGCAAGTCCCCTATCTGTATGTTTGGTGTTTCAAAAATTAGGGCTTCACAATCAATCAAAATCGCAATATGTGGTAGTGCAATATCTGGTAGATGCAACATATATGAAAGTATCATTCATGAAGTATTATGTTGCTGCAGAAAATCCGGTATCCTACAGACTAAAATTCCTTGTTTTATATCGATCCTTTAAATATTATAATATATATTGCTATTGCAATATTATGTAAAATATTCGCAATGAGTTATTTTTCCAAATTGTGCACAACATTTAGTAGATGACTAGTATAAAACCAACAAGGACAAAAACAATAATTCACCATTTGAGATATTTTGTCTCGTGTAGGCAGTGGCTAGTAGGTCACATGGTAGGTTGAAGTTTAAACAGTATACATATGTGTATTATATGATACAATACACTTTCAATAAAAGCAAATATTAAACTTTTATTTCTTAACTTCAAGGTAGCCATTGTTCTTTTCACCGCATGTTAGTTGTGTGCCTTCAATGGCTTAATACCTATTAAAATGATGTATGAGTAAACCTGACAATTTCCCTGGGACAGCCTTACTATTGCCCTTTTCCTCACATTTCTGCGCCATTAAAGAGGAGTGTGTCTGTGTTTTTATGTGCCCCAGATTCTGGAAAGCTCCGGTATTAAAAAGCCGTAGTCACATTTGCATTTCCATAGCTCTAATAAAATGAGATAAGAAACCAGTGTGAAAGCTTCGCATTAGAAAGTGACCAGAACTCAGTCTACATGATCTCTCTGCAGAGCAAAGACGCGTCCAACACCTGTCACCTGATCAGCATCCTGCTTCTTAAGGTAAGCATTAGCAAGAACACAAGCAAATCATTCTAATAAATTCCTCTACCTGTGTGACCTTGAATCCTCAAAGAAAGCTTTGTTTTCCTTGCATAACGGTCAAAGAAGAAAGAATGTATGAAAACACCCGTATAGAAACTCATGCTCTGTAATCCAAGTCTCATTTATCAAGTCATATGCTCACTACTTGCCAAGCACATTTACACTAAAACTGTAATATTTCAAACACTAATGCTAAAACATTCTCACGTCATTTTATATAGTTTTGCTGTCGTTAAACGCGACCCCCCTTTTACATCAACTCATCAAGAAATGTTCTCCGTTACTGAATTATTCCTTCACTGTGAAAGCATGTGAGAAAGATAACGTTTTCTTCATGATTTCAGGGTAACAGAATTATGATTGCATGTTAATATTATCATTTTATAGGTGTTCCTTTAATTCAAATGTAATCCTTCACTGAAGGTCAGGATCCACCAGCATTTTGGAGCCTTAGCATCGAGGATGTCCTGCCTGCAGCAGCTTTGCAGCCTGCTGCCCTTCAACCCCTGGCACTGGTTCAACCTGGGACAGATGTGTCTGGAGCTGCTGGACAGCAACAGAACCTCAGGTAGGATGGGCTCCATTTCTTCTCATCTAGCACTCGTATCATATATTAAAAGTCAACAATGCAGGAGGTTTTTTGTTGTTTATTGATATGTTGAACTAACGCCTTTGCAATCGCTTAATTTGAGCAAAAAACAAATGCATAAATGAAAAATAGAACAAATTGACATTGGTTTTATTTGATTGTTGTATTTTCCTTTATTAGGATCTTGTTCTTCACAGAGTTGTGAACCAGCAGAGAACACACAGAATGATGGAGACATTCAGGAGCAGGAGGAGGAGGAGGCAGCAGAGCTCCATGGAGACAGAGTCTGGCTGAAAGCTTGCACCTGTTTCATCAGGACAAGGTAAAGTAAATACGCTTTAATACACAGCACAAATTAGACAACTTACTAATAGAAGTCGGTAGAACTACAATTAAATATATTGGAGTTGTTGAAATCCACTGGAAATATTGGATATTTTATGAACTTCTTTAAAGAAATAAGTTTGCACCCCTGATCATTTTGATCAACACTTCAGCAAGACATATCCTTTTTTAAAATCAGTTGTCCCGCACATCTGCAGCTCATCCAGATAATCATATATACAGATTTTTATCCTGAGACTTTGACCTCCCCGCACCAAGATCAGAGTGGTATTTTTTGCCCACATCAAGCTACACAATAATCTGTGAATACTCTGACGAAACTCACAGTTGAAATGTAAATCGTGGTGTCTGAATATCTCCCTCAGACTCCTGCTGAGATTCCTCCGGCAGCAGCAGTCGTCCTTTGTGTTGCAGCGCACTGAAAGCACCCTACAGACGACAGATGAGGTGCTGCAGAGGCTCAATCCCAAAGAAACAACCCTGCAGACTCTCACTGAGGTGAACATGTGCTCCTGTTTTTGCCTTGAATATGGACAGTTTCCACTACGGGTGGGGGAAATAATCGATACAGCATAGTATCGCGACACTTTGCGTGGTGATATTGTATTGATACACGGATCCCAAGTATCGATATTTTATCATATCAACTTTTTTATTATTATTATTTATTTATTTTATATAAACTGTAGCATATCGCTCCGAAAGATGGTCATATATAAAACAGGAAGTTACGTTAAGACATGTATACAATTGCAATGAAAGTAACAAAAGCCTTTTCAGGTTCAAATAACACAAATTGGGTTATTTACATAAACTATTCATATTGCAAATACATTTTTTAACCAGGAAGGGAAGACGGACATGGATATAACCCATGTGATTTGCAATATATCATATCGCAATACTTAGCATATCGTAGAATCGCAATACTATCGTATCGTGGCTTAAGTATCGCGATAGTATCGTATCGTGGGGAGCCTGGTGATTCCCACCCCTAGTTTCCACTAGAAACACACATTCACCTTCTCACTGTGATCTCCCAGGTGGTGTCAGAGGACCTGATCCCAGACAAAATGAGAGAGGACAGTCAGGACGGGGAGAGTCTGTCCAGTGTGTGTTTGCAGAGCTTCAAGGAGCGCTGGTGGAACAGGATCGTACTGACTGGTGTGCTAGAAACAGACGGCCGTCCTCAGACACAGACGTCCACAGAGAACTGACAGGAAGACCCTGTCCCTGTGCAGATCCCACCAAAGAGCAGGAGAAATTGAGTGGGAAATCCACAATATTGATATCATAACAAGACCCCATACATTCACACAGTACATTTGAATGCTGACAATCTCAGAAATATCTCAACTGTTTTGACTCACACACTTCCACAGAATTGTATTCATTTTATTCAAGCACAGATACAGTAGAGTATTTAATAAAGCAGATACAAATATCCACTTCATAGTGTGTGTGTTATGATTTATGACAAGGATTATTTTCTGGACCACCAGCAAAGTGATATATGATTGATACAAATTGTATTCGCGGAAATGTCATTCATGCCTTAACATTTTCAGGAAACTGACGTTAAAGTTTTAGGATTAAAAAAGAAAAGAAAATGAACAAACAATAACCAAGGTAAGACCGTGCGGTCAACAGAAAAGATCAGGCTTTGTCATCCACAAACCCCGGACATATAATGTGCCATAAATACCATAAACTACCACCATGTGAAAATTAGAAGAAGAGTCAAACTGCAAATGTGTGTGCTGTTAACAATAATGATAATAAGACAATAAACAATATAAACACGCATTTTGGCTGCTGCGCCCCTGCTTCCAGTCTTTATACTAAGCTAAATGACTTCTGGAAAAAGCTTCCTAATACACTATTTTGAATAGAATTTCAGATGAATAAAGTATTTTTGTTGACCTGTATGAGTAGACTGTGAAGTTGAATACGTGTCCACAAATTAAACACCATAAGTGAAAGTAATCTTCATATCTTTGGTACATTTGGAGGAGGGCCTGCTCGGTGTCTGTCGGTCAAGCTGTGGCTCCTTCCTAATGATGTAGTCCTGTCACTGTGAAATGTCCTCCAGCCCCCAGGTCTGTCTGTCCTGTAGGTGGTGAGGAGGGAGTTGCGGGGGGCCACAGGTCTGGGTCTTCCAGTGCTGCTCTGGGGTATCAAGTTCATTATGAGAGGGGACCTGGCTTGTTGAGAAGGGGGGGGCTGCAGATGTGTCCACGGTGAGAACAGCTGGGAGTCCATCCGAGGCTTAGGACTCAGAGCCTCTGCTGTAGGGTGGGACTCGAAGGAAACCTGATGGTGTCTCTGGGTTGGATCTTGCCTCCTGCGTTCTAGAGACGATACTTCAGTCTGCAGCCGAGATGTGTGTTCTCGTGTGTGTGTTAGAGGGAACCACCGGCCTGTCTTTGCTGGTTTTTGCTGTGATGTGGAAGGAGGCAGGACATTGGGATTATCAGATAGAAAGTCCACCTGTGGTTTAAAGTTGCAGTTCCAATGTTGTCTTTGTCTCTCCAGGCCGGCAGCCATCCCCTCCAGAGGCATGGTTTTCCCATTCCTTTGGCGAAACAGAAACCTGTCATTATGGTGCTGTTGATTTGTCCTGAGAGTTGGCCTCTCACTGGCAGTCCTAAGCTCTCTGTACGCGGGAGAAGCAGTGTGTCGAGGGTTTGACCTTTCAGCATTTTGTTCAGTTGTAGTGGTGATGGTAAGGCTGGTAAGCTGTGACTGAACATATGAGACATGTGTCGGGCTGAGAGGACTTGAGTGACTCTGGATCTGATGCTTCTCAACATTTGTCTTGTGCTCTCCCACTGTATGCTTTACCATTCCCTGATGTGCGCTCTGCAGTGGTCCAAGTGGTTTTGGGTACAGTTGTGTCCGTCTTTGATGCATGTGTGTACCTTCACCTGCCCTTTGAGGGCACTCCAAATCTGTGCTCTGTGGATTGCATGAAACCAGCGTTTTTACTTTGGTGTGAGGGTTTTGTGATTTCCCTTTAGGAGCACTGTGGCATGGTGCTGTGGGCGTGCTGGATTTCAGCTCAGCGTTTTGAGATGCCTGTAATGTTTGGTAAAGAGGGAGGAGGAGGGGCACGGTGATAAAGGAGATAAAGCCAGGGATGGGTTTGGAGCTGGAATGCAGCCTGAGGAACTCCTGATGGACAGGTCTGACCGCGCTGCCCCTCAAAAGAACTGCCAGAGTACGATGGACCTGCCAGGACAGCCAGGAGAAACTGAGGAGATCAAAACGGGCCCACTGACATGTTAGGGTTAGGGTTAGGGTTAAACCCTAAAACATTTTTTAATGTGTCAGTGGGTGACATGTTAGGGTTAGGGTTAAACCTGACTGGTTTTCGGACCCCCCCAGACCCCCCCAATAAAGCAAAACTGCACATTTCAGAGTGGCCTTTTATTGTGGCCAGCCTAAGGCACACCTGTGCAATAATCATGCTGTCTAATCAGCATCTTGATATGCCACACCTGTGAGGTGGGATGGATTATCTCGGCAAAGGAGAAGTGCTCACTATCACAGATTTTTTCAGATTTGTGAACAATATTTAAGAGAAATGGTTATATTGTATAGAAAAAATGTTAGATCTTTGAGTTCATCTCATGAAAAATGGGAGCAAAAACAAAAGTGTTGCATTTATATTTTTGTTCAGTGTAATAATATAATATGTTTTTCAAAATGAATATCTCAATATAAGTCATATTAACATGTCATAACTAATCCTAGCATGCCATCAGATGTTATTAAAGCGTGTAGAGTGTACCTGTAAGAGCCGGTCAGCACCTCGCTCCAGTCAGTGATGATGAAGCTCTCAGAAACCTGTCCTGTCAGCTTCCTGCCCGTCCTAGTACAGTAGGTCTGTCCCTCCACACTGCGGACCGACAGCTTCTATATATATATATATATATATATATATATATATATATATATATATATATACACACACACACACACACACACACACACACACACACACACACACACACACACACACACACACACACACACACACACACACACACACACACACACACACACACACACACACACACACACACACACACACACACACACACACACACACACACACACACACACACACACACACACACACACACACACACACACACACACACACACACACACACACACACACACACACTTTTAGAGTGCAAATTCTGAAAAGGAGTATTTGATAGCGATGATCAGAACTGAAGTTTGTCGGGGTGATGACTCAGACAACCTAATTTATCCCCACCTTTTTGGAAATTATACTATACCCAATAACTCTTGTTTTTACGAGCGACGCATCAAGTCTTTGCACAAGGCATATTATTAAATGCATGTATTGTTAAAAAACAACGTTTCGGCTTTAGAATGAAGACTACGCACACTTTACACAGACTTATATAATATATAAAACAACACACAAATCTGCACAACCTAAAGGCATCAAGAACAGCTTAAATGTAAACCTGTCCAACTGTTACCTTATTTATAATAACAAATATCATAACATGCATGATTATTAGCAAATACAAATAATAAACAAATAATAAAAATACTGCACTCAAGGAATGTCAAACAGGTGCTTTTCCCCCCTAACCAAGTTTTGGTGAATTCTTTCAGGCTCAGACAGACAGGAGGATGGAAAGAGGTAGATAAAGAGACCCACAGGGAAGTTTTTGCTGTCCAGTTTGAGGTCCTGCCACATGCTGAGGAACAGGTTCAAGTTGAGATGATCCAGCAGCAGGTGGACGGACACATTCCTCTTCCTGCTGGCCTCCAGAAGATCACAGAGTAGCTCTACGTCACTGAAGGTGTCCATCACTATGGCCAGGGCCTGCTTACAAACATTTCATTTAAGATTTCAATCACTATAACAAAAACCTGTGCAGACAGATATCACTCACTGCGTCACAGCACTCAGGGCTACACATTTGTATAATCCCTCACATGTACAGGCATGCATGATATGGCATGTTCTTATAATGTGCAGGCACACGAGGAAACACACTAAGTGCTCTCCTCATCTCACACAGAAACACACCCACCATGGCAGCCTTCCTGATGAACCCTCGGACCAGGTCCTTCATGCTGCCTGCTGGGCTGCCAGACTGGAAGAAGAGCTCAGCGATTGGCTCGTCCAGCAAAGAACCAGTCCGCCTCACATCTGGAAGAGACATGGACATGAGTGGAGAGTGGAGATCATGCTTTGATACTTTACAAAAAAATGTAACTTGGTGTTGTGATTTCACATTTGAAAATCGCATTTTTATCTTAAAATTGACATGGGATGAAAGACACATTTGTGTAACCTTACATGTAAATTAAAACTTTAACATGTCAAATAAATCACGTGATGCTTTGATTTTATACGTGAAACCAAATTTCACATTAAAAATAATTATGTTAGCTTAAAATTCAGGTGATAAAGGACCTGTTTGAAGCTTTGCAAGTCACACACATCACATTTGAACTCCTTTATGATTGGTGACTTTTCTCTATGAAAAATAATCATGCCCTATGTGAAGTGACACATTCAGGTCGTTTTGTTTTCACAAATAAAGAACATTACCAATTTGAATTCCCCATGTTATTAGAGATTACACTGTAAATGTAGAAACAGCAGAAAGATTGTATTCAATTCCTTATTTCAGAATAGTTTCTTTTGTGGACGAACTAGTGTTTTCTTTTTTGTCTCTTCACTTTTGCTGTAACAATGTACATTTCCCCTATGTGGGATGAATAAAGGTAATCAGATTTTATGTTATAAGTCTTGTCCCACCTTTGGGGCTCAGGTCCAAACCGACCACAGTAGAATCCTCAGAGGAACGTGCTATGGGAGACTGGGAGCCAGCAGACAGGGTGTCCACCTCGTGTCCGTCATCACAGGCACCAGGATCAGCTACAAAAAGAAACAAACCAGGAATAATGATCTTTTTTTAATCCAATTACTGAATCTATTGGTTACCGATGTGTTCAAACCTCAGGCAGCAAAGAGCAAGCTAAAAACAAAAACTAACCATCTCTGCCATTCTCCAGGATGTAACTCTTCTCCAGCTCAGAGAGAAAGTCCACTTCTTCCTCTGCACTCAGCATCTCTCCGTACCCCTCCAGACCCCGGTTGAGCAGGCAGTCCACGGCCAGCCGGGCGCTCTCGTTGTGGCTCAGGTCCAACGGGGGTCTGCTGGCCATGAAGTCACTGCAAGAGGAGGGGATGCGGAGGTCCTGAACCCGCCGCCTCACCATCCCCAGGGGCTTCGACCTCCTGTACCACAGCACTGACTGACTGCTGGCATCCATGGATGATGGACTTAATGCTGTTCAGTTTGTTAAGAGGTAAAATATTCTCATCAGACAATTATTTGATCAAAGGCGGGCGGTGCATGATCCTCAAGAGCCTGGGTGATCTGCATTTCTCTGACATTACATAAATGAAAGAACTACTGGTTGAACCATATACAGAAGTAAGGAGAAAACCCTAGACCCGCCCCTGCTGAGAACAATATGGTTACACGTGAGGAAAGGTGAGAGCAACAGTTATGCAATAAGGTGTTAAAAAAAGGAGAGAATTCACAAGAAAACATGTAACAAAAATCTATCCATAGGTAAGCTACGTTTATTTGTGAAATATGACATTTCTGCTTTTTCCTACAATGTGTGCATTTCTGGTTAAACATGAACATAAATGAAGAACTTTGTTTAACAATTTTTGCTTCAAGGGCCTGAGAGCGATTAGAGCAGGTGAGGACAGATACGGGTGCAGGGAGAGAAAGGGCTGAGTGACAGGAATGGGGATGGCTGTCGTTACGGCTCATGTCAAACAGCACCTGATGTTTATGGGAGTAAAAGAAAAGACAGAGAGTTCCAGACACACCCAGGGAGGAGAGACAAACTCGGACTCTCAGCTGTTTGACAGTGAGAACACTCTGCTGGTCGGAGTACAGTCCAACCTGATCTGCAGCTGGTTTGTGAAGAGACAGATTGATTTTGATTGTCAAAAGCACATGAACACAAAGCAACTCAACAAACATCCCTCATTTATAGTGATGTCTAAAGTAGGAACTGGATTAGCATTTTTAATGTTGTCTCTTTAACACACTATCTGTTAGAGGTGTAAATATTTGGGTATTTCACTAATGCATTACAAAATAATCCAGATTCGGTATTTAGAGGTGCTTTTTTTGTTAGGATCTTCTCCAATCAGCTTTGCGATTGATAAATGCGATGTGGCAGTTCTCTCTTGATATGAGCGGGATGCAGCACTGGTGTATTTCAAGGCCATTCTAGGCTAGTTACTCAAGTATGTAGAGGAATCTCTGAATTCCCTTCTTTGCAAGTCTTTGCATGACCTGCAGGATGGACTCAAAAGCTACAACACATTACAACCTGTCATGTCTGTTGTCTGTTTGAATCACGCACTTACAAATCTTTATTGATGCGTGCACATTTGTTTTAACCTCATACCTTTTGCATTGTATTGGACGCAAGTACGTAATTTGCAGGAACAAGATGAATTACTTTGTTGGCTTCTTGGCAAGATTGCTGTTGTAAAATGTTGGTTATATTTGGTTAAATAAATAAAGTTATATCAGCTGAGGCATTTGTGTAAACACACAGGGCAAACCTAAGTAAAAACACTGGTCCATGCTACTGCACACATCTCTTTTTAATAATAACCTTTTAGTATTTGTTAATTCTGTGACTTCAAGACCAAGTTCAATTTATGTAAAAATAACCTGTTATTTGGAAACATTTGGAAAGATAATGCTAGCTGCTTTTAGAAACTAGCCATTTCCAAAATGCATTTTACAGACTAAGGTGAAAACTGGTATTTTTTGGTGAATTTTTAATAAGTAATGCAACGCAATAATGATCAACACGTCTTTCATTGGTGTGTAGATATACCGTCCATTAGTAGCATTAACATTTTTGGAAGTTGATAAACAGAATCCTAGAAGAAGCAAATCTTACTTCTACCAAGATCCTTTATTCCCCAAACCCTACTTTCTATAAATTATTTAAAAGCAAAATAAAAGAGAAAGTGGAATTAGGTTTTACATTTTTTTTTATCCAAACCAGATTATAAATAATAAAATGAGAGAAAATGCATTGAAATAAAAATGCTAAATGGCGCACCAGCAAGAATACTTAAATAACCTACAACTATGAATATAAAGTGTACAAATGAAAAAAAAACTACATTGGAATGATACAATAACACATTTGGAGGTAAACAAAGATGTTCCACTGCTCTGTAAACAAACTAACAGATGTCTATCATACAGCTATACAAAGTACCTAAGTGTTGTGTGCTGCATCACTTTGTGACACAGGGTAGTGTTCAGCAGTTACAGACAGAGAGGATGATACAGCTTCTAGCTTTTGTTTGGCCAGGGCCACAGATAGAACTGAGTTGAAAATGAATGGTACTGTAGCTGCTAGTGAGGGTTTTACCAGAGAACTCAGCAGATGATGGAGCCAGGGAACCAGTCAGAGGACTGAATGCACACAGAATGAGAACAAGTGGTTTTTAGAGGATGCTTTAGGAATACTCTGACAGTCAGCAGCCAGGATGCTCCTCAGTCTGTTTCTGTAGTCTGAGATAGGAATATGTTTCTGTGATGAAGACAGGGATGAGTCTGTCACTGGGAGACAGAGTCTGTCACTGGGAGACAGAGTCTGTCACTGGGAGAATGAGGACGGAGTCTGTCACTGGGAGACAGAGTCTGTCACTGGGAGACAGAGGAAGGAGTCTGTCACTAGGAGACGGAGTCTGTCACTGGGAGACAGAGTCTGTCACTGGGAGACGGAGTCTGTCACTGGGAGACGGAGGACGGAGTCTGTCACTGGGAGACGGAGGACAGAGTCTGTCACTGGGAGACGGAGGACAGAGTCTGTCACTGGGAGACGGAGTCTGTCACTGGGAGACGGAGTCTGTCACTGGGAGACAGAGGACGGAGTCTGTCACTGGGAGACGGAGGACAGAGTCTGTCACTGGGAGACAGAGGACAGAGTCTGTCACTGGGAGACGGAGGACAGAGTCTGTCACTGGGAGACGGAGGACAGAGTGTGTCACTGGGAGACGGAGGACAGAGTGTGTCACTGGGAGACGGAGGACAGAGTGTGTCACTGGGAGACGGAGGACAGAGTGTGTCACTGGGAGACGGAGGACAGAGTGTGTCACTGGGAGACAGAGGACAGAGTGTGTCACTGGGAGACGGAGGACAGAGTCTGTCACTGGGAGACGGAGGACAGAGTCTGTCACTGGGAGACGGAGGACAGAGTGAGGACAGACGGGGAGGAGCCGCCCTCTCTGGCTCTGGCAGCCAGCTTCTGTCTCAGCTCTCTGATCTCCTTCATCAGATTTCTCTCGCTGCTGTCCAGCTGGGCCCGACCTCTGTCCAAGGAAACTGTCAGGAGTCAAAGAAAGACAAACACATAGAAACATTATTCATACACTAACTGAAGAGAAGGCTGGCCATATTATTTAGAGCTGCAATGGATGAAACAGTTCAATGATTGAATGATGACCAAAAAGGTATGCATGAGAGTAATTGCCCATTCGACCCACCCCTCTTGAGAGCAATTTAACATCATCTCTTGCTCTTTTGCTAAGCAAACAACTAATGGATTGCTTGTGAAAAATAACAGCTAATTTATTGATAAAATATTTAGCATCTTCTTTATAAAAATATTTGTAATGCCCCTTCTACGAAAAAGTAGGTTTAGTGCTTCATAAAGTCTCAACCTTTTGTTACCCAATTGCAAGAACTTTGTCCAGCAAGATGAGAAACAAGAAAGTATTTGCAAAACCTGCGACCATGTACACACACACACGATCATGTACACACACACACACACACACACACACACACACACACACACACACACACACACACACACACACACACACACACACACACACACACACACACACACACACACACACACACACACACACACACACAATTACTGAAGCCGAGAAACTGTTAGCCTGCATCACTTCTCATATTGTAACACCACTGCTGATTGAAGGCATAAATTACATGAGTTTTTTTAATTCTTGCAAACTATTGAGCATGTTTATATAAAAGAAAAATAGCTTTGTAAAAAGAAAATGTTAAATTAGTATTTAATATAACCATTTGGCAGTACTTCCATAGTCCACTAGACGGTGCTCTGAGGCACACTACATAAATCTTGTGATCTCTGCAATTGATCACTTTGTTGGATGGTGGGCAACACAGACATGTCACCAAACACAAGGCTGCTGCTGCTGCTGCTGTGCGGCTTTGCATTTGTGGCTCTTCATCAGAGAGCCGTTTGAGCTGAAGCAGTCTGTATCGTCACCTTATGAAAATAACACACCTGTTGGTATACCTTAAGAAAACAGGAGAATGTCCACAGTGACTTACAGACGGTGGAGGTGCTCTCTGAAGGCGATCGGCTGTTCAGACACACCATGTTGGTTTGTGCCTGCTTCAGGGGGGGGGCAGGGCCGGGCCTGACGTCTGGACCTGCAGCGCTGGGTCCAGCACTGACAGAAGGGGCGGGTATGGGTCGATGAGGAGGCGACACTACCCTCACCTGTCTTCGGACGTCTGAGACAAAGCACACACTGGTACATTAGATCCACGTCAGGCCGCAAACAAGTCGTGTGTGTGTGTGTGTGTGTGTGTGTGTGTGTGTGTGTGTGTGTGTGTGTGTGTGTGTGTGTGTGTGTGTGTGTGTGTGTGTGTGTGTGTGTGTGTGTGTGTGTGTGTGTGTGTGTGGAGTCATACCCGTTTCAGCTGAAGACAGAGGCTGCTCCTGTAACTGAGCTCTGGAATTCATTACCTCATCCCACTGCAATGAAACAAGTACCTTTATGAATAACAATAAGCAAAACATTTCATTTTCCAGACCCCACAATGTGTCTTCCGTGATGTTTCACAGTTAATTCATGGATTGAAGGTGGGATATTATGCGTGTCGATCACAAAGATTAATTTCTTGAGAGCCATTTGTTTATATTTATTTAAAGATAATAAAAACGCCCATGCTGTTAGTTATAGTAGTTGTACATTAGTAATACTTAAATTGTTGTCTTGGCAAACACTCGTGTAGTTCTCACCTTCCTCCCGGCATCATCCCTCATGGTGTCCTCCAGCCTCTCCTCCTCTGCCAGGGTCTGCCTGTGACTCTCTGCCAGTCTCCCCCTGTTGCTCTGCTGCTGGGCGTGGACCTGCTGCAGGCGCCCCCCCACCTCCCTCTGCCAGTCCGACTCCAGGCCCAGCTGGCACGCCTCCGCCAGGGACTCCTCCAGCGCCTGCGTGTGTGAGAGAGAGTTAACTCATACGAGGGAAGCTCACCGGTAGCAGGGCCAAAACCAGATTTTGCGTGCCAGCGAGGCTTTGAGAGTTTCTCGTGAAGTCAGAGGAATTCACAAGTGTTTGAAATGCTGACATATGTTGTTATTATCACACTGGCTGCGTATTGGAAAGTCCTTCTAACCTGCATGTTGGTCTCTGTGTGGTGTAACAGCTCTGTGTAGTTCTCCTCCTCTCTTTCTGCCTTCCTCATCTTCATCTCCACCTCCTCCTCAACCTCCCGTCCCACACGCTCCTGCTCCTTAAACAGGTGCTGAGGGAAACAACAAACAAACACTTCAGACACACAATTATTACAAAAATCTGATCAGCTAAATATTTGAACGGCTGACCTGGGACTGGTGTCAAACATGTGCTCTATTAAATGTCCCATGAGAAAACACAACATATGCTTTTAGTATTTTCAACTGCAACATGTTTACTAGCTTTAGATGAGACATCACTGGGGGATAAATGCTCACACGGATAGAGGAAGGAGGGAGGGAAGGAGGGAGGGAGAAGTTAATAAAAAGATAAGGCGTAAGACGAGTAAAAAGAAGTTTCAAGTCTTTTGAATCTCGGTCACCTGTTCGAGTCGTTTCCGCTGGGCCTCCAGCTCCATCTGTCGGACTTCCAGATCCTGGACTGCTGTAGCCGTTTCTCGTTCCCGGAGATCCATCTGTAGCACAACATGTGGGTTATGCTTGGGTCAGTGCTCAAAATGACATTTCCTTTGAATACATACAGACAATCCCACCAGCTGCATTAACTGTGATCAGCACAGCTTGTATTTCTAACATGGGCTCCTTCTTATATAACACCACCTTGAATGCATCTCCACAGGTTACCTTTTTACTGATCTCCTGGTCCAGCCTTTGAACCTGCGAGGCTCTGAGGTCCTGTTGGTGTTTGAGGAAACGTCTTTTGGTCGCATCCAGCAGCTGTAGCTCCTTCACCTTCAGCTCTCTTTTCATGGCTGCCAACCTGCAGAGAACAGAGCCGTGTCAGAAGCCTATTCTGCCAAATCACATCACTCTTTTCTCTTGCTCCTACTTTGTTCTCTGCTGAGTTAGTTTTTCCTCTTCTTGTGCCAGGATGTTTCTGCGCTGTTCCTCTGCATTCTGCAACAGCTCCTATGTTCATATGAAGAAATAATGTATTTAGCTCACACCATTTTCCTATAAGGACGAACTATACGAGGAAGACAAGAATGTCATCATAACATAATATGTGCTTAACATGGATTTATGATAAACAATATCTACCTGTTGTGCATAATAGGCCTCCTCTTCAGCCTGGCGACGCATGCAATCTGTGTGCAGTGCTGACACCTCCTGCCTTGTGTGATAAAACATCTGTTACAGCTTGAAATGTATTATATTACACTCATTTGAGCTCATTTCATATGCAAATCTGCCTATCTTCTTAAAACTGTTAATACTCTAGCTCAGTGGTTCTCAACTGGTCAGGCCTCAGGACCAGGACCCACTTTTTCCTTTGTCAATAAATTCGCAACCCGACATTTTGAACCCCTCAAATATATTTAACAAAAAATCGTACTGTAATATATATATATACGCTTTTCAGCATACATTATTAATTAAAGTGAAGTACAGTGCATATATCCCTTATATCCCTTCACAGAACTAAAGTATGCATTACAAAAAGGTTTAATGAGATTTTTAGAAATACTAACATAAACTACGCATTCTGGTACACTGAGAAGAAAATAAATAAATCTATTACTACCCGACAATATGTTATGCCATTGTTTGTTTTTCACTTAGACAGCTGAACTTGCTGCTCCACACAGAGAGAAGAGTAAAGAGGAGATAGTCTGTGTGAATTACTTTAAATTGTGGGTAAGGGTAGATAGCTCCCATTGTTCTGTGACCTGTCAATCATCAAACTGGGGGTCATATTTCATCATGTGTTCATTTGTATCTGAAGTTGTACCCATGGATGTATAAAGAATAGTTCTACCACAAAGTTATTCTCCTTGGGGACTTCCGGCAACAATCTTGATCCTGATTGGCCAGAAGACTTGAAAAAACCTCAGCAAAGATTTTTTATTGAGAAGATGATCACTACGTGACAGAAGTTTTCAAAACCGTTTATGATCTCCGGTACTTCCAGTCCAACGCTGACTGCATGCACAGCGATACCAAATCGGGCCTTCAAAATAAAAGTTTGATGTTTTTCCAAAAAATAAAATTCTATTTATTTTTTCTTCACTCACACATCTGCGACCCACTCGAAACGGGTCCGCGACCCACCAGTTGAGAACCACTGCTCTAGCTATACGCTCACCTCTCACGGAGATACTCCATCTCTTGCAGTCGTATCTTCTCCCTCTCCCGGCTCTGGTATTGCACTATGAATTCTGGGTAGTGGTTGAACACGGGGTACTGGCCTTTGGTCAGTGGGGTAAAGTCAGAGAGCAAAGTCCTGGGATGGATGTCAGCCGGTGTGCTGCCCATGAGCCGGTAAGCCTCCTTTATCATGGCTCCCAGATCCAGGTTGTTACGATGGTGGAAGAAATACTGAGAGGAAAAGAAACAGGACAATGGAGGATGATTAGATGGGGGAGGACATACAGTTACCGACTATGGGTCTGACTTGATCTATTTACCTCAAAGTCCTCTTTCTGGGAACAGAGCAGCAGAGGCTCCCGGCAGCAGGTGATGTAGGCCACGCAGGCCAGGAGCAGGAAGGATGGATGGTTGGAGAAGATGTTGTCGAAGAGCCTGAGCCACTCCTCACGAGTAAGAACTTCTGAGAACAAGGTCTCCAGCAGCGGCCACACGTAGAGCTGGGAGAGATATAGAGATGCATAGTAGGTGCTAGCATCACAGGGGTGGGACATGTTTCACGTCAGCCTGTTTGTCCTGCAGTTACCTGGGAGGTGATGCCACAGTCCACCAGGTGCTGCAGCAGCTCCTTGTCATGATGAGCCAGAACGTTCTCCGCCATGCTCAGGATGTTCAGAGGGGGGTTGGGAAAGTATTCAAACCAGTGCTGACCCCAATTCACTGTGCAACCAAACATCTGAGTCATCAACAGACTGATAAACTGAGCAAAACAAAATTAAAATAAGTTCCGAAATGACAACAGTCCAACATTCTTTAGTCGCATTAGTAGCAGTGATTTTTGGTTTTAGGCTTATGAATGTAGCAGTGCTACCTTCTACACATAAAAAGGCCACAATACTTTCAAATATGTGTTGATGTAATTTAATATGTTTTCATAATGTTGTGCCTACTAAGAAAAGATTACTTCATAAATACAAACATTCAGTACCTATGACAGTGGCCACCACCTCAAAACTGAGCATGGGGTTGTTCTGGAAGAGTTTGACAAAAGGGAAGGCTACCAGGGGGAGGTACTCCACCTCTCCAAAGATGGCTGCCCAGTGAGCTAAGGCAGACAGAACCCTGAGGAGTGGAGGAGAGGACAATTAGGGAACAGTAACAGGGTCAGGCATTAGGGTGAGGTATTAGGGACCTAAGACCTTTATTTATTTTTTTAAACTAAAAAGTTCTAATGTTGAGAATTAAGGTTAAATGTGGAGAATAAGTCGAAAAGCAGAGAATAAAGTTGAAATGTCCAAAATGTAAATGGGCGAGAATATAGTGGGATTTTAAGTATACATTTTTTTTTTAAGAATAGAGTAAGGTGTGTGTGTGTGTGTGTGTGTGTGTGTGTGTGTGTGTGTGTGTGTGTGTGTGTGTGTGTTTACCTCTGCAGGCCCCTCTGTAATTTGTGACTTTTGATGGGGTATTTATCCTGCAGAGTGAGGTAGGCTGAGTGCAGGCCTTTGTCAGTCAGACTGCTGTACGCCGCATGGTTCTCTGGGAGACACAACAGAGACCGCCACACGAACATCCTGCAACACAGAAACGCAAATGTATCATGTTAATCTGACACTAAGTGTAAAAAGGTTGGCATGAATCCTCATCCTGTAGAAGTAATCTTCACCTGTATTTAGCTGGATACTCTCCAAACCCTTTGAGCAGAGCGACCAACCTCTTCTTATTCAGACCAGCAGGCAGTTCATTCTGTTCAAAGAAGCATAACCGTAACATGAAAAACCACTCATTGTAGCAAGTGATACTTTGTGGTGGAACATTCCTATGATTTAAAAAAAATTAAGACAATTTAAAATAGAACAGCATTGATGAGTGTTGATCCTACCTCTTTCTCCTCAGCTGTAAAGCAAGCAGGGGGTGTCAGTATCTTCACCTGTGTCTGCCTGCCTCTCTGAACGACCTCTGACCTGACCTTGACCTTTAAGTTAGACAAGTCCTGATCAGCTCCACCGCCAGAGACCACTGCAACCCTGGAGAGAGGAGGCTGGCCGGCGGGCGGGCGGGCGGGCGGGCGGGCGGGCGGGCGGGCGACACACACACACACACACACACACACACACACACACACACACACACACACACACACACACACACACACACACACACACACACACACACACACACACACACACACACACACACACACACACACACACACACACACACACACACACACACACACACACACACACACACAATGAACAACACCTTACATCACTTTTGAATCTTTGACATTGTTGATCTGTTATCACAACTCACTGCCACCTTGTTTAATTCCTGAGTGAGACTCTGAACACTGTAGACATTGATGCTGCCATTATCCATGATGGCCACCACGTGTCTGCCGTTGGGGCTGACCGTCGCTGTGGTGATGGCGTCGTCGTGGGAACCCATGTGGAACAGCAGCTTGCAGGTGTGGATGTTGATAAAACGCATCACACCTTCCTGGCTCAATACACCTAGCGTCTACATAGACAGAAAGAAATGCTCAAACAAACCCGACATGTTTGTTGTGGAGAATATAATCATATGTTTAACATTTACCACACCTGGCTGGCTCCTCCATCAAAGCTGTCCGGCAGGAAATCCAGCTGTCTGACGGTTCGGACCTGCGTGGGCATCTGAATCACCCTGATCAGCTGTTTGCTGTCCAGACACCACAGGTGCAGCAGGTTGGAACGCCCCCCAGCAGCAAGGCTCTTACCATCGCTGCCGACACAGTGAGAGTGGGAAATATAAATCATGAAAAAGTACTTTGGAAGCTACATAATAACTGAGGTGTAGTGATACGAAAGACCCACCGTGTGACAGCGAAGGCCTTGTAGGAGACTTTGGGCCCACAGTCGGGGACGGGGAGCTGGTATTTGCAGGACAGCGTGTCGCTCTCCCAAGCAAAGATGGAGTCATCGCTGAAGCAGCTGAGGATGGTGTTACTGAGAGGAAGGAAAAACACCTGCAACACAAACAGTGTGCAGTCCCCATAAACAATTGAAAAAGAATACAAAATGTTTGACTACCATACATGTGCGAGACATATTGTATAAATAGCTTAGAATTAACCCAAAACTAGGGCTAGGACTACACATGGCAAAAGACTACAATATTTATATAATAATTATATTTTATTGATGATTATTTTGTTCAGTTTGATGTTCAATATGTTTAATTTATGAAACCAAACAAAACCTAAACCCCTATTTCAAAAAAGATAAAACCCAGAGTGCCCCATTAATGCTAAGCTTCACGTTTTGATCAAACTTCTACCTGTCAATGCTGCTTTTTTATTTATTTATGGATGCATACCCTCTGAATACCAACAGACTGTCGGATGTTGAGCTTCCTCTTCCTCTCGAAGGTGTCCATGTCCCAGAGCTGAGCCGTGTCTGAAGACGTGCTGATGGCGTAGCGACCGGAGCTGTGGACAGAGATCGAAGAAACGGATCCCTCGTGACCCCGCATCCAACTGACCAGCTGCTTTGTGTCTGAAATGAGGGGAATGAAAAGATAGGTGTCATCAAAAATGACTCGTGTAGAAAAAGTCTTTAAAACCAAAAAACATACATCTATGAAAATAACAATTTGCAAACTGAAGTGGGGATGTTCTCCTATCCTACCTTTGTCAAAGCACTTGATGGTGTAGTCAGCCAAGGCCACCAGGAACTCTGTGGTCCTGCGGAGGCTGAAGGCCAGAGCAGTGCAGGCTTGCCCCGTCTTCTGCACCAGACGGAATCTGCACCGAAGAAAAGAAGCAATGAAAAACACAAGCTCAGATAAATGTGAAAGCATGCTGAGTCTAAGGAGTAAGGGCTGATCACTTTAAAAGGTCCCCTATTATACTGTTTCTCATCAATATATTATAGTTCTCAGATATATACAAAACATGTCTCGGAAGTGTTTGGCCCGAAACACCAAACCGATCATTGTAGCATCCCATAATCCCCTCTGTGTCAAAAGTGCTGATTCTCTGTCTGTTACTTTAGCTGAAAATAAGGAGCCACCCCCCACACCCCTCTGAGAGATATTTGGTTAAAAAGAACACAATGGTGCTCTAGGAGGAGATTCAGGTGATAAGGTCGGGGGGGGGGGGGGGGGCTAATGGTTACACAAGCCAACAAAATTGTTATGACATCATAAAGTGGCCAACATCTGATCAGCTCATTTTCAGACAGGTTTTTATATAAAAGGATCAGGAGAAAAAGAGAGAGAATCTTTCTTCCTGAAACTTTCAGAATCTGTTTACACAGAGGGGCAAATGTTGATGTAGAAGAGACATGAACAAGGAGTTTGCACAATAGGTGACCTTTAAGGAAACTGTGTTCTGTGCTCTAAATAAGAAAGGAAAATACATTTATGATAAAACATTATTATGTGCTTGGATATTAAAAAGAAAATTGGGACAAATAAAAAGTTTGTAAGTGTATTTACCACTCCAAATAGAATTGTCAGTATTACTTTTCCATTACTAGCATTGATAAGGAAAGTGTACACAGTAATTAAGACAGTAAGTGGACCATTATATTTGTGAATGTCTTAAACACAACTCTTTTGGGGCTTTTGAGATCAGTCATTCACCTGTTTCTACTGATGTCAAAGACGTAGATGTTGCCATGGTGATCTCCAGCCAGGAAAGAGTCCCCTGTGGTGTCAAAGGTCACATGGAGAAAACGCACTATCTTGGCCTGCTGAGCAGTGCGGACCACCGTCACCAACACTCTGGAGAGGACAAACAACACACCTTTAAAACATTCAACCAACTATTTACTATTTGTGGCTAGTGTGATATATCACTGGCTACTTTATATTGTTCTAATTTTCAATTACACATGTATACTGAATTAAAAACACACGCATTAGAAAGGAGAAATGCAAACTCAACAACACGTTTTAGTGAATCATGTATGCGCTCTAGTGGTTAAAAAACAAACTCAAAAAAGAGGCTGGAAAAAAACCAAACAGATCTAAAGACGGATCTCTTAGGGGTATAGAATATATGCTAATACCTTTAAACTTTATACATAGTGTTTGTCATTCAAATGTTTACAGTTCATACTTGGTTAAATGTAACGTTATGAGGAGTGCAACAAGTGTGTTACAGAACATAACTCCCTTACAATAAATAAGCAGTGTAAAAATACTCTGTTACAACAAGTACTGCATTCATATTTGTAATTAAGTTTAAGTAAAAGAGTATAAGCATCAAAATATACTTTAAGTAACAAAAGCAAGTTAGTAGTTTTTTAAAAATTATTTTATTTAAAGTATTGGTGCATTTATTTGTTCATTGCTTCAGTGTTGTACTTGGTAAAGGTTCATTTGAATTACTTTATAAACTACTGGATAGCCTATAATAATGTATGAGTCCATTTATATTTCGTATTAACCTAAAGCTGCAAAGAAGTGTAAGGAATATAATTTGGAAAATACTCAAGTAAATAACAAGTACCTCAATGTTTTACTTGAGTACCATACTTGAAAGTACTTAGTTACATTACACCACTAACCAGGTGCATCGTCTGGATATTTGAGACCTACCCTTTTCCTGGTGTTGGTTTTCGATGCCAGACTTTCCCCTCTTCTTTGTTTCCGATATCCGTCACCTCCATTTTAAAGATGTCTGTATGGTTTCACAGCATAAATATACAACATAATTTCCTCTTTAGCTTAATTTGTGCTCTTGACGCATTTTTACGGTGACAAACATGGCTAGCTAACAGACTGGTCTCTCTTTAAAGGCGGATCAAACAGCGCGAAATTCGAATGCGCTTCATTTTATAACATTACACGTATCTACAGTTACCGCGATAGAAGGTGTAAAGCTCGGCACCATTTCGTGTAAATCAAAGTTCAACAGCCCCTAAAAAAGGTTATCAGACTCTAAGCTTCCTAAGAGTTTGATTCAACTTCAGCTACAGGAGAGGTTTTTGGTTGTTTTGAGAACAGTTATTTAGGCGCCCTAAAATTACGTCAAATAGGCGGAGCAATATGGGAGTTGTAGTTGAAAACTACACTCATGGACTACATAAATAGCGTCTAGTTAACTGAGAGGGACCCTAAAATAAGTGTGTAATATTCATCTGTAAATAATTATAATTTGTGATTTTTATAGACCTATTGTATTATTATTAGTGAAAAGGGAAACATTCAATAAATCAGTCTCCATCATAACATTCAGTTTCCCAATTGTTCTAAGTTTTCTTTTTGTAAGCGTTATATTATATTTCTGATAATCTCCTACAACTAATGTATTTAAATGTTGATTATGTATGCACCACCGTACACCAAAGCATACATTGTATGTGTAAACTTACTTGGCAATAAAATACTTACTTATTCAGTACTGTATGTATCCCTCAGGCCTATTATATTGAATTAGCTGAACGCAATTATTATCAAAACCCTGAAAACGTTTACCTAACATCAGAGTTATGAAGTAAAGTAAAATTGTGATAAAGTTTCATTACTATCGATATTTATCATCAGTATTGATTCTTACTGGGCTTTATTTGTCGTCTTATTGACATGTTTCACATTCTCCGCTTCATTGGCTCGAGCCCTCCACAGGTGGTTGCTGTGGGGGAAGTAAACTGTCGTGTGGGCACGCCTCTTTCTGTTGCTAGTTTCCTTTTGATTGGTCCAGTGTGACTTTCACAGGAAGTGCTAGAATAATGCAAAAACAAACAAAGGTGTTGGTGTGAGATAATACAAGAACATCCGGTTGTAAAATGTGTCTTTCAAACTAAGTGCATGATACAAACCAGTCTTTGAAATAAATAATCGTGTAAATAACTTAATAATGATAACACATCATAAACTAACAACTTTAAATTATTTTGTTAAGAGAAGAAAAACTTATAATACTTCATCAAAAGTACTTGCAAGAATTGCCAAGTGAGTATGTCAACAACCCTCTGAACAACACTATGATTATGATCAATTATGTGAACCAATAAGAACAAGGTAAAAAGACAGACAACACTGTCAATTAACTCTAAGAAAAGTAAAGTTTACTGTGAGCAACTGTACTTAAATAAAACAATTGAGATAATTGTTATTGACTTAAGTATTTTCAAATTATATTCCTTTGTACTTTTACTCCAATACATTTTGTTGGCAAATGTTGTACTTCTTACTCCACAATTTATTTAGTTACAAGATACTTTCCAAATCAAGGTTATTACAAAATAAAAATTGACACATGCATTCATTATTATAGGCTTAAAAAAAAAGTGTTCCTAATAAATGGTGCAAGCCTTCAATTTCTTCTCATTAACATTATTTTTTCCCAAAATAAATTGTTTTTGTGTTGCTCTTATTTTTAGTAGTAGAAGCAGTTGTAGTGAAATCTATGCCCAGTAGGGATAGATTTTACTTTGAAAAGCTGAACCGGATATGTCTGCTAGAATCCAGGAAACTTTACCTATGTATAGCTAGCCTCTTGTGATTAGCCACGTCATGTAAAGTTAGCAGTGCAGCACTTCTGATTTAAAAGCAGCGAGGGGGTTGCATTATTTTAGGGGATAGTTGTTAATTTTTCAAGAGGAGCTCCTGTTTCATGGTTATAACTCGGCAGTAATTATATGGGAAGATGTCAGACCTCGGGGACTGGTTCAGAAGCATCCCTCTCATCACCCGGTCCTGGTTTGCTGCCTCGATTGCTGTTCCCTTTATTGGGAAACTGGGATTGATTGATTTCAGGAATCTCATGTTGTTTCCAGAGCTGGTTATAAGTAGATTTCATGTAAGTGTATCTTGTTTGTGTTCACCTTTGTGTGTTGGAGTAGCTGATACGTGCCATGGTTGCTTTGTTTTCGATGTGAGCGATTAGTTAGCAGGTAGCTAGCTAGGCTAACTGAGCAGGCCGTGCTGTGTGACAGCCAATGAGAGGGCGATACGCAGGAGCTCATTACTTCCGGATGCTGTCAAACTGCTACTTAATTTAGCAACACTGAAGTTAGGGTTAAATATAACATTACAGCACAAATATTAAGTTACCAACCAGAAGTTGCATTGTAGCCGGAGTATTTTCGATGTTTGCTGAAATAAAACCATTGTGTTCAGGTGCTGTAGCTTTGCATGCGTAGAAAGTATGTTGCCATAATTATTATGGGACTTTCCTACTTGGAAATGAGCCCTGCGGGAAGGCTTTTACTTTGATATCACTCCGCATCTTCACTGAATCCGGACAAACTTACCTAGAATATGATGCAATATGAATATACATTTGACTTCAAGTTGAACTATTCAGTAACGCATTAAATATAATATGTATAACATGTAACTGTTTTGCCACTTGGCAGCCGAATAAGACATTGAAACTCAACCTACTGTCGCTTAGTTATGATGTAACGTGAGACATGTCAATATAACTAAATGGTAGTTAAGTCAGAACAATGTAAAAAGTTCCTGAATATCCTTTATAGTCCCGTTTCATACACTAATTATAATATGGAAACCTCTGCTATTTATCTGATGGTAAAAGATTGCCGAGACCTGTTCTGTTTAAAATTCACCTTAGTTTATACAACTGTCACTATTATGCTGTCTTATATATCTTCAGAGGGGAGCTGTAGGATATTCAAGTCGGATTTTAAACTTACAATAGGTAGACGTCTTTTTTCTCCAAATTCAAATGCTATAAAAACCACGAACAATATCAGTGGATATAGAATAACAATGAATTCTCATTTATACGCTGTTATATTATGGATATGGATGGACTGTTATTAACGATAAGTGAAATTGTTGATGAATATGGTCAATATGTCTTTAAATGAAATTAATAATGTAATCTGTATGATGAAAAACGTATGCAAAAATGCCCATCACAATGTGTGGGAGTCCATGGGGACATCTTCAAATGCAACCCTTGATTTGCAAAAGTTCTTCAGAGATGGTTACGTTTGGCATTGACCTTTAGATGGTTGAGGTAAGGGTGTCGGGCAACAGGTCTCACAAGATTTTTAGCATATCTAGCGCTTCCATTTAGTTACAGCCAACCTAAACTGATACACAACAACAACGCAGAAAATAAATACTTCCTCAGATTTTATAAACTAGAATCATAGAAGGTTTGTCAATTTGGTTATTCAAGCACTGAAAAGATGAGTTGAATTTCAACAAATATTTAGAACTGAAAATTACACTAGATACCTTTTTCTCTATCGAATATTGTAATGATATCCCTTGATTAAAAGTTATTTAACCCAGAAAAGGCTCAGCCCTTGGGCCACCAGTTACATTCCGATCTGATCAGCATCAAACAAAACCTTTGAATCTACCTGCGAGGTAACACTGTTCAGAGGAACTCCAGCTGGAGTCTGGTGCCACTTTTTCTCTGCTTAGAAGTTATCATCTACAATCCACATGAGATGTCATTTATCTTACAAGAAAAACCCTTTAAAGTCTAGATCCTTGCACACACACACACACACACACACACACACACACACACACACACACACACAGCTATGTTTATGTCTGACCACATTATACTTATGTCTCTTCTGTTTGTTTCAGCTCTGGAGACCACTGACTGCTACCTTGTATTTCCCAATAACCCCTAACACTGGGTTCCTGTACCTGGTCAACCTCTATTTCCTCTACCACTATTCTAGTCGGCTAGAGACAGGTAAGCCTGGCCCCGGTGCTCACACACACACACACACACACACACACACACACACACACACACACACACACACACACACACACACACACACACACACACACACACACACACACACACACACACACACACACACACACACACACACACACACACACACACACACACACACACACACACACACACACACACACACACACACACACACACACACACACACACACACACACACACACACACACACACACACACACACACACACACACACACACACACACACACACACACACACACACAGTCTTGCTAAACCTTTTTTCTGTTTTCTTCTCCAGGGGCTTTTGATGGCAGACCTGCAGACTACATCTTCATGCTCCTCTTCAACTGGATCTGCATTGTTGTATCCTTTTTAAACTGGTTCCACAAAGCACCAGAACTGTTTTTGTAACACTTATCAATTCATAATTTAAAAACCTCCTGTTTTTAAATGATGAATTTAAATCTTTTAAAATCAACTTTCATCCTCTAAGGTCATAGCTTGGTTTCCTCCCCACCATCGATCCTAGCACTCCGCTGCCTTATTAGCCCCGCTGCATTTCTATCTCATCGGTATCCCCCCCCCCTTTTCTCTCTGCAGCACTGTGCCATGTCAGGGTGGCTTTGTGCCACTGGCCCAGTGTCAGTCTACCCTTGCAGAGCAGAGAAACCTAATCTAGGTCACACTCAGCACAACCCAGCCCACATCTCAACGCTGTCTTTGTGTTCTGCTTCCATTGCCAGCTTGCCTCGCCTAGACACAGAAATTGTATGCGGCACATTTGGACAAGATCCTGTTTTCCTTCAATCTAAACCAAGTGTTCAGCTTGTATTGAGACTGGCAAATTGTGGGAAAAGGTAGGGGGGGAAAAGTCAGTTGTGGGAGGTGGAGAGGCCGAATTGGAGGGTGACCGCCGGCCGATGTTGGGATTGGACCTGGCAACCCTCAAGTCCTCAGCTGTTCTAATCTGTAGGCTCCAGCTGTATTGTATTGTGTTGACTTGACTCTTACTATAGATAACCGGGATGCTGATGAACATGCGGGTGAGAATTCTCCTCTCTGTATTTATACCACAACATCAAATTATGATCAATATGTATATAAAACATAAAAATAGTCTGCACTTATCACTTGAGTCTCACATAATAAAGAGGGACAGTTAAACTGAAGGTTTAACTAAAACTTAAAGTTTAGGTTGCACCACAAAGTAACACATTAACAGGAGCTTCACTTATTGCACACATCAAATCAATCCAATTTATTTTAAGTAAATGCACAGTATTCCTGCCAAGAGTTGCTCTTTTTAAATGCATTGCAATAAAAGTAAGCTAAGAAACACCTCTCGCAAATGTTAGTCATAATCTTTATCTGATCATATTAGTGTAAGCATTATGAAACACATTAATCAGGTTGTCAGGCTTTTCACAATAAGCCCTTCATTTTCAATGCCACTTTTCATAAACCACCCATAACGTTTTTGATTACACAGCTGTGTTGTTGATGCTGTTTGTATTAACATATTGTTTGTTTATGTTTCCAGCTGCTGATGATCCCCCTGATCATGTCAGTGCTCTACGTCTGGGCTCAGTTCAACAAAGACACCATCGTGTCATTCTGGTTCGGAACACGGTTCAAGGTGCGTAACGCCCTTTTGTAGTTTGGACTGTCAGCATTATTCCGCACAATATTTACTACCTGAATGTGAGGCTTATTCTAATAATCATGTCATTATATTTCCTGTAGGCACATTATCTACCATGGGTCATCCTGGCCTTCAACTTCATTATCGGAGGCTCGTAAGTAACATTTAAAAAACATTTTTTTGTTCACAGAAACAGTTTATTAGTAATCTGTAGTACAAACATAAATGTATTGTCTTTTAATGAATACAGAATGGTCCTTGTTCCTGTTGTCCAAAGTAGAGAATAGCCTGTTAAGCCACATTAGACATGTTTTAACTGAATGTTATTTCTATGAGGTTTGCTAAACTTTTCCTGTATTGTGCAGGTTTGTAAATGAACTGACAGGGAACCTGGTGGGTCACCTGTACTTCTTCCTCATGTTCAAATACCCCATGGACCTGGGGGGACGCGCCCTGCTCTCCACACCTCAATTCTTGTAAGTGTTTTGCAACTGTTGAATGAACAAATAAAATAAAATGACATGAAAGTTTGAATACATAAGTAAACACACCCTTATTTCAACTCTGCTGCTAAAGCCTTACTTGGTCTGTTATGACGAGAAGCTAATCGTTGCCAATGTAAGATAGATGGCAAACTGCAAGATAGATTTCAATGCGTTACAGGGAGTATATCTTTCCTCTGATAACACCATAATGACACTTTTTTACCGTTTACCCCATTACTAACATTACTATTTGTGGCCACAAGACTGCTGTTGAGCCAAAGATACATTAAGCTGCATTTAAAGGTGATCATACAGGGATAACAGAACTTTTTTTAGAGCTGTTCTGTATTACCTCAAGCACTATTATAAAATATATAAATAAATAAAAGTCAATTTGAACCATCTGTGCTTTGAAAATAAATGTAAGAAGAAGTGATTTCATGAGATGGAGAAATGTAGGTTAGCCCCCCCTGCACTGTAACACTACACATAACAAACAGCTGTGTGAGATTACCCGCTTCCTCGATTTGAAACGTTCCAACGTCTCTCTCGTCCTCTCCCCAGGTATCGGTACTTCCCCACCAGGAGGGGAGGCGTGTCGGGCTTCGGAGTCCCCCCCAGCAGACCAGCTGTCCAGGAGCCACAGGGGGGAGGAGGAGGAGGAGGAGGAGGCGGCGGGGGAGGAGTATTAAGAGGACGTTACAACTGGGGCGAAGGCTTCCGCCTGGGGGGGGAATGAGAGACGTGAAACGAGAGATCTCCACCCCTTACCCCTTTTTACTCCCAGTAACAAAGCTATGGGGTTAAAGTGCTTTTTCTCATTCTGCTGCTTGAGGGAAAACCTTGACTTAAAATTATTTCATTTACATTCATGTTTAATTTTATGAGGGAATTTGAAAAGGCACACACTTTATACCCAAGACTGCTGGACTCAGACTGTGGCCTTAAGCCCAATTCAGCCCAAACAGCCAGCTCTATTCTTACTGAGGATGTGTCCATGTGAAGCTGATAGAAGGCAATATGAATAAATTGGTTTTTTTAATGTGATGATTCTTGATCTCCACTCCCCGTTTACTGTCTGTCCTCCTCCTTCCACCCTGAAATTGGACAGTGGAGATGTTGCAGCTGTACTCTAGCAAACTGTTGATTTTGTGTTCCTCACCCTCCCTCCCTCCCTCCCTCTCTCTCTCCTTCCCTCCCTGTGTGATGCAGTATCAGATTACATTGTAATTACCAACGCACTGCGAGGCTGCTCTCAGCTGAACATGGGCAGAGCTATTTAGAGAGCACTGTTTCTAGGTCTGATTGTTCACGGGTGTAAAAGGTTTTTTTAAGCCTCTGTCTTAAGATTTGATCTCAACCAAAATACGGTGAAGATGGGACTTTTGCTTTTTTTTTTTGTAAATATAACAGTTGTTTATTGAAATGACAATCGAGTCTGAGTTTGATTATCATAATATCCATGTTCCCTGAATGCAACACTGGGATTTTAAGGTATGTGCCAGTTCTGCTTGTCAAAAATCACTTTGCCTTCATGTACAATATATTAATCACAATCAAATATTGTCCTATAAATGTCAGAAAATTGCCATGACTGTTTTGTCCAATAGCAGTTCAACAACCATAAAACAAAAAAGGAACTCACATTTAAACTGCTTGAATCTATAATCAACTCATTCTATACTCTATTGACTAATAGTTCCAGCTTCAAATACTAAATATAGCTTTATTTGCATTTATTGGCATTTATTGGACATTATGCTAATGTAGTGATGCAAATTAGCTCCATTGGTTGAATGTGTTAATTTGCATTCAAACCAAGTTAGTAAAGCTAGAATAATGCCCAGAAGATACATGGAAAGACATCAACAATCCCAGGTAGAGAAGGGTGTTATGTTGGAGGAAATGAACAAAGCTGCTCAGGCCTTTGATTAAAACGAATCAGGATTTGAAGATGCAAAAATACCTTGGCACAAACCCAGATATCAGAGACAAGCCATTCTTGAAGAGATGCCAAATCTATACTTTCTCAGGGTTTCTGTATAACTAACTCCACAAAGATAATTTAGTACTCAAGTAAAAAAAAAAGCAATTTCGGTCAGTTTTCCTGTACCTTGTTCAAATCCAACGTTTTTGATGCAATCAATTTAAGCCGGAACACAAAGGCGGTTTTGCAGTCGGTTGTGTATTTATTGAGTTACAGCAGACTTAAAGTAGAAAATGAAAAATGCAAGCAGTTCCCATTCCATTAGCCAACAAGATGTACAGTATCTCAGAAACAGCAGCAGACATTCAGCCAGCACAGCCATACACCTGCTGTTCAAACCAGGTTCAAATGACAGTTCAACTTTTTTTCTGCACACATATTGCAAGCACTTGCAATTTGACCCAATAATCACAGATATCCCTTTTAAATCATTTCTGAAAATCAATTATTAAAAATGAAGATTGTTGAAGCACGTGCAAGAAGTTCACAACTGTTGCGATATTCCAATGCATGTTTTCTTGAGAACAGCACAGATCATTTCTCTTTGTTAATGTGGAGATTCATGAACCACCATGTCAGGTGTTCTGAAGCGACTGTACAGAAATCAACTTAACCCAATCCATATTTGAACACAAGGGGTGTTCTAAAGCTATAAAAACAAGAGCAAAAGCCAAGGGGTGTTCACAGATCACTGGAGCTTAAGTTGCTTTATCATGCGCTTAACACTTTCATTCAAGAATATTTCAAGTTTTTATAGAAAAAAGAAGTGATAAGCTGAAATAATCTTCACCAGTTCTCTGAGGCAGAAAGCAAATGTCAGATAAGAGCAGAAAAAGGCAGCATGGTGCGATAACACAGACACTCAATGTGATTTATCATTTCTGTGTCGTGTTACGATTGCCCGAAACTCGAGGACTCCTAGCGTCCCTCGAGCACGTCTGACTGATTTTCACCTCGTCAGTGTAATTCTATAAGCGAGTCAGGGTGACGCTGCAGGAGAAGCGGAAATGTCTCCCAACAGTTTGAGATGAAGAGGCATAGCATGTAAATATCTATCACTAACACAGGGATATATGCAAGTGCCATCAAATACTACTCAGTGAGTCCGCAGGTGCATGATTTTCAAAAAATAGGACTGATTTTCAGCAAATAACACACTATCATACACTTTGATCTTAAAACAACAACAAAAAGGTTTGGGGGCACCAGTCTTTGAATTTTTCTTTTAAAAATGTAACAAAACTTGCCCTCCCAGTAAAACTGTACAAACTGTTTTTGTAATACAGAAAAATATTTACAAGGGTCCTTCTTTAAAAAAAAAGAAAAAAGTGTAGTAGTAAGAAAAATGCATCAAGTCCAGCTTTGGCACTCCTCTTAATGTCAGCATCTGCCCACACATCCGTCAGTGCTTTAACAGTGGAACTACAAAGTCCCAGGCGCTTTGTGATGACATCACAGGCAGACATCACTGGTTCCTTCCACACTCGATTGAACTGGACCTGCAATAGAACCAGACTGGAATCAATACATGGGCTGAGTAAATATCACTGTACTGCTGCCTATTATCAAATCAAATACATTTTAGTAACAAATTGAAATGTAAACAAATGCGTGGGATGGTCGCTGTGAAATTCATAAAAAAAAACGAAATGGCTAAATATTGGTTTTGTATGAAATCACCAGAAGGGGCTTTTAAAATCATAATGAAAACTTGAAATGTTTTTGTTCCATATTCCTCAAATGCATTATAGTTTTCCATGTTGATGCATTATTAGAGTAGAAATAAAAATGAGAATAAGCCAATTAGCATTTGCATTTTCAAATACTCGTTTTAGCACTGTGTGTGTGTGTGTCTAAATGTTTAATGCTAATGATGGTGTGGGTCCAACTATCATCCTGCCATCCCAGCATGCCATCTTTTTTGAAGGGCCAATCGGAGGTAATTACCACCAAATAACTTCCTGGGTAGCTGGAGGCTGCAGCTGTGGCATTTTAAAGGAACAGTTCACCATTTATTTTAAAAGAATGTCAAGCCAAGCCAACACACAAAAGCAAAATCCATCCAAAGCAATATTAACACCTGGTGCTTTTCAAAATGTTTCACAAAATCAAATATTTACTTTTTTTCAACCTACTCTCAACCAGTGACCCTCCCAGGCTGCTCCATGCTCAGGACTTCAGTGTCTGTTGCCAGCATCGGTCTCTCCACTGCTGCATCGCTCCCCTCCCCCACTGCCACGGTCACCTTTACCCACCTGACAAGGGAACAGACGCAAAGTTTAAACACAACCAGAAAAGCTTTTATAAACACATTAAATGCTTCTGTGAAGGCTATACACCATACTTAAATATTAAGTTGATGCAACAAATAACACATGCAAAGAGTGTATCCATAACTTACCTGTATTGATAGACTGTTTTCACACAAAACTTAAAATAACTCCTGTGATATCCATTTAAAAAAAGAAAAAAATCTAAAATTGGCAGTGAGCTGATATTTTTTTGTCTGTATAACATTACACTAATAATAATAATAATAACTTGAATTTATATAGCGCCTTTCATAAACTCAAGGTCGCTTTACAAAGAAACATACAAGGACAAGACATAAAACTAAAAAAAAAAAAACATAAAACGGGGCAGAAATGGAAGTGTAAGTGTGCGGGGGGGGGGGGGGGGGGGGAGTGAGTTATTGTTGGAAGGCGATGTCGAACAGATGAGTTTTAACGGTTGATTTAAAAATGTTGAGAGAAGGGGCGTTGCAGATTTCTGCAGGGAGGGAGTTCCAGAGGGTGGGGGCAGCGACACTGAAGGCACGGTCCCCGAAGGTGCGGAGGCGTGAATGGGGAATGGAGAGCAGGGCCAGAGTCTGAGGATACATAAGGGATGTATGGGTGGAGGAGATCTGTGAGGTACTGAGGGGAGAGGGCATGGAGGGACTTGTAGGTGAGGAGGAGGAGTTTGTAAGTGATGCAGGACTTGACCGGGAGCCAGTGGAGGTTGAATAGAGAGGGGGTGATGTGCTGCCAGGGCTTGGTGCGTGTGAGAACCCTGGCAGGTGAGTTCTGTGTGTACTGGAGCCTGTTCAGGGTTTTGCTGGGAACCCCGGACAGGAGTCCGTTACAATAGTCCAGGCATGAGGTAATGAAACAATGTATCAGCTTCTCAGCAACAGGGTCGGAAAGTGATGGCCGGAGTCTTGAAATATTTCTGAGGTGGAAGAAGGCTGATCTTGAAACGGATTTGATGTGGTTTTGAAATGAGAGGGTTGAATCCAAGACAACACCAAGGTTGCGGACCTGAGGGGATGGGGAGATGATGGAACCGTCGATGTTGAGGAGCAGATCTCCAACCTTCCCGAGCAGTGCCTTGGGGGCCACAACCATGAGCTCAGTTTTATCACTGAAAAAGAAGTGTAGGGTAAGCGATGGCTTTCCCTCTCTCTACCCACCTTCCATTGTCAGCAGGACTGGAGCTGGTCTGGTCCGGTCCGGTCCGGCTCAGGTCCGTCACACTGTGGGCTAATCTGTCTGTCAACCACTGCACTTTATCTTGGTCGGACAGCTTGGAGTGCTCCGGTGCAGCTGCTGCGCTCTCACAGGCCTCCTCCACTGCATCGACTGTTGTAGAAGAGAAAATATGCACACCCGAAAAACAACAAAGTCAAACATGGGTATAAAACACTGGATGCAAAATAAATAATTATTCTACCCCCAGCCAAAAACTCACCTTTCACAGCCTCGACTTCCAAGGAATCCCTCTTCTCAGAACTCTGGCCGTTCTGTTCCTGGCCTGATTCCTGCGCCTCTGCCAGCTTTTGGTTCTGGAAACTTTCCATCCATTCCAGAGTTTCACCGTTCTTCAACGCAGATCGATGGTCCTTGAACCAGCGGACGATGTCGGTGCGTCCGAGGCTCATTTGGACCTCCAGCTGGCTGTACTGCTCAGGAGACGGCCACTGGGTCCGACAGAACACCTGCTGAGACACATTATCTCATAAATTGTTTTTAAAAGGAAATATTATGCTCATTTTCAGGTTCATATTTGTATGTTGTGCTTCCCATTCTGCAGCACTCAAATCTAAATAACAAACTACAGGTAAGAGAAAACCTTAAAAAGCGTAATAGGGCCTCTTTAAGCAAAGCACCTTTAAAGACACAGAAAATATCAAGGAGACCCCTGAATGTTCCTTAATGTTACCCGTTTTTTAAACGTTGACAGTCTGAAAAATAACAGAAGCGAAATGTATTAGAGAGATTAGAAATATATTAAAATATCTGTCCCACCCTCACAAAGAATAGCCATAAAAGAAAAAAAATGTCACTTAGCTACAATCAGCAGATACATAGCCTAATATATATTGGCAGATTCTGATTACTGTATTCAGAATATTATTCAATTTGTCATGGAATATATTCCTTTAACTGTTTAACAAAGTCAATGTGTTAATACAAGCTATTGTGAATACAGATATCTCAATATCTGCTGGATGAACAGCGTGAAAGGTAATACAGAAATTCAGGATCATCAGAAGATTTATAGCATTTCTTTAGAATCTTATTTAAAATCACCTGGTGGTAGGAGAAATAATGCATTAATATGTATTACGAAGTACTTCATATTCTACCAGTTGTAGAAATGCATGTATGTATTAACACATTGCAGAGGCAGTCTGTGTTTCAGAGCATAAAACAAGTGCTGCTTCTTCAAGAGACTTCTCGTGGATATACTTCTATCACCACAACACTATTCAGCTCCTTTTCCTGAGTTTGTCAAATATGACCTCGTCAACACGTTACCGTGTTATCTCACTTCTCACAACCAAGTACCAGCACATCTCATCATTTAATGTCAATCACACAGATTGTTCTCAGGCACCAGTACTATACGTTCTCAGGTTTAATTAATTTTACACATCTTCTCACGCACAAAAGGTGCCATGTCCTATTAATTTATCTCTTTAAAAGTGACAACTCATTAATGTACTGATACCATTAGCAGCCCATCTGCACTCGTTGTAAAGGATTCAAGCTCATATTAAAAGACACAGTTCATCCCAAAATCTAAAAGGCACATTTCCCTTTTTCCTGAAGTGCCCTCTGTAGATTTAGATTGTTGTTGGGTGAATTGCAGAGTTTTTGAGAAATCAGCTGTTGAAATGTCTGCCTTTTCTCAGTATAATGGATCCAGAAGGAGCTGCTTGTGGTTGTCAAGGCGTCCAAGAAATACATTTGAAACAACAATATCTCTTTCCATAAATCATGACCCGAGTATTAAAGATAATCTGCAGACCTTGTTGTGAGCAGTGTCATGAAGGAACCCATTTTAAGGGGCTCCTGCTCAATGGAAGGCAGGTGTACTTGGTTGATACATAGCAATACATCTAAACAGGAACAAATATGTATTTTAGATTTTTCATGGTCCTTTCAAAGTTTTACATTTGTGTCAGATATTAATACATTTTCTTCTAATAAGTGCTGATGTAGACATGTCTGGGTCTGCTGTTCTCACCTCTCTTAATAGGCCAAGGGAGAAGCTGGTTATTGGAGCCGGGCTGGTGGAGGCAGACAGGATTGGGGGATGGGGAGAAGAGGAGGAGGAAGATGAAGTGAGGATGGGAGGTGATGCTGATGAGGAGAGGGTGGGTGGGCGAGGGGAGGAGGCTGCGAGTACAGGAGGGGAGGAGGACGACGATGAGGAGGAGGAGGAAGGGGAGAGGACAGGTGGATGGGGGGAGGAGCGAGGAGGCTTCCCGCCGTGCGACGCCCCGTTCAGCAGCGCAGCTGGCCGCTCCGCCCGCTCCTCCGTGCTCTTGGCAGACATGGAGAGCAGAGCCTTCTCCATGTTGTCCCTCAGCGCCCGGCGCTCTGAGAACCAGCAGTCCACCTCCGTGTGGGACAGCCGGGTCTCCTGGGCCAGCAGGGCTACAGCAGAACAGAGTTCAGAGGATCAGATGTCACACCGAGTGGAAGGCTACCTCAGAAACCTGGGAATTCATTCTCTCTCAGGGGGACTTAAACATGGGCTCATTAAAAACATTTCTGCTATTCCTGTCTGCAGGAACCCACCAGAGCCCCGCAGCTCCTCTGAGGCGAAAGAAAATTAAGTCACATGCTGTGAACTTGTATGAATAGAAGAAGCACTACTGGAATTTTTAAAGTAATTTTCAATTCCAAGTTATGAAGTGAGGGTACAAAACTTTACAAGAACACAACCCACTGCTTTTCTAACTATCTGGTTTCCACCCAATTTATTCAGACGAAGTTTTTAATAGCTTCTTTAAATCTTCCGTTATATTTATTCTCAGGAAATGTATATTCTAAATGGGTTTTGAAAACAAATGGCTTCATTAGCTACTAACTTGCAGGAAGGCTATTTTCTCAAACCCAAAGTCTGATTCTAATGCCGGGACAATCAGGAAATAAAGAAAAATAATAATAAGTTACGTAATTACAATTAACGGCGCTGCTAGACCCCAAGGTTAACACAGGTCTGCACCTCCTTAATACTCGCAGGGCAACAGTTTTGATGAAAATATAGTTTTTGAAATGCTTAAATAAATAAAATATTGGCTGTAGCATTATATTGTTTTACGTAAATACAGGTTGTGAATTTTTGGAAAAGATAACATTTATTTTCTCAGTAATTTGGACTTTACCATGCTCTGTTATTGGGAATCTTTTGATCACTTCAGTTGAAAACAACCCAACTCACCTAAACCAATCCATATGCTATTCAAAGTAATAATATAATTTGTTTTAAATCCCATCGCTTCTCTCTTTCTTGCCGGGCTGGTGAACATGGTTCACTGTTTCTTCATACCTGCACACACTAGTCTGTGTTGAGTATGGCGTGAGTGTTACATGTTGTGATACATGTTGTGATCATGGATGTTGCCCCTCGTTTCCGTTATGTGATTGTGATGTGCTCCATGTGACATGTACTGTATGTGGTAACGTGTGCTGTTTATTGCTCTCTTTTATCCTCTCTTATCCTTACACCTGTATCTACTTGTCTTTCATCCTTTTTATTTCATTTGATATTTTCTTATAACTAATGCTGTTGAGATATTGTGATTTTAAGAGTGTCTATTACCATCTGGCCGGGGACAACAGCTGGAAATTAGCCATGTTGGCTAAAGCTGCACCATTTACTGTTTTTGTGACAGTTCACCGATGGGGACTGTCCACGACACTATAAATAAATAAACTAAACTAAATATCCTACAAACCAAAGTAAGAATGAGCTTACGCCAATTCCTTGACTCTTTCCATCCCAACACTGTGTTACACTGTGTTATATGATTAAACTCCTTGCCTTGTTAGGAGTTCAGTGGAGAGTCTTTACCTAGCTCCGCCTCTGTCTGCGTGCTGCTTCTCTGAAAGCTCTCCTCCAGCGCCTTCAGCTGTTCTGAAGACTTCCCTTTCACCCTCTCCAGCAGGGGGAAGTGGCTGGGCACCGCCTTCTTCACAGCACCGTCTTTAGGTGCTGGGGTCACCTCTGCTTTCACCAGCACCGGAGGGGGAGGAACGCCTGTAGAGACACAGAGACAGACTGAAGAACCAAAATATGGAAGGGCCAAAACGGGTCTTTTATTTTGCTAAATGAAACGGCACTTACAAATACATTATCAACAGACTACTGACCACGATTAGGAAACTTTGCTTTCCTGTACATTTGTTTCTAACAATAAAACCCTTCCTCTGAGAACCAAAATAAGCTTGTTTCTGACAAAAAGAACGATGGCAGATAAATACCCTGCCTGTATAAAAATATACAGGCAGGGTATTTTATCATTTCAGATTGGTGACACTGATGATATCACATACCTTTGAGATTAAGGAGCCTCTGTTCACTGAACCACTTCTTTATCTCTCCTCTGGACAGCCCGGTGGTCTCTATCAGCCTGTAGATCTTTAACATGAGCAACAGAACATAGGGGGTTTAACAGTGATGTGTCTTAGAAAAAGAAAAAAGCACTAAATTAGAAATTAAAAGCAGCTACAAAAATATGAATACCAAAAATCATTCAAATATATTTGAATCTTCTAAGCTAAGGCATGGCAAGAAATGTCCTTTCACTCACTTATTCTTACCTCATCTTCCTCGGGGAAAGGACACTGTGTGTAGCTGGCCCTCAGCACTGAGAGCTGCTCAGCTGTTTTGTTGGGGTCCACGGTGAAGCTCAGCACTTTGGGCGACGCCAGCTTGGATGTTGCCATGGGCACGGAGATGGTCTGAATAATGGAGGGTCGTTTACTGTCCGTGGTGATCCCAGGGGAGGACAGGGGTCTTTTGAGCGACTGTGCCACCTGCGGTAATTATAAAGGAAGGTGTTCAAGTCAATGTAATAAAATACAGATAGTTGGATAGATGCGGCACAACCCCCATGTTTCTACTCTTACACAGCCCTGTCCCTTGTATAGTTTTAATAATCAAATAAAACCAATTCTATCAACGCTTACATGTGCATATAGATAAATTCAATCCAACAAAAAAGATACAAAAATACAATTAATGAGAAGGAAAAAAAGATTAAAATAACCAAATAATATATATGTTTTTGGTTTTAAAAGCTACAATAGGTCAAATATACATTATTAAAGAAAAATATATATAAATATGGGGCGTCCATTTTTTGCCAAATAATGTTTAGGGTCTTTACTGCACAGAGTAAGGGTTGATGGATATTTTCCTTCAATTTAAGTAGTATTTATACTGCTTAATTATAATTAAATTAAATTAAAAATACACGACCAACAAATGCAGAAGTAGCAAATGGTTTTATGCATAGTGCAAACATATCTAATAAGATGATAGAATGACTGCAAAAAAAAGTTTGGATCAACACGAGACATACATTTAGCTAGTGTTAATGTAGAGGAAACTTCTGAGCAGAAACCTCTGACTATTCCAAAACATTAACATTTCTGGGTTTTGTACCTGGTTAGCCACGGTGAGGGCCAGTGGAGCGCAGGTGACCGTGGAGCCGTTGGCCACAGGGGTCAGCACCAGGCTGGTCTGTCCCAGCAGCTGGCAGGGCAGAGACTGCAGGACGGAGGCTGCCGTCTGCATGGCTTTAGAGGCTGCAGACATGTTAGAGCTGAACTGAGGAGCTACCACGGTAAAGGTCTGAGGCAGAGAGGAGATGGTACCGTTGAACATCTTCTTCCTGGATTCTTCCACCTGAGATAAAGGGAAAGCACTTGTTATAAATTGTATTTAATAATATTATCCATATTTATGGCTGCTATAGTCATTATCTGCAGTAACCTGTATTCTTTTCAACTTATCCTAAATCAAGCAAATATAATGCTTTAGAAAATGTTAGTATTTGGTAGACCAGATGATACCTTATTAAGCTTCAGAGATAGAAAAAGAACTGGTAAAATACAATAAACCTCACTTGAGGCTTAACAATTAAATTGCCTCTAATGTTCATCCTTTCTCTAATTCCTACCTCCTCAGGAGACCAGCTAATGCCCTGCTTGAGCCTCTGTGTGGTGAACCAGACTTTGATTTGCTCCTCTGGATGTTTGGAGGCGGCGGTGAGCCAGGAGAGCTCCGCCTGCGTGGGGTAAGGGAACTTGTTGAAGGAAGAGATGAGCGTCAGGTTGTCGTCCAGCGAAGGGTTGTATTTGGTTGTGTTGAGGGGCACTGCGATCTTCGGAACCTGAAAGAATACAAGGTCAATGGTGACTAAATAGCTTTTTCACATTAAAAACAATAATAAAGAAGAACTGTGGTCACAAAGAATGAAAGAATGTAGCATTGTGCATATAAAAAAAAAGAACATTTTTATTTGAGAGGTCTCTAATGTAATCTCCTAATAATGTTTTCATACCAAATTAAAATGTCCTCTTAAAACGAATAATTTGGTTACTTTATTCTCTATACTTATTAGATTTTATGCTTCTCTTGTGACATTTTTCGGCGGACCTGCTTTGTTCTGAATAAAATAATTTGGAATTAATAAATTGAGGTGCACAAACTGAGCACCGTTTTATTTCTCCTTATAATAATTAGCACTAAACTACTTTATTGTAGTCAGGAAAATTCCTCTGAAAATAATTAGGAAATAACAGACCCATAAAATAAAGCATTACCAGCAAAACAATAAAAAGGTGCATTTGACGAAAAACCATTCTACTATTAAAAGCTAGCTCAGAATATAAAGGGATGGCAAGTCAGAGGAAATGATGCTTCCTGTCCTACCTGAGAGTAGCTGAGAGGCCGCTGTAGGGAAGGCATGATGTGTGAAAGGCCTTCTGCTTTGAGCAGAGTCGACTCTGGGATGATGAGCGGGACGTTCACGGTGAACGCTGTGATCGGTTTCTTTGCCAGATCTGTCCGTTTATTATCCGACGACATTTTTGGTTTACCGATCTTCACTGAGGTGGGCTTGCCGAGCGGCAGAGCGCTGAGGTCGTCCCCTTTGCCAGAAAATGTGTTGTAGATGACCGCACTGTTGCTGAAACCTTCTATTGTCTGTTCAAGGATTGTCTGATTGTTCATTTTGATGCGTTTGAATTTAAATTTGCTCTCCCCCGGGTGACACCTCTCGTTGTGTTCCGTCAGGGTGTCAAACTTCTTTGTGTTAAAGTTACAAACGGCGCACAAGTAGAGGGGGTTAAGGATGACGTTGGGGTGGTTGGCGTCCACGTGTTCTTTGAAAGTGTTGAGGTTCTGTGTGGAGAAGGGGCAGTATTTACACTCGTAGCCCCCCTGCTGTCTGCACTGAGGCTTGGAAAGGTCGGGGGGCTCAGCTTGGGGTTTGTCTGGAGGCAGGGGAGGGTCGGGGGCCGAGCCCGTCAGGTCTAATTCCACAGAGGGCTCGGTCTCTGCTGAGAGATCTGTCTCCATAGGCATCTCCTCAGAATGGTTCTCCGTTGTTGTCTGGAAAGAAGGCAGTTTACAGATGTAATGGATATATACAAAAAAATACTTCCCAATTCATGTCATTGATTTTCTTGAAAAAGTATTTACATAATTCATGGATTCTTTCGTAATGAACATCTCAAAAACCCTTTCCAATATGCATTCATGTAGAGAGTCGATACATTTTGTGGAGAAATCTAATTAATAAGAGTATTTGTTTTGTTGATATTTCCAACAGTTTTCTTTCCCGGCAACCACAATTTTATTCGGTGTATATTTAATATAGCTTCATCACATTAAGTTGCATTGAAAATTAAGAGCCACAATTCTTCCTCAAGTAAGCTTTTGTGTTGAAAACCATACCTAATTAAATATGTATTTTAGTAATAATAATAGATTTATTTTGTAAGCGCTTTTACAGGTGCTCAAAGTCGCTTTACAGAGATAGTGAAAAAAATAAAAAATAAAATAAAAGAACAACAAATAAATATAGAAAGTCACATTAAAATCAAGCAATACAACAACAATCACACATTAAAAGCCAGATTGAAGAGGTGAGTTTTTGTAAGTGTTTTGAAGGTGGTGAGGTCAGTGCAGTCTCTGATGGGTTGTGGGAGTGAGTTCCAGAGGGAGGGGCAGCGACGGAGAAGGCTCTGTCCCCCCAGGTTCGGATAGCTTTGTGACTGTTCACTTATCCAGTGAACATTTACATTTTTTTTACATTTGTTATATTATCATTCATTTCTCATAATGTTATAATACAATTACTACTAGAAATGTAAGGTTATCCATATCTTTGTGATATCTACATAGCAGATAAAGGTTTGTATTAGTAATATACCAAGCTTATAAAAACAAGCTCTGAATCAAATATTCAAAATATTACACATGAACTTAATTTATTTAGTTGATCCTATAAGCAACTTAAAATATACCTCCATGTCATCGTCTGTGTCGTCATCCAGCTCCACCATGGTCTGCTCTGGGCGGATCATCAGGGGGGTGGAGGCCTTCCGTCGGCTGGACATGATGATGGATCCTGGGTTGGTCTGGGTGGAACGCTGCCAGTGAGGGGAATGCTATCACAGGAGGGTGGGAAAAGGTCTGCAGACCAGCCAGGAGGCCTGACCTGTACTGGGACCCAGAGACAGGCGAGGGCTCTCTTTGATATTCAGAGAGGAAGTGAAAACAGGACAGTGTCTGGGACGGGGGGAGCAGCCAGTCTTAGTGGCTGGAGCGAGAGGGGGGCAGTGGAAGGTGGGGGTCTGGTACGGATGGTTCTGGTGTCGTGTCGGGCTCACTGCCAGTGTCAGCTCCAGTGCTGGACCACCTCCAGGAACTTCATGACAGGATGCTTCCTGGGTGGAAGAAAGAAGGGAAGAAGCAGGGAAAAACTGATTTTTATCCAACACCTTTTCAAAACTGAAATTCAAGCACTTTTCAAGCTTTTTCCGAGCCTTGAAGCTGAGGTACATTACAAAGCACATACTGTTACGATGGTTTACCAGATGCTCCAATCCATTATTAATATGATGCAAGTGTGCTTTAAACAACTAAAATGTGTGTTTCTGGACAGCACTCTGCAGAAGGTCGATGAAATAGGTGAAACATTTAGCTTTGTTATATTTTCCTTTGTCGTAGAGGTAGATCTAGCATTCCATTCACCCTTGCTGAGCCAATATCAAACAATAATCAGTAAACAAATAACATTTGAATAAAGTCTTTACTGGAAATGTGAAAAATAAGTGAACATTGGACCTTTTAGACTGGCAGTGATTAACCTCATTTACACTTTTTCAACTAAATGTAGCATTAAGAAAATATGGTACAAATCAAAACAATTCAACTTTCAAACTTTTCCAGCGGCTTAAAGCTTAGGTCAATAAGATTTGTTTTGTATCCTCTTATTTTACCTTCACACCAACCCAAACAAACCGCATCAAGCAGTTAAACGCTCCAGGTTTCCATTCAACCGTACAAAACAAGCCTGGTGTGAACGCGACCTTAGATACCCTTTTTGTGTGCCTTTGGTAAGTATTGCAGCAGGAACCAAACAAGCTGGTTTGAGCGTGTCAAGAAAAGACAACAGGCTGGTTTATATAGCTCAGCGGGGTCCCATGTGGGTCTGCAGCGTGCCACCATCCAAAAGGAGATGGTAGAGTAAACACTTTGCCAAGGCCAAAAAATGGCTACAAATGAGGAAGGTCAGAGGAAGCAAACAAACAAACATTGCAGAGCAGATGGTCTACAGGTGGTCGACTGACATACAGCACAACAACACTGGTGCTGAAAATGAAACGAAATCCTACACCAGGCACAAGAAACCCTGCCCTGCTTAATGAGCGTTTGTTTGTTCAGGCTGATGGAGTGGAGCAGGGTGTGAAGTGTCTAACTCACATTCATTTTCCATCTGCTTTAGGGGAACACAAATCTGTCATAGATTTTCATTCTTTACAAAATACTGGAACTTGGTTTTGCCTAGATAAATGCCTGAAAAACTATTCAACCACTGTATGATACTTGTTTTATTTGTGAATTAAAAAAAGGTTGCCATCATTATTGAATTCAAGCTATTTATTATATTGATCTTTTGTTTTTTTAACACTCTTGAGGTGTAGGTGCCGAACAAAGCCCACTGGGTTCTTTGCCTCTTCCTGCACGGTTTCTGATTTCTTAGCTGTTATTTGTGTGTGTTTATATTGTGCAAAACAATCAAATACAAAACCGGAATGCATGCAACCACAAATTAATTGTAGTCAAACAAACTAAAAAGGTAATTGTAAAACCCTTTTTTTTTGTTTTTAATCTGACCGCTAATATATATATATATATATATATATATATATATATATATATATATATATATATATATATATATATATACACACAAACTAATTTTGCAGACCCTATCCCTCCGTAGTCTTTCAAGTAGGAGGAGAAATGCCAGCGTTCTCCTCCGGTTTACAGACACTGTGGCCATTTCTCAACCGCGAGTACACATGCTTCAGAGCAACTATTTGAAGTATACTACGTCAGAGTGGCGCAGAATGCTGGGCATTTAACATGCATTTAAACAGTCCTTCGGCGCCACTCGATGACGTAGTATACTTGAAATAGTTGCTCTGCAGCAGTTTTACTTGCGATTAAGAAACGGCCTGTGTAAATTATAGGCTATATATAGAATAATTATGATTATGAATGCATTTTTTTACCACTAAAATACAGCAACACATCTTTGATTCATGTCGTTTATAACTGGGATATTACAATTATTATTTACTTTGTCTGTACAAAGTAGCCTGTCCAGGAATCAATAAAAACTGCGAGCCGGCAGGCAAGACGCTCGGCTTCTGAAACGCGCCCGGTAGGGTAAGACGCCGGAGGAGGCCGGACCAAAACCGCGGCGCAGCCGTGACACGACACAGACGGACCGGTGGAATCGAGGAGTTAGAGCTTATGACAAAACTTCAAATTAGAACAATTTAAAATAAATCATTATGAAGCTTGGGAAGAAGGGTCATATTCAGAGAAAAAAAAATGTAATTTGAGATTACATTTCGTGGAATTACCTTTTCACAACTATGTTTATTTTTTTTATAAATACGGCTTAACTTTCAGAAAGCAAGTTCTATAATAAATATTGGCCAGGGCTCGACATTAACGACTGCCGGATGGCCCGAGGCAAGCTAGTATTTAGCTCGGGCAATGAAGCCTCACCTGCTGGTTGCCCGATCGGGCAATCTATTATGGCAATTGTGGAGACGTGTCAGTGCCTGACAGCGGTCAAATCGGTTGGAAAACGATGAAAAAGTTGCCAAAAGTCGGTCAACCCGTCTTTCTTCATGGACGTCACCATTTTGTGTGCTTCGCGGATGCGCTCGGCTCCTCTCGACTGCTGCTCGGTCAGCTTCCGGATGAGGAGGCATTCGTTCGACCAACTTCACGATGTTCGGGCTGGCCCGGTCAATACGATTTCTATACAATGAATACTACCCGGACAATGAATCGAATGCAACCACATTTTCGCGGGAATTTCAATTTGTTAGGGATTCTGATGCTGAATACCTAACGATCAAATCATTTAAAGTCAGTGTATTACAATGTTACTTAGTCCACCAAAGCAAGGTGAACAACCTGGAAAGAAGAAGAGAAAGACTGAGCTGCAGACTCAGAAATGCAATAATATTTTCCCATGCAGGTCATTATTCAAGTACTCCATGACCACCCTGAACGTGCAATTTGTTTGTAATTAGTAATTGTATAAAGCAGTTATTTCAGGGTGGTTTCGGCCTCTTGCCAATTCTTAATTTCTAATAAGCCGGCCAGTGTACACTCGAGGTCTCCCAGATTAACAGTAGATAACATTACAAACATTTTTAACAGGGGCCATAATAGTGTAAATAATGTTTGTTTTGGCAGTTATAACTGAATGTAATGTTTTCTACTTTTTTGCATCTGGGAAGGCATTTGCCTTCATCAGATGGAAAGTGTCTTGACCAACAACTTAAGTATTTCTTATAGCTATGCAGGGCATGCAAGCGAGCAAACACAAACAAGAACAAACAAACAAGTGAAATGAAGAATAAAATTCAAATTGTACAATATAATATTGTGCTGGTTCATCTTATAATTCAGTCTAGAGAATGCACCAGTCAGCATCTAAGACCTGCAAAAATCTAAATCTTCTAGGGGGAGGCCCCCCAAACCCTTCGTGCGTCATTTAGTCAGCGCGGGGCAGTTTCAGGGCAATCTCTATTGGGCTCAGGGCCATCTGTAAATTAGCTTAGATGGCCCACATCTAAAATCCTTAATGGCATGCACTGTTGGCACATTTTTTGTTACTAATACATTAAAAGCGGTAGAACTGTCAGGTCAACACCATGAGCAACACGCATTTACACTATAATATGAACTTTGGCCACTTATACTTACAACCTGCTATAATAACAGCTTATCAGTGAAACTGGCTGAGACTAGAAGAGTTCAAGTGGCGGCATTTCACCGGGACAGGAAATAAAAACAACTCGCTTTATGGACAGGCTTTGACAAGTTTTACAGAAGGATTTTATAGTGTCTATTTATGTAGCGTAAAAACATTTATCATCACACTTTAAAATCAGTGGTTTGATACGGTATGCAAATGTGTGCAGCTGTCGGTGGGACAAGTTGTCCTGAGAAATATTGACTTATCATAAATCTGATTGTGCTGCAGTGTGAACAAAGTGAGAAATCAGAGACAAAGCGGCTTCAGAGAGATCTCTCAACAAAAAAAAACAGAGCTGATTTTATTTAGCTCAGTTCAGAAAAGCTGAGGGAGAGTGAGAAGATGAAACTTTCCTAAGGCCATATTATAATAAGAGTAGCGAGAAAGGATCTTATCTGGCTGAAAAAAAGTATATTGATATTCTAGTGCCCTCATGCAGAAGCTTTATATTCACATGAGTGAGAATCAAATGAGTTGAAGTAGCATCAGCGCTCTTATATCAAGATGTAATGAGGTTCCAAAAAAAACAAGTAGGCAGATGATGAGGGAATGTTCTGTAACTAATTAAAAATATCCTGTATACAAGGCTAGTTAAATATGTGATACTTCCGAGTAAATATTGACAGATAAAATATGTTACACACAACCAACAAACTATTTATCATTAAATATAAGCCTGCACAGTCACAGCGCAATAGGGCGGTGCAACTTGCAGAAAGTGTTTTGTAACATCAGCACATCAGAATGATACTTTGTTGCCATGCCAAAGTGTCATTAATCACGTGGCACTTTATCCTTCAAGGCTACTCGTTTGCTAGTCATTGTCCCGAGATATCACGACTCCTCATACAACCCACTGAGGCATCATTCGAATGCAGACTCATTGCCATGGTGTCTCTATGGCAACCACGGATGTAGAGCTGTAGTGAAGTAGCTCCTACATCCGTGTCACTGACAGAGTGTGTGTATATATAGGGGTGACCACAACACCTGGGTTTGGTGTTTTTAGAAACAACTGAAAAAGCTCAGAAAGACAGAAATAGCCGACAGGCCTCATGACTTAAAAGTCAGGACTATCCGATTCCTGCAGAATTTCAGAGTGATGCGCTGCGTTCGGGAGGTTTTCTCAGCTTCACTCACAGAAAGTCGATAAGGTCAAGGCAAAGTCACAAGAAGAAGTGAAACGTATTTTTCTGGAATAATCAGAGCAAGTCGTGAACAGAACATAAAAAGTATTTCTAAGGTAGCAGGAATGTTACAGGCTTTCTTATTACCCCACGGTTTTTGGTGATATAAAAGATTAAGACTGTTTTAAGATGGGGATACACCATACCATTTTAGAATTGTTGTTTGAGTTCAAACTCGTACTGTACAAGTAAATGGTCAACAATGTTAAGTCACAGGTCATGATTTATGTTTCACACTGGTGATGGTCCAATCATCAAGTGTTCCAGTGTGCGAGTCAAGTTCAAAATAGAACCGAAGATCTGCCCCAATTGATTGTTCTGGCTATTGAAGATTGTCTGTGAATATGCTTCGAGGAAGTTTTTTTGCAAGCGGAGGTCTGTAACATAACAGCACGTTCACAATCGTGCCATCATGTACCCTGATCATCTGTATGCGAAACTTAAAAACAATGCTTTTAAAGCTAGCCTATATTGACAGCTAGGTGGTAAGGAAGACATGTACAATAGGGTCTGCTGAGAGAATGAGAAGTTAGCTTACTAAGTTATACTGTACAGACAGTACATTGTTATACGGGGGAATAGTGGGACATTCTTGTGTGGCTCTGCAGTGTGAGATCCTGATTTCTAACATGTCAGAAATCCATCTGATCAATCTAGAGCAGTTGATTGTTCCTTGCCCCCTCAGGTACACTGAATGTCAAACGGTGCTCCAAGTTGAAAATGAAATACAACAAAAAAATGTGTCACGTGGCTCAAATAAAAAAACACTAGGCTTAATAATTAATAACTTGCAAGTCTTTGTCTTAAAAATAAGAAAAGGGAATCCTCAATCAGAAACCTCACTTTGAATCAAGAGATTCATCTGATTGAATCAGTAGTTCTTGTTTTATTAATTCAACTTTATTTTATGAATATAACTGGTTTTGGAGTTTAAACTATCAGCTTATCTGATGTGAAAACAAGTGACTGACTGTCACCTCCTATTTCCGTGTTTTTTTTCCCGGTTTTTTTCTCAATTCTTTTTTTTTTTCGGCGACCAACGACCAATTAAATCTTGACCGACCAAAGACTCTTTGGCCGACTAACCTTTGGTCGACTAATCGGGGGGCAGCCCTAGAGTTTATGCTCTTGAGTTATTTGAAATGGATGAATCACAAGAGTCAAGAGACAATCATATGCAGCCACCACTGCAGACAATTCTACAACAAGTACATTATTAATATTAGTGGAGTCTAATATGTGCAACTGCACAGATAAACAGAGTAAGAGAAAAATGATGCTATACACCACAGTGCATTTACCTAATAACCCACTCACTGTGAAAGTCTGCCAAAATCTAGCAATGAAGCCAACAACTGGTGAGAGAGAGCATCTGTCAGCTGCATCTGAAGTTCAAACGACCTGCTGAACTTTTGCTGAAACAGCCCGCACACTTTCTGTGAGCTGATGGGCTGCATGAGGATCTGACTGTGAGCAGAACTCCGTAGCTGGACTGTTTTACCTCACAGTCAGAGGGAGAAAGGATGAGCAGATTGATTTTTGCATCAAAGAAGTATCCCAGAAAACACAACTGCATAATAACTAAGCAATATCACTGTGTTTAACTCGTAAAAGCTGCTAGTTGCTCTTCAAATGTGCCTAAAGAGTCACTCGCAACACGACAGATTTTGAAGAGAGGCTGGCTCAGAAAAAGGAACATTATCTAACAAAATTTAAACACAAACAACTCAGCAGTTGGAGATTTTGCAGTATAATTGAACTTGTGTTAGCTGACTGTCTCAAACAAAGACTAAAGCCTATGCAAAGAGTGCTGAACACTGAGGATACACTGGAAGTGAAATCCTCTTCCTCTCTTTACTCTAGCAGGAGTCTCCTGCTGCCGTCACTGGATACTTAGGAGTAGGGTTGCAAAATTCTGGGAATTTTCAAAGATGGAAACTTTCCATGGGAATAAACTGGGAATTTTCTAAATTGAAGGTTGGCTCTTCATAGGGAACGATATAGTTGGGGAAAGTATATTTTAGCATAATCTTGACTAAAACAAACAATTGCCATTCAAGTACACTTTAATATCCATGCCATTCCTCAATCAAATGCACATAGCACACTGCTTACTGCATGGCTATTGAGACCACACCCCCTACAGCAGGTTTATGGCTAGAAAGGATCCGTCTTGTGTAAAACTCTCACGAGAGTTTGCAAGTCACGTGGCTGAATGTTTACGTTTGGCAGGCAGCCTTTCAGTTACGATCGTTAACATCAGTGGGCCACAGCAAATGATGGTGAGAAGCTAAACTATCTATTAATTATGCCAATGACAGGGAATGTGATTGTTGAAATAGGGTGTTCTTGCTGTTCAAAGAAGAATGACAACACTGTAGATCACCAACACTATGGTTTATTTTTTATTCACAGTCAAGTCAACGTTTTCGCAGTAAAAGTCCCAACTAAGATAGCTCCTGGTGCAATAACATGTTCCCTTTCAGTGTTTTACTATTATCCTGCTGCATTAATGTGTATGTTGCATCATGTTACTGCTGTAGATGTGTTTCCGAGCCGCTCCAACGAGAGGTACAACGAGAACGTGAAGTCATATTTACAAAAGACGGATCCTTTCTAGCCATAGCCCTACAGCAGGGATGGGCAACTTGGATGGTATTGGGGGCCACATAATGTATGTACTGGCCACCAGGGGGCCGTAGATTCACTTGGAACACACACAAACAAATTAGTAGTAGTGGCGGCTCAAGTTGCTTACTTTCATTACGGCAACGGTCTGCAACAAACATACTAAACATTATGGTTTACCCCTGAATTCAGTGAAAAGATATTCTTTCTCCCACTTTTCTTGGAAAACACAATTTTCCTCAGATACCTTTCTCTTGCTCATGCTGACATCCACAGAGGGCTGTGCTCTTATGTTACCCGCTCTATCAAAATCAGTCGGAAGTCGCAACGGCTCATTTCAAAATAAAATGATTCAATTCGATTACATTACCCTCAATTCCCAGTTAGTTCCCATAAATTCCCATGGAAAGTTTCCAATATAATGCAAATTTACTGGAAATGTTCCGCCCCTTTGCAATCATGGAAAAGATAATTGGCAGAGGAAGTGATTAATAACCATGGCAGTGTACAACTGTATTAACCAGTCGCACAAACTTTATCATTTGGTGTCCCTGACGGACGAATTTTCTTCTGTGGGCTTTTTGTTTGTTTGGCTGTAAACATCTCTGCGGAGCAACTCATAGAAAAGTGCTTGAGGTAATGTTTCTAGCTATTCAGATAATTATTTCCCACCAAAAAATAATTGCGCTGAAACTCGGCTGCTTTCATAACCCGGGTCAAACAGTCAGTCTGGCGCCTTTTTTGTAGTGTGTCTAACCTAGTCAGCCAGTTGTGTGCAGAGTGAGCTGTGAGCCACACTCCATACTGTCGAGATGCTCATTAAACTTGTATGAATACCCTGCCTGGGAGCCCCTTTGCCTTCCCGTCTGTCTGTCTGATTGGTGCATTATACTAGTGGAGTGTTTCAGAAGGAGATACCTTTAATGCTGCCAGGTAGAACACACACACTTATCATTCCCTGGCAGGATTCAGTTTTGGCTACATGCGGACATCCATACTGGAGAGAATACGAGATACACATTCTCCATATTACAAAGTCTGTCTAATGCATGAAGACTGACATAGGATCTAATGCAGAGAAATGGTGTTGGTGCTATAGGAAGGAGCTCTATCCAAACAGCAGTGAGAACAGAGTGACACTGAACAAATGAGTCACAGCAGCACTCTGCACTCAGCACCTATTTCTGTGCATCATTGATGTAATCTCAAAGTGTAGTAGGGGGAAAATGTGACTGCGACTGTACTCTCAGAAACTGGAATTTTTGGAAAGGCAATGAGGTCTATGATGCATATATCCTCTCTTAAAAACATGTCAGAACCGAATAACCCCTCCTGTGTCACCTGTCCATTGCTGAATGTGTCATGATTGTACATTTCCCAGCAGTGGGATGATTGATGGATTACTTATTCTGATTGGTGGTTAGAGTGATGTTATATATTGTTATTATATATTATGGATCACCGCAACTGTGGTTCTTGTGGCTGAGACATTAAATGGATACTTCCGATGTTTGGAGTGGAGTTGTATGATGTACTTATTCAGAGTATTCTCTACGGTAGAAGGCGGCCGAGTCGACACGGCCCAGTTTGGAGTATAAGCAGTTGTGCAGCTTGACTACGAAAGAAAATACCACTTAAAAATAAATATCAGTTTAACTTGCTGTCAGACAGCCTTTTCTGACAAGAACTGAAGCAGTTATCTGTGATCTTGTGAAAGCCACCAGACGCCTTTGACAAAAACAGTAATTTTACCTCACAAAACACCAGAGTATATAGACAACCGCTCTGATCTGTCAGTGTGTTGATGTTATTGTGGGATTCTGAATCAGCCATTTAAAAACAACAAAGTCAAACAATGAAACAAACATGCTGACGAACATTTCTTTTAAGTTGCTAAAATAAGTACAAATACGTATTTTGCCATTCCCCTTCACCATTATTATGTATTGTATAACTGTGAAGCTTGTGCTCCTGTCTTTTCATTAGTAGTAGTAACATGCCAACCACTATCTAGTGTTAGTAATACAATGACTAAGTATGTCAAACTACCTCACCTCAAAACATCCTAAGTATTTCTTTAAAACATTTTCAGTGGCACATTAAGAAAGGAAAGCAAGAGAATAAAAAAGGCATTCCCATGCTTTATACAGAAAAATAAGGCGAAGAACACATGGTTGATATGATATATAGTACACAGGAAATTATATAACACAGCCAGACTGAAGGCCTTGCATGCACTCCCTGAAATGTGGAGACAGTCAACTGAGTTTTCAGGCAGGCTGTAATCACAAACACAAAAAGGTATAAGGATGGCAAACTGTCCCACACTTGAAGCCATGCATGAAGTACACAACAGGAACACTTTAAATAACGAGCCCAAAGCATGAAAGCCGCGCAAAAACCACAAGCTGTAGAAATACTGACTGCAACTGTCACTTTTACATAAACAAAAACATTGAGGCTCCATAACACACTTTATATCCAAAGTAAGCAACAAAAACATATTGCACAAAGAGAGCACACACACTGCTTTCTGTTGGCAGTGCTGTATGGGGTGTGTTCTCCCTCCTGACTGCTTGGTCCACCAGTCAGCCACTGCAGTGAAGAGGATGGGGTGTGTGTGTGTGTGTGTGTGTGTCTGCATTTTGTGGGTAAGGAGAAGCACCACAGCCAAACATGTCCCAGGCAGCAGGGGTGGAGGAGGCAGAATTTCGGGCCGTCGCAGAATTGATTTAAATCTCATCACGCGGCTCCTCTAGAGCAGAGCGCTGCTGCACTGTGCTGATGTGCTTGGATTGTTCTGCATAGCAACAGAGCAGCACTACTTTAGCTGGGCTGGGATAAAGACTTAACGAGGATAAATGATAGAAAGGGTTGCTTTTTCACTCGGGTCCAACCCATTTTGGATTTCTGAGGCAGATGCTGATAAAGTAAAACAATCAAAAATAGGTTCAGTATATGTAAGAGTTTAAGACATCTTTATTTTTCCTTCACATAAAAGCCACTTAACCATTTCCCTAAAATGCTTTAATACTTTTGTTTGTAAGGTAACTTCATTTTATATGATACTGATATCAGAGTGACAACGCAGGATCGCTCTTTAGATAAAAACAGCGTTTAGTCACATCAGCAAATATTCCTTTAAAAATTGTGCATTTTGCGGATTACAATTTTTTAAGATCAGCACTTTCTTCTCTACACTGTTTTATTCAATCTACTAAAAAAGGTGCAGGAAGTACTTTTTTTCCCAATTTAACACAGCACATTTAACACAGCTTCTGACAAGTTGCCAAGCTTTTATCTTAAATGATGCCCTAGTGTGCTTTTTGGGGTTTCCCTTTCTGTCGTGTGTTATTTGGTTTTTGTGCATGTAAGTGGTCTGCAAAGGCTAAGATCCCAAAGTCCCCTCGAGAGGGAGTTTCTCTCCCACACACTTCCCCCCTGCCTGAAACGCCTCCATTGGACTCCTTTGATTACCTCAGTAACATAGTGACATCACTAACACTAGCGTTTCTATTGGCTAGCGCTCCAGCACATTGTACGTGATAGGGTATATCTCCAATTGGTTGACCAAGAGGTGCTGCAGCACAGGCAGGATGAGAAAAATAAAGAGCTTTTTGAACATTAAAGCATGGAAACATGTCACAGTAGAGGAACAAAATACAAATATTAACCTGGAAATTAACATAATAGGGCCCCTTTCAAGTAACACATAGTTAGACTGGACATCATTGCTGTGACCTTATTTGATCCACAAACACTGGAAAAGACACAGTGGCCTACATACAGTAGTACAGTATGATGGATAACAGTCACACAGACTACACTGCAGTAATACAAAATTCCAGTCTTCTGGTTATTCTGGCTCCCACGTAACAGGGAACACTTGTGTCACATTGCCAGACCTGTCTCCTCACGGAACACGCGCAGGCACACCGTCACACACACAAAGGGCAAGCTATAAAAATATCCAAGTGTCACCCACTCTGCTATTGATGGTTGTGTTTCCATGGTAACACTGTAACCAACAGAAAGTTTGCGTGCCCGAATCCAGGAGCTGAAACCCAGCAGAGGTCAATCAGTGTCACGACAGCAGCGGTGTTAAAAAGCCAGCTCGCTTTTTACTGCGTAAAGGTAAGGTTTATACAACTAATTCTATAATATTGTACACTCTTAGCACACCAGGATGGCATTCAGATGTTACAAACCTTGTATAAGCTAGTGTATACATAAACAAATTATGCACTGAATAGTTCTGAATATAGTAAAAGCAATCAGCAATATTATAGGAATATACTCAAAAAAGGAATTTTATACAATTTGAACCAAAGATGTGTCAAACAATAATGGGCTTAGATTTTGCGTTGCATGCTGGAACCGATGTGTGGTTGACGCATGTTCTCTCGTGGAAAATGTAATACTGTTTCAATTAAGTTTGTTGCCGTAGCCCCATATAAACTCACAAAGTGACCCCAATGACGAAGGCCAACACGTCAGAGAGCATTCACTTGATCCCGAGGCTACGAGTGAGAATGAAAGGCAGATGGGGAGCGGGGCAGTTTCATTACAGCGAATGGAATAATAAAAGGGGTTAACAATCCCTCTTGAAAATTTGTATTTAGGTGTCGTGATAATGGCCCTCCTTGACTGGATTTTGCTGTTGTATTTGCGCTCCGCCTGTCTACCTCGGTGCTCCTCTCTTTCACTCTCCCTAATGGCCTTCTGCACGGACAGCTATACTCTCCCACAGAAACGTTGTACCTACCACGTCAACCTGTAAGAGCTTTAAACTTATCTTGAATTTTGTTTTTATTTGGGCAGAATCAAATGTGTTTTAGTTACAGTAAACGCACTGTCTAACAAGTAGTAAATTAGGGCAAGGGTCACCCAACCAGCAGCCTCGAAATTAGGTCAACAATGACAAAAGACTTAGGAGGGGTTCTGCTAAACTTCAGTCTATAGGTTGCTTTGTTAGCACTGCAAATGCAACATGATATTTAGGTTGAATATTATGTTTGCACACAGTATATCCTGTACATGCATATGCATGTATGAGAGGGAGAGAGGGATTACTTCCAAACGAGGACACCTGGAGAATTTGGAAGTCTTTTACTTGATGTTTGTTAGCTTCTCAGTGTCTATTTAGTCCTCCTGTTGGGCCAGATTTCCAACCTGTCAATCTGTGCCTTCCCTGCAGTGGGTGTGGCTTGTGAAATGGTCTCTTCTCATTGGTCTCACGCTGGCAGGAGGGGGTGTGTCTCTGCCGTGGCAGCGGCTTACGTGGTGCAGTACAGAAGGCGTTTTTGTAAACTCCCTTTCCTTTTTTTTTTTTACTTGAAATTTGGACTACACATTGGGATGGGAGAATGGAAGCTACTCGCATGGCATACAGACTGCATTGTGTGCAGGGGTTTGAGAGTAACTTTTCCGACAGCGGCGCATAGTGGGTGCATGTTTAGAATTTCACCAGAGGATCTAGTTTGTCAACTGCAGGAACACTTCCAAGTCCTTAAGAAAACTGCGGTGGCAACCAATAATTAGCCCCAAGTTTAATACAAGCGTAAACTTGCATTTGCACATGGCAATCTGCACCAATAGACCAAAATACATATTGTAATATCTATTTTCCTTTGTAAAGGATGGATCAATGTATCCTAAGCTAACAAATATATTAAAAGGAAAACTGGATTGTTAAACATTTCTTAAGAGGATCTAATATTATATATATATATATATTAAATTGCAGGCTGTCACAAACACAAGATATTTGGATGAACTGTCCCTTTATATAAAATCAATGCAGCTCTAATTGATGAGTGTTTAAACTGCAGATGATACTAATAGTTTTGTTGGATTTCAGACCCATTAATATCCCCATTAATGTTCCTAAAGTCAACATATTCTAATGCAGTTCTCCAAAGATCTCCATAGGCACACACTGGCAACACCAACTGCAGTACAACAACAGAAATGGGTCAAATAACACCATCATTTGCTAGAGCGCTGTGACCTTTGTGTGCTTTACCTGGAAATATTATAGCGCTTGAAGATTTTGAGGATTCCAACTAGTTCCTGAGCTTGCAAATTGTAGCCTAATGCACCAAAAAACTAACAAGACACAAATTTGGAAGATTGCTCTTAGATGTTAAGGTACTCGTTTAGACTACATTGGGCTCTCACTTCTGTCTTCCTCTCTAATGCAGCTTCAATCAATTGTCTCTTCCCTGTATCACTTTGTCTCTCTCAGAAATCACACGTACTCTCCTGTACAGTGTGGATTTCATGCTCCCTCTCTTTCTGTCCCTATATAACCCTTCAGCTCTGCCTCTGTAATGGTCTCCTTCCCACCATCACGCTCTTCCTCTCAGCCCCTCCTACAGTTGATGAGCTCATCTCTGTGGTTGCCGTAGTCACCTAACAACACGTCTGAGAAGCCAGCGGAGGCACAGCTGGGGAAGGACCTGAACAGAAAACACGGGAACAAACAAAGCACGGCGTAGATGTTGATGATGTCATCACAGAGCCAGTCTGAGCACGAAGGGCCATGTTGACAACAACCTCCGCCCTCCAGCCCGCGATGACTCATTCCAGCGCTTTACCAGAAGAACGGACAGACGTTATATAAAGCTCGGCATCAGGTTTTAAAGTGTGGTGTGCAGGCGGGAAATGCTGGATGTTCGTGATGAATATGAACAACTAACACTTTTTGAAACCTAACATAGATGAACTGGGACTATACTAACATGGGATGAAGCGCTTTGAGCTCAAAACTATCATAAAATATAGGGTTGATACATTTTTTCTCACATGCAGTGCTGGTCAGGAAAAACCTTAACATGTAATGAGGTTAAAAGAAGAAACCTGGGTATTGTGATTTGCTGTAATACTCCAAAGCCAGGGTTTTAGAAACCATCACATTTATAACCCGTTTGAAACGTAAAATACCCCAAAAGTACAAATAATCTCCGTTCAATTGTCCCCATAAAAATGAACAGCAGGTTCAAGCTGTTAGGATGATTTTAAACATTTATTTTGAGAGTAGGCATCATTGTGAAATGTACTGATCTGGTAAAGCCACAGTTGGGCCTGCAACCAATCATTATTTTCGTTGGCAATTAATCTACCAGGAATTTTCAGGCAAATTGTTTAGTGTATAAATGGCAAATAATGTTGAGAAAATGTCATTACGTAACATTAGCTCAGCAGTTAAAAAGGAGAGACAGAGCTGTCAACAGAAACCATTTAGATGATATCTGATTCCTTCAGCTTTAAATCGCTATGTAAGATGAACATCAGCGTGTCATCATTACCATTAGTGGAGAACTACATCACTTTTTTTAAATATGGGGACATCCTTCAAAATGTAATTTAGCTACCTGCACAAATCTATATCAAAATATGTACAATGTATTTTCAGTTTCCAACAACCAACTAAAACCACCATTTACTCTCTTCAAAGCCACTAGACTCCTTTGACAAAACAGTCTGTTGACCTCGCAGGAGAAGGAAACACATTTTTCCAAAGGACCTACATCTATTGTAGGTTCACTGACGATGGATAATTACCTCATAAATCGCATACTATCCCTTTAAGCTCTCGGATCAGATAACTATAACATTAGCAGTACACACACACAGAACACACAGTTTCTCTCGCAGAATTGAAAACAGGACTACCTGCCACCTTGCCCATTTTAAATGTCCCTAAGCAAACACACTTTCTCATTGTTTTACCGCCAATCCTCTAGGTTAGTTGTAACAGTCAGCAGTCAGAAACGGCAGCAGACATCTGATAGACTGACAACAAAATGAATAAACGCCTCGAAGAAAAAATAAAAGGCACATCCCCTTGCAGCTGGATGTTATGGCTGCGACATTCTAAGAGGTCACAGTACAATGAGAAACACTGCATGGTTGAGCAAGCCTGGGAAATTAGCCGATTCAATGGGAGTAGATTTATTTGTGATGCCACTACTTCAAATAAAAATAGCTCTCAAATTCCTTTCTGTAAAAATGAGTGTAGGCTGTTTACTTCTCCTTACTGACATGCTCTCACTTTACTGTTTACACAGTGAAGTGATGATGGAACAGTCTGATTTTAGAAACAAGGTAGGATGGCGACATCTGTGCATTTCCCTAATCCCCTTGTGCAATACTGAGAATAACAATTCCCCAAAACATTTAAACAGGCTTAATCTTGCATCTGTCAAACTGTAAAAAACATTGAGTAATGTCCTATATGCCCAACAGTGGACCAAGGGAATATTACATTTTGACCACTTCTTGGTAACATTCAAGTATTTCGGGTCAGGCGAAACAAACAGTTTGAATTTATTTGATTGGTTATTGCTTGTCTTTTTTTTCAAATAAGCTATTTTTGGATGTATTCCCTGCAATAAATGTCTACATCATTTACCAAGCAACTGTGTGTGATTTTGAAATGTGACGGTTTGCTTTTATCAATAGAAACCCTTTGATTGTTCAGCACCAATAATGAGTCAGTTGTCGTTACAAATTATATAACATTATCCATGATTTGGCAGATCGCATGCGAAAAGAACAAACATGAGACACATTTAAACTCAAATGGAAAGAGCAGGAGTGCGTGCCTTAGCGAGCAAAGCCAAGTCTATACCCAGAGGAATTGTTGGTAACGGGTTTGACAGGAGGGTTAACATCGCTGTGATCAAAATCACTTACATCTTTAATGGATTGGGCTCCGTTGGGCTGCTGATCAAGGTATGTTTAGAAGTCAAACATAGCAAGTCATCCCAGTATAACGGGAATGCCGTTAAATAATATTTCTTAAGGCACCCAGAAGAAAGTGAATACAGACTAGGTGACAGCTTTACAAAGAAACAAAACTATCTGTAACATACACTAAATGCTTTTTGAACAATTGGCCCACACGGAGTGTGAAGACCTATCAGAGGTCTATGACTGTACTGGTGAACATGTGCAATAAATTACAGCAAATTAACTATCTGGCAATATGCAAGACATAAAATGACACTTTAAACTCAACATACATGCTGTTATAGGATCTCTGTTTGTAGAATAATCAAAGAAAAGTGTTATTTTTCCTTGAATAACCTCATTGATGTCATCTCCACTAATTTTTAGGGATACACCCATTTGCTCTTCTCATACATTAAATGTAGGGCTAATATAATACCAGTACATTTTTTAATTGATATATCTCACTGCACGGAACTCATTGGAATAATGCTCCTGTAAGGTAACCTGAGGACACGGATTGCTGCGTTACCGCAAACTGTGTCCTGAATGACTGACTGGAATAAAGTAATTCATTAAGGATATCAACAATCATTTTAGAATAACATTGACACATAAACTGTGTGTTATGTGGATTTGGTCAAGTCCTGGTGAAAACCCAATCCATTAATCTAGACTGTGTAAGCACCAGTACCAATCAAACGTATAAGACAATAGTATTGTGCGCTATACACAACATAGGTCTTGTGTTAATTCTCCATGACGCAATAAGATAAATTATTTAGGGCTTAAATGTAAGGCACTCAGGTCTGATGGGGACATGCAAGTACAACATCATGGAAAGATAACCGTGATTTAAAAAAATGTTTTTAATTGTATTATCCCAATAATAAATATAGGCTACATGATATATCACTGTGTACTGTATGAAACGACTGCAAGATGACACATTGATGGAATAAGCTAGAAACAAGGAAGTACGAGCGGGAATGTCCCTGTGTGAACTATTTCACTGGGGTGGTTGACTGTTTATGCGTTTGGAATTATTGATATGTTTTATCCTGATCCTGACCTGTATGCATATCATTCTTCTCAGTGACTTCACTAGTGCTATATCTAAATGCAGTGCAGGACAACATTAAGGTTTCAACACAGTGAAATAGAATAACCACTATCCCTTCACAGCTTTTACAGGGTGCACTGAGGACACATTTACGTGTGAAACCCACTGCCTGCAGTCCGGGACGCTGGGTCCAAATAAGTTGATGTTCTGCATAAAAACAACCACGCCTGACTTTTCACAGCAGTTAAAGGCCTGCTGCACAGACAGGATACAAGTCCATGCTACAGCAGTGTGTCCGTCTGCCGTGGTCTCGGATGGGAGGAGGCATCACCAGGGTTAACGTTCCGCCTACATCACAGAGTCGCACAAATCAAAGTCTAAACAACGTCGGACTCCAAAAGTTGCTGTGAAACGTCAGTGGCGCTGAATGTGAGCAGGTACACCAGGGCGGTGCGCAGTTTACCGGCCGTTTCCCCCGGCCTGCCCGAAATGTGACAGTGGGGCGCAGAAAAAACACTCTCCCCAAATGTTCCCCCTCTCGCCACCGACGTAACAACATGTCGGCAAAGGACGGCCATGTTTTGCTGGTTATGTCGACACGGGGAGGAGGAAAAGTAGACACGATGTTTCTCTGCTCTGCCTTCTCGCGCAGCAGCTACAACGTATCAAAGTGAAACTTAAACACGGGGGAGACCACGTCCAATTAACAACTTGGCGGACACATTGTCTCAGCACGCAGGTGTAAACGACACAAGCAGGCAAAGTTCATGCGGCGAGACAAGTTACAGTGTTTAGATAGAGGCGTGTGGGTGTTTGGGAGCCACGCAGGGGCAGAGCAAACCACGCGAGGGGCACAAAAACAACTACGTGCAGTGTTAACTTGAGGGACTTTTGAGGGTAAGGGGGGCGTAGGAAAACAGAGGAAGAGTTTATACATTTCTTACCTGCCCACCGTTTTGGAGCGATGCTCAGGTAGTGCGGTACAATCCCAAAGCGACTGCTATAGCGAGAAATAACCCCAATCTGCTTTAAACTGTCTCACGGCTGTCCAATAACCGAGCAGACAACAGGCGACAGGAAAGAAAAAATTGGCGATCACAAGGAGGATCTACGCCAAAAGCCACATGATCGCCGACGTCAGAGTACGTATTTGCATGCCGTACCCGAGCGCCGGTGCCCGTCCATAGCGGGTCCATAGTGTTATTGCCAGGAAAAGTTCAGAAACAGGCGGAGGCAAGTAAAGCAACTCTCTGTCTAGAAGGCAGGTGGACAGCAGTGGCTTCTTAAAGCATGCATGCTGGTTTAAAAATGAATGAGCTGTACCTTGTTGTCGTCAACTTGTCACTGTGCTGATGCCTGCCTGCCCCTTTCCTCGGAGCTAATTGAATATTAAAGTATCAGAGGGGGTGTGTCTTACTCCACAAGCCCCTCCCTCTCCCTTTTCACACCGCCCACCCCTCTTTCTCTATATGTGCAGTTGCTGCAGTGCTCTCCTCAGTGGAAGCTGGTCTGCAGTGGGAAACGGCATGCTTCCCTGCCTTTCATCACACACAGAAAACACACTCACATCTGGATCCTCAAAGGTTAGTCTGAGGTCAGCTTGATACTAACAGTTTGCATTGCTGAGACAAAGTGCCCTGAGGTGACACAGACTGACTCAAACGCAACAGTGACCTCCACTGGATCCTCTCGAGAATTTCTCCTGACCTTGGCCCGTCACATTCTATATGTAGCTGGAGCTTTATATATACAGTCTATGAGCTGGAGTCATGTAGAACATTTGTACTGCAGTGATGCCTCTTTTCACCACTCTTTGTCGCATAAGAATGAAAAAAAATGAGATCACAATGCCAGTTTTAACAAAGTGAATCTGGACTTGAAAGGTATTTATTGGTTTGCTCAGGTACACTTCATGGGATAGCATTTACTGACTTGGGTCTGATATTGCTGTCCTTGGTTTGCACAGTCTTTATTTAGCCCTTAGAAAAGGCGCAGACGCATACTGCTTTGCATAAACAGGTTTGAATAGAACAACATAAAGTTACCAAATATATAGGTATCACTCAGCTTCCGAGGTATTCTGGAGTTGCAGGGCACATTGTGTGAATTGTGTCATTTGGCCAAGGTCTTTGAATCAACCCCATCCTGTAGAAGTCAACATCAAGACAACAAACAATTGTTGGCACTGTAAACCTTTTCAGTTTCTTTACATTCCCCTTTGTCTTCCTCCCACAAAGCCACACAGACAAACAAGTTTAGTTAATTTGACCAAAAATATACAAAAAGCACAATAATCAAATTTAAAGATGAATTAGACTGAAAGCATTGTTTATTTATTTATCTATTTTTTTACTTATTTATCTATTTATTTATTTAATATTTGATGTCTCTTTTTAATTTTTTTTTATTTCATTTGAAAGTCTATACATATTCAAATACACACACATACAGTACCAGTCAAAAGTTTGGACACACCTTCTCATTTCAATGTTCTTTCAACTATGAAAGAACACATATTATCTAGTAAACAAAAAAGTGTTAAAAAATCCAGAATATGATTTTTATTTTTAGATTCTTCAAAGTAGCCCCCTTTTGCCTTGATGACAGCTTTGCACACTCCTGGCTTCTCTCAGTGAGCTTCATGAGGTCGTCACCTGGAATGGTTTTCAATGAACACGTGTGCCTTGTCAAGAGTCAATTTGTGGGATTACTTGCCTTCTGAATGTGTTTGAGGCCATCAGTTATGTTGTGCAGAGGTAGGGTTAGTGCACAGTGGATATCTCTATTTGACTGCTGTTGTAATCCATATTATGGCAAGAACGCTCAACTCAGTGAAGAGAAACGACCGTCCATCATCACTTTAAGAAATGAAGGCCAGTTCTTCCGGAAAATGTCAAGAACTTTTGTTTGTTTGTTTGTAGCCTTTATTTAACCAGGTGAAAATCCCATTGAGATCAACGATCTCTTTTTCAAGGGAGACCTGCAGCACATTGGTTACACATAAAAACAACAGAAAACAACTTTGAATGTATCCTCAAATGCAGTCGCAAAAAACATCGAACGCTTTGATGAAACTGGCTCTCATGAGGATCCCCCCGGGAAAGGAAGAGCAAGAGTTAGCTCTGCTGCAGAGGATAAATACACAAGAGTTACCAGCCTCAGAAACCTCAAATTAAAGCACCTCAGATTAGAGCCCACATAAATGATCAAAGAGCTCAAGTAGCAGACAATCTCAGCACCCACTGTTCAGAGGAGACTGCGTGAATCAGGCCTTCATGGCCCAGTTGCTGCAAAGGTCCACTACTGAGGATGAATAACAAGAAGAAGATAATTGTTTGGGCCAAGAAACACAAGGAAGGGACCTTGGACAGTGAAAACTGTACTTTGGTCTGATGAGAGATTTATTTATTTTTTTGGTCTGATGAGAGATTTTTGTTTCCAACCACTGTGTATTTGTGAGACGCAGACAAGGTGAGCGGATGGTTACTGCATGTGTGGCCCACCATGAAACATGGAGGAGGAAGTGTGATGTTGTGGCCGTGGGGGGGGGGGACATTTGTTGTTGACATTTACAATGTAGCAAAAATTAAAATAAACAAAAAACTTCGAATGAGAATTTGTCTCCAAACGTTTGACTAGTAGTATGGTATATACATATACAGTACATATAGAGTCTGCACAGATTGTCAGAATATCACCTAAGCCTTAACATAATAAAGATAATTGAGATTTCACACATGCAAAAGGTAAGGCAGATTTCATTTATACATGTGTTCCCTACCATCAGAACGTGAAAATAATATTTAAGTGTTTTTTGTGCAAGAGCAACATCTTATCTTTATATAATATCAGCCATGACTTATTTAGTAGCTTGTTCCGTTTCTGATTAATCAAATGTAATGAAACTGTCCCTGATGCCATAAGTCAAACTGTGTTGTTGATATTCTGCCTGAGTTTAGTCATCTGCTCTCAGACCTGAACATTGAGACAAATTCCCACAGCTAGATGAAAACAAGCATAAATGGAAGGCTGATAAATTGCCTGTCTCTAACAATACCACAGAGGGGAACTGCTGTACCATTAGAGCACAGTAAAGATCAAGAGCAGTTTATTTCTCCAGCCTCATGAAAGGCTGCTTTGCCTCAAGATGGTTTTACTATGTTGTTGATTCAGGTTTCACCTCTCTTCTGGCCCTGTCATTTAAACATATTTTCCGTGTGCACAGTAAGTGAGTAGTGTCTATTATGAGGTTGCCAATATTGTGCTTACTGAAAGAAGCTGGTAGTGGAATTATACCTGCTAACACACATCCAGTATTGAGCTCTGGAAAGACAAAGATATGAAAGAATAAAGAAATTCGGCCCCCTTTCACATTAGCTTTATTGTTAATCCTAATACTTTAAAGGAAGAAAGTGCATCAGCTTTAGTCAAAAAGACATGTATTGATTGGAGTTACGATATACGTTTCTTCCTTTTTTCCTCTACAGCACTCTAAAGTATGTATTGATGCAGACGACCCTTCATATTCTTTAAGACAATGTGAAATGACATGGCATTTGGTGAACTTCCAAGGTTTAAATTGGCTAAACAGGTTAAGATATGAGCAAAAAGTCAACGATACAAGCTTATTCAAATAATATCACATATAGGAGAGAAGTGAGCTATGACTCCCAATGTGCAGTTTGGCAACATCACTGAGCTGTTTTGTGCAAAACGTTTACAGTCGGGCAAAGCTTGTGATTCAAACTTTATGCTTTGTGGAGACCAGATTATAAATTCAGCACCATAAATCCGTTCAATTTCAGATAATGGGTCAATTTGGGTGATAAAGATGGGTCACCATAGAGAAAATTAAGCACCAACCATAATATTTCAATATAAAATCTGCAATATACTGTACATACAGAATGTATATAATATATAATAATACATCTACAATGGTGACACCTCTTTCCCTAAAATAAAAATCACATCCTAACTAGAAGTTGATAAAAGTAGATTATTTCCATCACCGATGAAGGGAAGGAAGAATGACATTTATTAAGGTGCTCTACATAATGCTACATTCATTTGTGTTACTGTACTGTTTCCCTCAATCCCATTTCAATTAATATTTTCCCAGAGCAGGAAAAGCACACTTTAATCTTTTGGTCAAGTCTGTATATCTGTATCAATGTGATAAAACAACAGGTCACTAGATGGTGCCACATGGCTGTACAACCACTCCTGTGTGAAATCCCTCAATTTCCCATCTGTGGCTGAACAGGTCTGGCTTTATGCCTGTCTTATGTATTCAGGATGGAAGTGCTACCAACTTTCAGTAAGAGTAATAATAATAAAGGAACCGACTTATAATGGGTATCACTGAGGTTTTCATATAATGGACAGAATATCTTTACGAAAAAGTGTTTAACCATTTTGTCTGCTTTGGTGGAAAAAATAGCACTTTCTTTACTCACTTCTTACTTTACATAATTATTACTGAAGGGACTGGAAATCTAACTTAGGGTACAAGGCCTGGAAGTGAGGAGGGGAGGGGCGAGAGACAGAGACGAGGGGAGGTACATTGAATTGAAGAAAAGTTATTAAAGAACATTTATTAGAAATTGAAATTAATTAATTAGAGGAGAATGTGTCACAATAGTTCATTGGGAGTTCAGGAAGTTGAGTTGACTCATAATGGATTACGTGCATAGGAACACACAGGGAATACCAGACTTGGCCATCTCCCCTCCATTTATCTGTCCACAGGGTGACATCAGAGTAGGGTGTTCCTTCAGTTTTATATATTGATTTATGTGTTTGTCCTTAATGTCATTTCTATAGACACTGCTGACTAACTTAGCTAAACCCCACCTGTGAACCGTGAACGTTTTGAAACTGTAACTCGGCAAAAGTGTTCTGTGACGATTCAGCTATCTCAACATGAATTAGAGGAGTGCATGGAGCACTACGACAAGTAATATTTAGTATACAAAGTATGTTGATGGTCCCGTTCCCAAAGCCGAACTTCAAGAGCAATACGAAATGCATTGAAAGATGTGGTTTTAAATTAGGTGCTAACTTTAGCATACATGGCTACTAGCTCACTACCTACCGTTAAATACATGCCAATGGCTGGTTTTGTGAAACACATAAGTGGATTTGTGCTGTGCTTTTTATTGAATAGTTCAATAGAGATACAGTATGTCTTCCAGACTCTTCAGTTGTACTCATCTGTTATTGTAAACTCTTTGTAGCCATACCGACAAAAAGTAATGCACTGTAATTCGTCTTGATCCCACTGAATACATTTGTATGTAATCCACAAAATTGTGAAATAGGAAAGAATGTCAAAGTCTGCATGAGTAGGAGGTCATGATGATGGTCCAAATACTGCCGACTTTCACCCAGGAGGCCGCTGTTGTGGTCCAGTGTGAGAAAAGTAGCCAATGTTGAAAATGTGTCGAAAAATGTATGTACTAAAAGCAATGCCACTGCCGTAGTTATTTTCAACCCATACAAGATCTTTTCCAAAACTAGCTGAGTTTTTTTGTGTAGAGATGCAAGTTTATTTTGAAAAGACTGTTTGCTTGTAATGTATATTTATACTACAATTGTAGGAGAGCACATGAAAAAATAGGAATAACTCTTCATAAGATGTCAAAAACCATTAAGATGATAACCATAAACAATTTTGACCATTTATTTTTTACTCGGATCTTAAGTGTCTTTATTGTATCATACTGTGAATCTTATGTGTGTGTGTTTGTCTGCAGGTTTTGTATCTACTTCCCCTGTGACTAGCTTTGGCTCATTCACACAGTTTACAGTTGGAATATAGTCAAGAACTGTTTAGTAATGATACATTCACAGACAGTGGGGGTTTATAAATCTTCTTATCACCCCGACAACCGCAATCAGACTTCCCTTCCCACGTTCAGGTTCAACCATGACACAGCTGTTGATACATTAATGATACTGCAAATGAAGAGGAGGGGAAGAGGATGTGGGGGAAACTTTTGGAATGGAAAAGAGCAACAGAAGGAGAAGCGATGAGAGAATATATAAGTGCTATTTATCAACCTAAACTTGGTGTGAGTTGCCGAGTGTTGGGGATATCAGCCTTCAAAGGTTTGCCTTCTCCCCATTATAATGGCACTAGAGGGCACATGGCTGGTTGTTCTCAAAGTGCAAAACTCAAAAGCAATGTCTCTCTTCAGAATTCAGAAATCATGACCCAATAACTCTAGATAATCTTCGGACCTTGTTATGAGTATTTTCATAAAGGTACAGCGGAGGTGGAAGCCATCAATGTTTACATGTTGCGCTGTCATGCATCTCTAGACGATTTGAATACCGCAAGCCAACTGCAATCTGCTGTAGTTCCAATGCTTGAGTCACATCACACCAAAACAATCTTTATTTCATTTAGTCACTGTCCATTTTATAATAGAACAAGGAGAAGGAATAGATAAGGAGACCATCGTAATGGCAATTTACATTACCCAATGTCCTCTTTGTCAATTCCATTAACAATCAGGAAAGTGGTGAAAGTGATCTTATGCAGACACAAACAGATGACTTTCGGTTGTTGGATACAGATTAGTTTGATGTTTTTAAAGCTGTTTTACAGTCCAGAAGTGTATTCCTGTAGCTCTGAAGCTGTTTGCATTGGCATTCTGTTAAGAACGGTGTGCTCTCAATCTCCTTGTGACCTTCCTTTCTGGTGACCTTATCTATACACCCTGTGCACCTAATCCCTGCAACCAAGTGTTTAAAATAATATTGCATGATAAATCTGAGCAAAAAAATATGAACATAATGGCTTCTACAACCATGCATACTGCCACTGCTGAAGCCTCTAAGAAAGATACATTGAACCGTACGAAGAGTAGAATAGACCAGCAGAGCAACATTTCTGGGAAAGACCTCTGCAGAGACCCTTTCTCAGTCAAAGGAGAGGAGCGCTTAATTCAGTCCAGAGATTCTGAACGTCAATTTAGTTCACTCTGCTCGTAGGGATAGAATACACAGAAATCACTAAAAGATCATTTCGAAAAAAAATATAAGCCTTGTGTTGGATTAAGCCATTTTACAATAGAGTTCTGCTTCATTTAACAACAACGAAAATTGTCTTGTTGGGTAATGTAAGGAGCTTGGATCCCACTCTTAAACCTTTGCCTCATCTCTCCAGTGTACACTTTTCAAAGAAGCTGCGGTTCTCAGATGTAGAATAAACAAATACAATAGCAAACCCATCTCCTAACATTAACTTGATGAGGAAAAGTGTGTTGTTAAGCCTGAATATCCTACAGGTCTTCGCAAGAAAGAAACCAGATCACTGTTCTTCCTCCTCTCCCACCCTCTGCCTATACCTCTTCGTCCTTGTTTTCATCTTTATTTGATTTCAAATCTACGTAATTATTTTGTTTTGCAAGACAAGAACAGCCTTCCCTCTAATTGGCCAAGGCAGCATTACAATACACAAAGCTTGGCACTATTATGCTTTCCCAAGGCACACTAAAAGAGGAAGAGGGCCATTTACCAGACGGTTCATCACCCCATATACATTTCTGTGAAACAGTCACCCTTGTGGTTTAGGGTATTGTAACTTCACAAAAGCATGATATGAAAATATTTACCACAATAAAATGAAATGGGAGGATATTCTTTTAAATTGCTTCCTCTTTATCTTGAGTCACTACTGGCAGGAAGGCAAGTATGTATGTGTGTCAGTCGGTGCCACCTTTATGTGTTATAGTAAAGTTTCTCAGAGTCGCACAGAGCTACCGCTGTAATCATCAACACACACATGGTAACAATCAGAACATATGGCTTCAAGTTCCAGAAGGAAAGAGAAAAGGGGAAGTGGAGGGAGATAACAGAGGCAAAACAAGTAGGGTGAAGTAAGTGGAGGGAGGTGATGAGGAGGGGGGAGAGAGGGAAAGAAAGAACAATGAATGGGTGGAGATGAAGACATTGGAGTTAAGATGGAAAGATATATTGAAAAACCCTAGGAGGATAAGACAATAACAGAAGGATGAGAGCAGGGGCGGACTGGGACTACAAATCAGCCCGAGACTCTCGACCGGCACACTTCGGTACCGCCGGCCCACCGCGGTACTGCAAGTAAATACCGCGAGTAAATTGTCGACGGGGGTGCTAGTGACTTACCGCAGAGGTAGACATTAAGGGTAAAATGCCACTGGCCTTCCGGGCCGGTGGACTTGTATTATCACTGGCCCCACCATTGTAACCACTGGCCCGGAGCATTCGTCCAAAAAAAAAATCGACTAATAATGAAGAAAATTAACACATTTGTTGCAATAGTAATTTATGCACTAACTACATTACTACTTGTAATACAACATTTGAATCATCAGTTCTTCCTCATTTTCCTCAATTGTTCATATTTGGTTTATAAAAATAATTATATTGTGGTCATTGTTAAAAAATGTGTGCTATTATTATTTGTATAATGCACTTTCTGCCTTCCTGTCATTAGGAGTTAGACATGTAATGGCGATGTAATTGATTTGATTAGAACCTTCATTCTCCTAAACTGCTAGGCCATTTCGCCAATACCTTTATATTGTCTACTCTTCACTTACAGTAGGCTACTTGTCAGCATAGGTCGGCATTGATGTACAGAGCCTACAGAAGACCTTGTTTATATTGGCATCATATTGAGAGGTGCAGCCAACGACGCGTCCTAAAACCAGGAAGTAAGCTGCTGGTTCCCTCGACAAAAAGCAATGAGATTTCTCCACAGGGTTTTGGAAAATAGCTGGAACTAAGGTCTGTGGAAAACAAACCTGTTTGATAAATGCACGTTTTGTTCAGCCGGATAATCTCCACATGTCTACCCTACTTTTATAATGTTCGAATCATACATTTAATCGATAGATTATAAAAGGGTTTTAGGAAGCGTCACTGCACCACTAGAAGCCAACTCCATCGATCAAGCTGGCTGAAACTTTCTCTCCCTCTTCTTCTCATGCTCCCTGTCACTCTCCTTTAACTCCTCCGGTGACTTTCTTTTATTTGAAGATTGTTTTTGGCCTGGCGCTTGGCTGGTTACCGCTGGTATTAAAAACATTTTTGGCGAATGGTTAGGTGGCGCGATAGTCCCACAGTAGTGAAGGAGCGCGCTCCCGCTCACGGGAGCCTGCTCGCGCTGCGCTCCGCAGCAAACAGCTGTTTGCTTTTCACCCAACAAAGACAACCGACTCACGGAACGCTATGTTGTAGCGTTAATGAACAAAATAATCTAACTAAATTGCTAGTCAAAATACCAATACCACAGGACCATTTTTTTAAAGCAATATTTTTAGTGGCCCGAGCGGGCAAGTGGAAAGTACGTTATGCTGGCCCGGGGTGTCTAAATAGTGCTTCCGGGCCAGCGGGCCATTTAATGTCGAGCCCTGCCGGTTACCGGCATCGTCGACATCGTCCGACCGGCCCACTTCAGTACCGGCCCATCGAGATTCGTCCCGAACGTCCCGATGGCCAGTCCGCCCCTGGATGAGAGAGAACATAGGGGCACAGTGCAGAGCTCCCGGTAGCTTCTCTTTTAAATCTTCTTTCAGCGTTCAGGTGTTACTTGTTATCTATTAAATATGTGGCACATTGTCTTCAGTTGTTTAGGGCTAGGTTTAAGACTTTCTCAATTCAATTTGCTTTAAAGGGGCCCTATTATGCTCATTGTCAGGTTCATATTTGTATGTTGTGCCTCTACTGTGACATGTCTGCATGCTTCAATGTTCAAAAAGCTCTTTATTTTTCTCATACTGCCTGTGCTGCAGCCAGGGCCGCCTTAATGCACGGGCTGACCTGGGCTGAAGCCCAGGGGCCTACGGAGATCGGGGGCCTATCATGTGCCAATTAAAAATAAAAAAAATAAAAATTCAATTTTTTTATTTTTTTATTTCGGGTGTTTTTAAAAGAAATATTAAGTAAACAAAGTCTTGGCTTTCAGAATATGAAACTTTCATTTCCAAAATCACACGAAAAATACATTTTTGAAGCTTGTAAAGGGAAGACAACAGCTCTCCCTCGCCACTCTGCTGTTCCACAGCGCCGCCCCCCCTCCCTCCACTGAAATTATTAATGTAAGACGTATAGTAATCATAGATAACACGGCAAGGTCCGTTACAGTTTGTCTTCATCTGATTTTAAAAAAACAAAGTCTTGGCTTTCAGAATATTAAACTTGTTTCGGTAAATTCAGATGATAAATACAACTTTGAAGCTTGTAACGGCATAATTACAAGCGGAGAACGGAGTAACTTGACGTCACAGCAGGCATAACAACAGCTGGTGTTTCTCGTGAGTGTTTTCCCCGGGAAACAAACACAATACACACAAACGCAAATATACACAAACACCCACACGTCAGAATGAGAATATGTTTCACATGTGACTTATTCAAATTGCGAGTGATTGAGTGAAGAAAAAGTTTGAGAGTGGCACTCGGAAAAGGAAATTGTTGAGGGAAAAGCAGTTTCGAGACAAGCAGCTGTTACAAAAAATGCCGAAGCTTACAGGTTATTTTAAACCTGTAGGCCAGGATGAGGAGGAAGGACAGATGAGTTCTGTACCGAGCGGTAGCGGTGCCGGCCGCGGGGCCTCGGAGACAAGTAGGCCGTCTGGTTCTGATAGCGATGGAGTAGCGGGAGAGGAAAAACAGACAGGAGGGACATTATCTGTTGGAGGAGATGGAGAGGACGACGAGGACTTGCTACGTGGAGGGGAGCCAACGGCAACCGGACAAATACATGAGGGAGGCCCGATACGTCACTCATATGGAGGAGAGGACCAGGCGCGTGTAGCGCAGAGTGGAGAAGTGCGATCACAGAGCCTGCCCAGGCTATAAATGACTTTGATTTGTTGTTTAAATAGGGGGCCTACAAAAACTATCAGCCCCAGGGCCTGATGGCAGGTTAAGGCGGGCTTGGCTGCAGCACCTCTTTTCACCCTCTGTCTGAAAACAGATCTTGTGATTGGTCAACCGCTCAGAGATGGTCCTGCTCCTTAGCTTATCACGAACAATGTGTTGAAGCACTAGCGAATAGAAGGGCGAGTGTCACATAGTAATGTCACGATGTTGAGGAAGTAAAGAAAGGACTGCAATTGAGGCGTTTCAATCGCAATATAATTGGCCTTTTTGCAGGAACTCAAGTAACTACTCAAGGGTAATTAGGCTCTACCAAAGTTGTCAAATGTCTCCAATTCTTCATGTCATTTTTCATGGACATGGACTTATGTCATCATAATATTGGTTGAAGTGGTTGTACATAGCTTAAGTAAGCTCCAATAATTAGATTTTACACAAAGGAAAGATGATTTGATCATGATATAAAAAATGTTGTCATGTGATGTTAAAGATGTGTACAATATGACTGGGGATATGATCTAAATGGTTTAAAAGTGCCTTTTTTAAAAATGTATTCTTGTCTTAAGCCAAGAGCAGTAATCATCTGACATTGCTATCACTTTTTAAACATTAAAAAAATAAAGAAGAAATAAAAACAGCAGTTGCCCAAATATCTAACTGAATGGTATACATTCTTTTTGTTTAATGAAATATATTGAAAGTAATTTCCCTTAAAAAAGCCACAAGAGTTTACTTCAGTACACTTCCAAGTTGAGCAGGAAAACAATTGGCACGCAGAAACAATGCTCCCTTTGTGACTTATTAAGGGCAGCAGTATAGACATGGTGGACAAAGAAAATTACTGTTTTGTTGTGTTACTGTAAACATTGTGTTGCATCAAATCATACTGCTGGATTATTCTGTTCTGTCCACTTTGTCACTGATACTTTGTTTCCTCCACTCATTAAAGTCATTTGTACATTTGGCATCTATCCCCCTCTTCCCTTCATTTCAGTGTGTATCTATGAGGTCTGCATATGCATGATGCCCTGGTGCTGTTGGCCTCTAATTAAAGTATACAAGACAAACGTCATGTAAGCTGTTGCAATGTGCTGGCCATTATGGGGTGTGTTCCCCCTTTCATTTCTGTTTATATAGCATTCCAGAGAGCCTCTTCTTTCTTGTTTGATACAAACCTGACATGTTTCCAGCAGTGGAATTAAGACTGGGCTGTAAACTGTGCTGGGGATACATTTAGTGAATTGTTTACCTTTTTTATTGTTAACTTTTTATTGCAGGGCTTGGAAAGAAAGCTATAATCTCTGTGCGAACACTAAATCTTCTCTTCCACGTCTTCTCTTTCTTGCTGTTTCTGCCTCTTCTTGTATATATTTCTCATTTAGTCATTGAAGTGTTTCCCTCTTCTACTCACTCTGTCTTCCTCTCTTCTCTGTTATTTGGTAGCCACAGCATTTTTAAGCCCTTTATGTTTGTCTGTGTTATCATTTTGGTTGCTGATTATAGCCTTCTCAACTCTATTTTTTTTTTTTTTACTTTCACATCCGATTCCAGTGATGTTACTCTGTTTGAACTTCTGTCCCCTTCTATTTCTAAACCTGACTCTTTTGCTTTCCCCCTTATGAGGTAAGATATATACTAAACGATTCCGGTAGTCAGTTAGCAGTCAAAATGCTGAAAGATGGAAAACAACACTGAACTTCTGTTTTGCCGCCCTTGCTTCCTCTCCTCTTCCTTTCATCTCTAACTTGGTTAACCATTTTCAATTTCCCATGAACTGACCTTTCTACTTCTGTGTTCATTTTATTATCCTTATCCTTCCTCTCATTTCCTACCATCTTCACCATGGCACCAACCCTGGCGAAAACCACACAATGATAAATAAACTTTGATCTAAAATGCAAGATCAGAAGATGTAAATGGGCAAAAAGAAATCCAAATAGTGTTCTCCTTTGTCTTCCGCTCCTTTTCTTTTTTTCCCTTTGCAAAAACCAAAACATGCGCCTTCCAGCTGGGCATGTTGCGTGTAAAGGAAAGTTAATTAGCCCAAAGTGGCTGAACAAGCCTACCAGCTAATGGTGTCCGTTTACAGCAAAGTGAACCAAACCCCAGCAAACGAGTGAACGGGGCACTGCTGTGACCGCCGCTTGAGCCGGTCAACTTGAATTGGACTCACCTGGGAAGCAGGATTTATTCCAGCTTGATTCTCTCAGATTTACTGCTTTAATTGAATGACTGACCCATGGTCACGGACACGGGTTAAAAAGCTTCCCTGAAGTCTTGAAAGGAATAGCAGTGAGTGGACATGTGGTCACTGAAACGGAAAATTGTTTGAACTCTGGAAACATTGTTTTATGTCCAGTATGGGATTTGGAGTACTACCTGATTTCATGCTGTTTCCTCTCGCTGTTGTGTAACACATTTAGTTTTGGCTGTCCATGGAGAAGGTCAATGCTTAGAGGTATGGATACTCTGTACTATGCATCTCTATTATACTATAGATGGGTTTGAAGATGTGAAGTCTCTGAATGTGACAAGTGCACAGTTTAAGGTTAACCATTCTTGGTGTTGTTTGATCCTGTCATTTTTAAATGTGCTTGATTATTAACAGGGTGATATAGTAATATATCTCCACAGGGGACATGGTCAACAGGGAGTGAGTGCAGGAGGATGTAACATAATTAATAGTAGACCACATGGTCTTTTTTTGATGAAGACCATTTGAAATAGTCAAAAGTCCTAAATCAAGCCAGTAGGTTGATTGGAGATTGTTTTGTCTATTACTATCTTAAAGGTCAAGAAATGTCACGCTTATCTTGTAAGCTAATCTGGACGAGTCCTATAAATATATTCCATAAATAAATATAACTAATGGAAGTGTGACGCAGGGAACTATGGACTGATGGCTTTGGGCCGGGTGATTGTGCGCACCTGGGGTCCTGGGTTGTCCCTCCCCCCTCACCTGTGTATAATTGTTTTCCCTCACCTGTGTTTGATTCCTCTGTGTATTTAAGTGCTGTCTTTTGTTGTGCTGGAGTCAGGGTGTGTGAGATCCTGGTGGCAGCAGGCTGGGCTCACGTGAACAGCAGCAGGATTGAGGCTGTGTGAACTTTGTGCACATTGTTTTAATAAATGCCCACGTCGGGTTATATTTTTGGACATTCTGCCTCTGCCTCCTTGCTTGGTCGGGCCGCTCAACGGTCAGTCTCACAGGAAGATTGACATGGTTGCAGCAGAATATAAAAGATGGGCATACTACTAAACACACAGCTAAACGTTATGGCATTTATCATGCAGCCTGAGCAAGACATTCACATAATACTTCCCAATCAGCTTTGTCCAAATCCCCATTCCAGTAATTCAGTATATTTCTTTAAACTTCATGTATATCTCTATTCAGCTCCAGATATAAATTAATTATATTTGGAATAATAAATTACATTCTGAGGAATGTTGGTAAAAGTACACGCTCTCTCTCTAAATGGGCTTGTATTTTACCATATTTAGACCAAACAAGACCCCAGTAAAACCATCTCAAAACACTTATGACATAATACATGTCATGAACCGTTGGCATGTTTACTAGGATAATTAAAGGCCTGACAACACACTTCTGTCCAATGCTGCTTGCTGTCGATATATTTCCTAAAATAAAGTAAATTCACAAATCAGTGTCAGGAGCTGATAAGATCATAATAGTTGTTCTTAGCAGGATACTCGGATATTCGCTAACCCATAACTGAAATATAATCCTTCATAAATCTGCCTGGGAAACTGTAGGCTGCTGTCTTCTTGTAAATGTGACCGCAGTCAATCCCCTCCTCATCACTTTTTAGTGACATGTATGTGAGCCACTGTGTGTGTGTGTGGCTGTGTGTCTCTGTGTGTGGTGGCTAGGGGAAGTTGAGTGGCACTCTGGTTTCCTTTCCTCAGCTCTATAAAAGCTGGGAGACCATTTGTTAACTGTCAGTTGGTTAGCCTCTGTCCCCACTCTAACCCTAAATAAAAACCACTGGACATCCGTACCAGCTTTGAGAAGGTGAACCACACTGTTGTACCTTCACCATCTGCAGGCTGGATCATTTTATGACGTTTGGTGGTTTCTTTGATCTGAAATGCTTTCTCAACATCAAACTAACCCAGTCCACAGGCTCGTTTCTGAATATTTAAACATCATAATGAAAACTGATTCACATCCGCATTTGTTTAAAAAAAAAACATGATGTCCGCCCTGTGGATATCTTTTGTGTATTGTGCTCATTAACAAACATGTGCTTTAGGATTACTTCTGGTCAAAACCAAATGATGTCAGTGGGTAGGGAAATTGATTTATTGCTCAATACATAAATGTTACTCGTTGCCTGTAATAGTTAAATGTTTGTATACCACATTTCTTTCCTTATGCAACATGTTCATATTTTAGGATTATGGATGGAAACCACCAGCTGCATTGAGTACATCAATCTTTAAACTTCTAGGAATGTACAGTAGACATGATTTGTTGTGTATGCGCTGACACATGCAAAACCAACTGCATTGCCATGATGACACTTAAATATATCAATCAGTAAATTAGGGGGCAGGGGTACTACAGCTGGACTCATGCTAAATGTTTTTATCCAATTCAAACTTCCGACCTCAGAACATGACTTGGGATTTATGCTGGCTTCCTAAAATATTGCATGGCTATAGTCCCATGGTGTCGAACCAACTAAAGCTGGGTTTTGTTCAGCAACTGTTCGTCTTGTTAACCCTGGACTTCCTCCACAGCTGTTCTGTCCCAAACAAAAGACAAGTGAACACATTCTCAGATAAACACTTTGTAACTCTGAACAGTGATACGAGAGTGATTAAACACAATGCAACCCTTAAAACTGAGGGGAACTCTGCAGTGTACACCATTATGAAAGTGGCAAAGTAATTCAACTAATCTGAAATGAATCAATTGAAATGTACTGAGGTATTTAAATGACATCCTGTACAGAGACGGTTGAGATAAGATGAGATAGAGCAACATCACAGGTGGATAGGAAAGTAAAACTTATAGTGTTGTGGCTAAAGCTACCACAAACTTTTTTAATCTGTTAAGCATTATCTTCATCTGGTAAATAAAATAAAGTACATATACCTGATAGCTGCTTTTAACTGGCTTGGTTGATTGACTAAGGATTGGTACCAGCAACCAGCATGATTGGGGCCAGCAATGTCTGTTGTTGGGGCCACCAGTTTTGAATGGATGGATTGCCATGATATTTTTGTAAAAACATTAATGTTCCCCAGAGGATGAATCCTACAGATTTTAGGGATCCCCTTACATGTCCCAGAGCACTAACTGATGACCACCGATGACATTTCTAATATTTTTTGTTTATATTAAATATCAATTAGGGAAGAGATACCAGAAAGAGGAAGGGTGTGAGGTGCAGCAGGAGTCAGAGGTCATGCGCAGTACTTGTTATTGGGTGGTCTGACAGTATAAGGAATCCAAATGACTCAATAAGAGCTCATCCTTGGGGGGATTCCGGGCTAATGAAAGTAAGTGCTAAATGAGCAACCAAGAGAGAACATGAAGAACAACTTGACCATGGATGTGCATATGTGCGCATGGTGATGTCATCTTTATATGAAGGGTCACAGCAGTTAAAACACCAGTGAATGTGTCACGTCCTGTAACACAAACACACCCCCTTTCTCAGGTGAGAAAGGGATATGTTATTTTAACTGCTTATGATGACATGACCTTTCACCATATTCTAAAGCATGACATTATAATACTCAAAGGGCCAATTTCTTCAACACTGGCTTACCACAAACTGCATCGGTGTAAAATAAAGGAAAGTATTGCTGACATAGCTTACATTTATGTTTGAGATATTCACGGAGATCTAAGATAAAGTATGGAGCTGTTTCTTCCACGTGAAAATAGCCATTTTTTAATCTCACCTGTTGAAATCTCGATAAGTGCTTATTACGCCTATGCGGCTAAGGGAATATGTTACCATTTATAAACCCCTAACCCCTGTGCAGCTAAGTGGACTGACGGACTAACTGTGGGGGCTTTGTTTCAGTCTGTGAGTGTGTGTGCTTATGTCTTAAAACAGACAGCCAGTCTGTCTTGGTGGTGGCCCATTATGGAAAAAGACAGCGGGAGGTTAGGTACACACACATATACAAACACAGACGCTGATACACATGTGCATCCATGCACTTATTCACTTTTTTGTCTTACACACAGGCAGCCTGATCAGAAAAGCTACTGGAGGTAATTGTGTCAGGGACGTAGTGTGTAGGAAGCAGAGCGAATGAGAGCAAGCTGCAAAGAGAGACCAGGGGAGGCAGCGAGGTGGAGACAGAGAGAGCTAGAGGGGGCTGCACACTAATTGGAGCCAAATGGGCAGCAGATGAACTGAAGTGGTTTGCTATGTGGCCTGGACACTCTTCCTCTCACACACAGTCTTTCTTCATTGCTCCTTCTCTGTATGTCTTTTCCGATATATTTACATCTATATTTCCTCCTTTGTTCTCTCTTCAAATGAGGTATGCTGACATTTATCACAGAGCTTTAAAGAACTTCAACCCATACACAATACTCACTTTGGGGCAATTAAACATATTATCAGCTTATAAAGGTCAAATGAACGTAAGTGAAGGCAGTCCACAAAGAGACACAGCTACATTAGCATTTGTCTTTTTTACTTTTTACTTTACTTTTTTCTTCCTTTATTTAGCCGTGTTTTTCAGATAACACATATTATGGCAGCTTTATTTACAACTGTGGTGATTTGCTGTAAATGTTGAAAAATGAATCCCAAACTTCTCTGTAAAAGTTTTTGGTTTTATCATTTTAAATATAAATCTTCTAGTTTTACTCTTGAATAATTCAAGTTTTATTATCTTAGGTAGTCCATTGGGTGAAATAAACAGGTAAGGCTTGATGTAATATTGCCATATTTATTCCAAAATATGAAGCAATCCAAAACCATATTTTAGAATATAAATGCTTGTTAACCTGCTTATAAAGAAGGGTAAACGAAAAGTGAATTATGTCGATTGTACAAGAAGTGACATCTAAATGTCTCTCCCAGTGTCTGGGTTTCATTTACAAAATACGATATCATCTGTTTTGCTTTTATGATAAGAATTTCTTAAACACACATAGCAAGCAAGCAGAGGAGGTACGGCAAGATGTGTTTTTTGTTAAGCCAAAGAAATAAGAAGGAGTAAAAACAGAAACATGAACATGTGAGGAGAGAGAAAAGAGGAACCCAGGGGCAACAGTGCTTAACACAAGACTTAAATAAGGGGTTGTGAAAACAGTCAAATCAGAGAGTTAGTGAAATATTTGACATGTCTGTTTTAAAGTTATGAAAGTGGAGTTGAAACAGGATTTCCTATGAGCTTGGGCTATCAGCAAAGCACTTAGACTCTTTATCTTAGCTCCCCTAAATCTCTTCTAACTTAACGTATAACATTACAACTTTCTGTAAACCGCTTTAGCCTTACAGTAACCTATCATCAATCAGAAGGATGGCTGGCAGTATGAGAAAGAGATTTAGGTCAGAGATCGCAATAGCATTTGTGTTCGCATTTAAAATTGTGTAGAAATGTTTGACACTTGTGTGCACGCATGTTAGTGTGCTTTCATGGGTTTCTAATGAAATTCAACACATGAAACAAAGCCCTTAACATGGTAAGAATGTGAGTAATTGTGTTGATCCAATTAGCTGCTGGCCTGCAGTGTCAGAGCCAATCAGGGCACAGAACGCCATGGGGTTGTAGGAGAAACCAAAGACCAAATACTAATTAGCCCACTAGCTTTTAATTCTAGCAGGCTCTGTGTGATGAAGAAGAACAGGCACCAGTACATGCAGACACATTAATAACCTTTAATACTTCCTCTTTTACAGACAGGCACAGTGGAAGCAGTAAGTGTGCACTCACAGCAGGCAGAAACTGTGTGATTTCTGTCAAGCACGCACAATCCCCCTGTTAATGCCTGATTGGATGATGAAGGTGAGCAGTGGAGTGCAGCACCAAATATAACACAACATCTATACACAAAAGTAACTGATATCAAAGACTGATCAATTCTGTGTGTGTCTGAGTTACCCTTCAGGTACACTGTGCTTTCAAGTGATTGGTTTCAGTCAAATGTCAGGGCATGCCTGTTGGCAACTATGACCACTTTTGTTGTGTTGAATAAAAAGAAAAAATATTATTTAGTAATCTAGAAAGTAATCTAAACCACAACGAAAGACATAAGTGTGAACCAGACATCTGACAACTGTTGTACTAATCCTGTTCTGTGTGTT